>NC_091950.1:121108110-121434258 GCF_031021105.1 Erythrolamprus reginae
CTTCCCAGCTGAGTCCTGAAGCGAACTTCCGCGTTTGGCTTCAGGACTCAGCTGCGAAGCGGCGCTGGGGTTTCCCCGCCGCCCACGCAAACTCCTCGCTGATGCCCGCCGCTCGCCCTCCCGCCAGCAAGAGGGGGAAGACCCAGGGAAGCCGCCCAGCAGCTGATCTGCCCGGCGCCATCTAAGCATGCGTGGCCATAGAAAAAAGGGCGCGCATGCGCAGATGGTGTTTTTACTTCCGGGTTGAAAAATCGCGATATAGCGTTTCGCAATGATCGAGGTCGCGAAACTCGGGGGACCACTGTACTGTGTTCAGTTCTGGAGACCTCACCTACAAAAAGATATTGACAAAATTGAACGGGTCCAAAGACGGGCTACAAGAATGGTGGAAGGTCTTAAGCATAAAACATATCAGGAAAGACTTAATGAACTCAATCTGTATACAGTAGTCTGGAGGACAGAAGGAAAAGGGGGGACATGATCAAAACATTTAAATATATTAAAGGGTTAAATAATCTGAAGTTAGTTGGGGGAAAGATCAAAAGCAACCTGAGAAAATATTATTTTTCTGAAAGAGTAGTAGTAACTGAATTTAAACATGCCTGGGATAAACATATATCCATTGTAAGATAAAATACAGAAAATAGTATAAGGGCAGACTAGATGGACCATGAGGTCTTTTTCTGCCGTCATACTTCTATGTTTCTATGAAATAATATCAGAAGCAATATTAAAGCTAAAATTTCTGGGGCTCCGAAAGAGCTACATATCTTGACTCCAGGCAGAGTCGAGGTCCCAAGTAGAAATGCTCAGACAGCCCGGGGGGGGGGGGGGGGGGTAGAGTCACTGCCCAGTTCAGGCTGGGTATACTCCAAGCAGCAGAGAAATTTAAAGAGAAATAAAGATGCCGCAGCAAGGTTCCTTTGGAACAAGACTGCCTTGACCAAGAGAGAGATAAAAAGCAAAGATGGCTGACCCACGAGGGTTCAGCAGCATCAGTGGCAAGTGGGGTAATTCCACAATATTCGCTAATTTGGGAGTAAATCCAGGTAAACAGTGAGATTTAATTGGGACAACTAATAATAGTGTCTTTTCACAATATATATGCTTAAGGACATTCATGAAAGTCAAAGCCTTTGTTAGCCTTTCCAGGATTCGATTGTTTTGCCACAGTGTCATTGAGCTCTACTAATTAAGATTTGGTAAAAGAATGCTTAAAATTGCAGGTTGAAACTAGCAAGTATTTAAGATTCATGTATTAGTGTTAATAAACACACCTGTAAACCTCTGGTGTTTTGTTTTTTAAGCCACCTCAACTTGGTCTCAAAACAAATCCGCCACTTATTCAGGAGAAGCCTGCAAAGACAACTAAAAAGCCACCACCTTCCAAGGAAGAGCTGCTCAAGTTAACAGTAAGTTCATTTAGTCTGCTCTCAAACTACAGTATATGATAATTCTAAAGAATTGGAGAAAATTAAAAAAAAACCTTTTTCCTCCTTTTTTAGGAAACTGTTGTAACTGAATATTTGAACAATGGAAATGCCAATGATGCTGTTAACAGTGTGAGAGAAATGAGGGCACCAAAACATTTTATATCTGAGATGCTGAGCAAAATAATACTTCAATCACTAGATCGATCAGATGAAGATAAAGAAAAAGCAAGTGCATTAATCAATTTACTTAAGCAGGAAGGGATAGCTACTAGTGAGAACTTCATGCAGGTAATGCATATATTCATAAGTACACTTTGAAATGTCTTTGCATTGTTTGTTGTCAGAACCAGACATGAGAGAAGGTAATTAATGCTAGTAAACTTTTTTTCAGGCATTCCTAAATGTATTGGACCAGTGCCCTAAACTAGAGGTAGACATCCCTCTGGTAAAATCCTATCTAGCACAGTTTGCAGCTCGTGCCATAATTTCAGAACTCGTGAGCATCTCTGAACTAGCACAACCATTGGAAAGTGGCACCCATTTTCCCCTCTTCCTACTTTGCCTTCAGCAGTTAGCCAAGCTGCAGGATCGAGAATGGCTAACTGATCTTTTCCAACAGAGCAAAGTGAACATGCAAAAGATGCTGCCAGGTAAGGAATGAGTACACTAGTATAGGGAGGGAATTAGGAAGTAGATGGGTAACTATAATAAACATCTAGTTAGAAAATGTTTTTTTAATGTGTGGTAAAGTATGAATGTATAGTATATTAAATTGACAAGCACAAAGAATATTTGGGACAGTTTTGTATCTATATGTTACAGAGATTGATCAGAATAAGGATCGTATGCTGGAGATATTGGAAGGGAAAGGACTTAGCTTCTTATTTCCACTTCTGAAACTGGAAAAGGAGCTACTGAAGCAAATTAAGTTGGACCCATCCCCTCAAGCAATCTATAAATGGATTAAAGACAACATTTCACCAAAACTACATGTAGATAAGGGATTTGTTAATATTTTGATGACCAGGTGAGAAATTCAACCAAAACCAATTTTTGCACGTCACGCATGAACTAAAGATAGTATAAGCTGATTATAGCAATGGTGGGATTGTTTATGGTGGGATTGTTTCTTTATTCTATTATCTATTTATATATGCTGAACAAAGAAAAATCTTGCTTTTCTGTTGCTTTACATGGATGAGTATGGTAAACAATTTCCTTCCAATTCTTTCAGTTTCTTGCAGTATATTTCTAGTGAAGTAAATCCACCTAATGATGAACCAGATTCTTCGTCTACTCCTTCTAAAGAACAGTTGGAGCAAGAAAAACAGCTGCTTCTTTCTTTTAAGCCAGTTATGCAGAAATTCCTTCATGACCATGTTGATCTACAAGTGAGTGCCCTGTATGCACTCCAAGTGCACTGCTACAACAACAATTTTCCAAAAGGTAAGAATAAAACCTTTGGCTTCATGAAACTTGTTTCATGAGCATTTGATATGACATCAGGATGAGAGCGATTTCAAGGAGATGTTCCTATATTCATGCAGTTAGAGGAGGGGGTTTGTATAAGTTGGTGTCAGGTTTGCTTAACCACATTTTTTTGAGACTAAGTGAAATGACAACAATAGTAAATTTTAGTGCCACTAATGCTAAAGAAATAGCTTAAAATTGTGCTTTAAAAGACCTTAAGTAAAAAATTCAACATCTTTCTTACAGGCATGTTGCTGCGCTTCTTTGTGCATTTCTATGATATGGAAATCATTGAAGAAGAAGCTTTTCTGGCATGGAAAGAAGATATTACTCAAGAGTTTCCAGGGAAAGGCAAAGCTTTGTTCCAGGTGAATTATCTTACTATATTTTTAACAAAAGGTTTAAGCAAAACACCTCATTGTACTAGTAGTTTTTTTAATTATTTATTTATTTGGATTTCTAGGCTACCCTTCTCCAGGGGACTCAGGGCGGCTTGCAGCATTAGGGAAAACAGAATATACTGTAAAAAATCAGATTTCTATAAAGTTTAAAATTAGAGTCATGAGATTATGCCTCCTGTTTTCAATAATTTGTATAAGTAGTTAATCCCCAGATACATTTTAATTTCACTTTTCCTTTTTCTCATTCTAATAATAGTATTTGGGTTTAATTGCAGGTAAACCAGTGGTTGACCTGGCTGGAAACAGCAGAGGAAGAAGAATCTGAAGAAGATGCTGATTAAACCAGCCAAAGCCTTAAATTGTGCAAACATACTGTTGCTATGATGTAACTGCATTTGACCTAACCACTGCGAAAACTCATTCCGCTGTAATATTTTCACAATATTTAAAGCAGTAGCGGGTCAGTAGGACTTGTTTCTGCATAAGGGTTTTTGTAGTATGTCTTAATCATAGTCTATCATAAAATATTTTAGAATATCTTTAATGTTTAGATAACAGTGTATTAGCAGCATGCAATAATTACATCATAAGTTCAGAAGCAGTCTGTGTAAGGATCTTCTTTGATGCCAGTTACCATAGGCTGTTCGTTAGAAATCTGAATAGCAACACTGAATACTGTAGAAATGCACTTTGCTCAGTGTAATACTTGAGTTGTTGCAATATTTGATTATCCATTTGGTTGTTACAGAGAATCCTTAACTGTAATTGATGGTGGTTGCCGTAATAGTATATTGCCTGTATTTCTACCTCTAGTAATGGGCTTTATGTGCTAGATTTTAATATCCTTGAGCCTGGGCAAGTGCACAAGTCTTTTAAAAAGAAACATGGTTTACTTGCACAAAAATGATCAGTTTGAAGAGGTGGATAGATGCCCTTGGAAGTGGTCTTTGTGGGTATGAAATAAAATGGTGAGAAACAGAATTGGTCCCTATGATAGTATTGGAATTAAGTCTACTTAATTTATCAAGACATGTTCATGCCCTGATTTTATATACTTGTATCTATCAATAAACATTGTGATACTTGAATGTTTGTTGAAATGGCTGCTCTTTATATATTCTTTGAAAATAGATTCTGAAGCAGGAATTATGTGACTTTCCCTCAATCCCATTTAATTAGGTATAACTTGTATGGTAAAGTTTCTGGAGAGAACAGCCCTGTTTCAATATTTCCCAATTGTGAATCATGAAATCTCTTGTCATTGATTCGTATGTCAGAATCATGATGCTGTTTGAGATCCATGTAATACTAACACATTTGGAAAGTGCTTGATATTTTTTTAAAGTTTTTTATGACATCTTCTAAACCAGGGTAAGACAACTGAAAGAACCAAGTGTTGAAAAGGTAAATTGGTAAGATTAGTTGTTTCCTATTGTCCTAAAAATGTATTTTTTAAACATTCTTTAAACTTTTTAAATTTTTTAAACATTCTGGGAGTTCAAGTTCAATGCATCTGGGGGGAAAAGGCTGCACAATTTGGCATTACAATTCTATGATTATTATTGTATGAATTGTAAACCTCAGGCAACATTAACATGGCATCTGAAGAACTAGCTTGAAATCCTAAATAGCTTTCTATTTTCAGATCCAAATAGTCAACATTCAATGCCATATTGTTTTGTTTACATTTATATTACCTTAAAAGTGTTGGGTTCCCTTTACATGTGTTTCAACATTTGAAAGAGTAAGAGAGAGTGTCGGTTACTCTGCTGAAAAAATTTACAAAAGAAAGGGAAGCTAAAATGATGTATGTGTTAAAAGTCTTTCCCTATTCTAATAGATAAGGAGTTGGGAGAAGACAAAGTAAAGTTATAGAATCTTCCTAAAATTTAGGAAATTTGCCTCATAGCTCCAGTATTTTACATCACTGGAATGAACCGGTTAGTGCCAAAATGGAGCAGGGACTACATAGATTATTGTGTACTTAACATTGTCTTAAGTATACTGCTCAAAAAAAATAAAGGGAACACTCAACACATCCTAGATCTGAATGAATGAAATATTCTCATTGAATATTTCATTTGCACAACAGGATGTGAAATTGATTGTCAATCAGTGTTGCTTCCTAAGTGAACAGTTTGTTTTCACAGAAGTTTGATTTACTTGGAGTTATATTCTGTTGTTTAATTGTTCCCTTTATTATTATTTTTCAGCAGTGTATTAGCCTTGAATGATCTAAATGTATTCTTAGCTATTGTCTCCATTTGACTTTATATGGACAAATATTGCATAATCCCAGTATATTTTTCTGAATACAATTACTTCCCTACACTGCCTGTCGTAAACTACTTTGCCAACCTGCTTGATTAGATCTATTCTCCATCAAAAAGATAAACGGGACAGCATTTTCCAGAGTCCAATACACCCACAATATTCCAAATGGCTTTATTATTAAAGCAGTATTTTTCAATTACCCATTTATGTCCAACTGATACTCTTGCACTTGCAGTACGTAAATTCCAGGCTCATGGGTATCAAGGTGGAAGGAGAGTTTATGCCATTTTTGGCCTTTACTGACCTTGGATTCAGTGTTGCTATCATCAAAATACTCTGGAGAAAATAATTACATCTATAACCTAAAATTGGGTGGCAGTTGAAACTCATCTTTAAATTTTGTTATTAACGAAGAGGAATTGGTTTAGTGTATGCTGCTTTTCCTCTTATTTTTGCAGGCACTATTAAGTTACTATCTTAAATGTTCTGTAGTTGGTCATTATGGCTTAGTTTATACACTTAGCCATGGTTTATTCAGCAACCCTAAAAAAAAGGTTTGGAGCTGATATATAAAATCCAAACTAAAAAATGGATTAACACAATCTACTGTACTTTTATCTGTAGTTAACCTGTTCTTCCAAGCCTTTTATCAGCTCCATTTTACAGACTGGTCTAATATATGTAGAAACCTTACAAAAGCAGAATAACCTGTCTATTACTTCGATAATATAAGGTATTAGTTATATTTTTTTTACATGCCAGATAGTGTGTTTTTGTCATGTTTTTGCCATTTTTGTGGTTCATATGCTTGTAATTATTGGCTATGAAATAAACAGTTGTATTGATGATAACAAGTAATTCAGTCAGATCTCAGAGATCTGACAGGTGTTTTTGAACTGTAGGTTTGAGAATAAGAATTGTACCCATGTGGCTATTGAATAGACTAGAATAGGGGTGTGTACAAACTGGAAAATGGATTTAAGTCCCTGCACAAAACATGCATGCTAGAGTTTCGGGCAGGATTATTTAGTGAAGATTATGATCCAACAATTTGGTTCTGTCTTTCATCTGAGAAAAATGCAGGAATCTTCAGGGGAAAAAGGGCAAGGCTGATGGACCTCCTTTCCGTCTGGTCTAAGTGTCAGCCAGGACTACCTCATCTCCATACCACTCCTGAATTAAAGCAACATGTATGACTGAACCATCACTGATTCCATCACCTTTACAGCAGCAGTGATTTCTTGCTTGCTCACGTCTGACCAGCATGTTCCATTTACCTGTCCCCCACCCACTCATTTTTATTTTCCCTGCTGTCCCCACCCAGAATACCTTTTTAGCCAGAACACGTTCCAGGAGCATTTCCAAGCCCAACAAGTTTTGATCCATGAAGAAGACGCCTTCTATGCATCATTTGATGTGCAGAATGTCAATTTGTACACAAATTTACTATGGCCAATTTGCAATCTAGTAATTTGGAATTGGGAATAATACTTTTGAAAGTAAATCTAAACTTCATGTCAGTGACTTCCTTAATTATAATTAAGATGTTTCGACTGAAAATGGTAATTGCTATTTGGCTCAGGTCAGATCTGGCAGTACTAATTGCTAAATAGATTGGACTTGGCCACGTTTTTGGCCCATTGAAATTAACTAAAACATCTCACATTAGATTCACAAAATATGTAATTTGTAGAAGAGCAAAACCATGGGATGCTATTACCGAGTATCGCAAGAAATAATATAAATTGAAAGAAAAAACAATTTAAAAGAAAAGCACAGTAACTAGCAATCTAAAAGGATAATCAATAGGATTGTATAGATATATTTAGAATATACTACACAATGGAGTTTCCAGTGAAGACTGAAAAAATATTCCGTTTGAAATAATGTTAGAAACAGACTTTAATTTCCCTCAAGTATTTTGAATCACAATTCCTATCTTTCAGGTACCTTATGGTGATTTAAGCATACTGTCAGGCAACTCCCGGCACTAGTGTGCAACATAAAATTACAATGTGAAAACACAACCAACTTGGTAAAGACACAGGATTGTGAGATTTTTACTGTATTGTATGGTTTACAGTCAAGTATTAGCAAACCACCAAAAGTCTAAGGACTTTTGCCAAGAGTGTTGTCTATCCACCAGTCTTGGAACTGAATAAGTACCAGTTGCGTTGCCCTCAATGGCACATCTTGCCACAGGAACAAGGCCAGTGAACTGTATTTTTCATCTTTATTCTAGGACAATCAAGGAAATAATTAGTGAATAGCCCCTGCTTTTGTTTCACTCGTGCCAGGCATCCCCTGCCAGAGAGCTGCCAGCAATCACTGGCTCTATGAAGTAAAATGTGTGGATTTGGAATAAAGCTTAGAAGAGTTGTCCAGTAGATGTTTGTAGGCTCTAAGGCAGTGAGCTTTTTTTCCTTGGGTGACGAAAGAGCATGCATGCACGAGTGCCCACAGCCATAATTCAATGGCTGGGGAGGGCGAAAACAGCTTCCCCCACTCTGGAGGCCAGAAATGGCCTGTTTCCCAACTTCTGCTGGGCCCAGTAGACTCATGTTTTGCCCTCCCCAAGCTCCAAAGGCTTCCCTGGAGCCGGGGCCCTCTGGAAGCCAAAAATCAGCTGGCCAGCACACATGCATGTTGGAGCTGAGCTAGGGCAATGGCTCGCATGCCAGCAGATATGGCTCCACGTGGCACCCATGCCATAGGTTCGCCATCATTGCTCTAGGAAACATGGGTGAAGTTAGATGAAGCTCTCTCAATGATCCCGTTTCAACATCCTACCCCACCTTTCAGTTGGACTTAATGAACACTATCGCTAGACTCCTAAAGTTGCACCAAACACATGTTCAAAAATAGCCTTGGCTGAAGAAATGCCCAAAGAGATTGTGTGGGGTGTAATGGGTAGATCAATAACAATCTAACTCCATTGTTCCAAGGGGGGAAAGATGCTGGCAGAGAACAACTGAAATCTGTTCTAGAAGGTCTGATCAGTCAAGGTGATAACTAATGTTATGCACAAGTTCTTGGAAGTAATAAAAGGACTATGGGTACATTACAGCAGCACTATGTGTGTGCTCACTGTCAAAAATCACAATAAAGGTAATCTTAGTCAATCTTGAGTTCCATTGTCTAGACCAGGGGTAGGCAAAATTGGCTCTTTTATAACCTGTGGACTTCAACTCCCAGAATTCCTGAGCTAGCATGATTGGCTCAGGAATTCTGGGAGTTGAAGTCCACAAGTCACAGAAGAGCCAAATTTGCCTACCCCTGGTCTAGGGAGGTGAGTCTTAAAACAGTGGGCCTTTTCTGCTGTGGTGGCCCTGACAGAAAGATGGTCAGTATCATTACAGTACTTCCAAGTTCTCAAAAGTGCCTTAAAATCTGCCTAAAGCAGCAGTCTTAGAATCCAGGAGGACAGATACACTCATGCAGTGACTCCACTATTATTAATATCCCACTATTCCTGTTTTACAGTTTTAATGCTTTTTCAGTGATTATTATGCAATGATGTTTCATTGGGTTGCTGTAGGACACCCAGAGTCACCTTCCATGAGATGGGTGGTCATATACATATGATTAGTACGTACATATATACAGTACATACACATGTCAGAAGAAATATTTATTTAGAAGAAACAGCAAATAAACTTCTAATGAACATATTGGTGAAAGAACTAACTGCACACACCTCAACAGCTTTGTCCTGGCTTAAATCAATCTTCTATACTGTTTTGGCCTGACCGCGTCCTGCGCAGCTGGTCATAGATCCGGAAAATCAAGAGACGGTTGTGTCGCGGTACCCTAGGCTTGTGTACTTGGCACCTGAGTCTGATAACCAGGAGGTTGGAGAGAATGTGGTGTCAAAGGCTGAAAGCCAACCAGGGCCTTCTGCACATCCTGAGGTGCACATGAGTGATGCTAGGGCACGGAGAGCTGCCAGAAGGCACAAGTGGCTAAGCAAGAAGAGATCTCTGCACGAATGGATCTGTAGAACAATTGCCCATGCCCTTAAGCCAATGATGGTGAACCTTTTTTTCCTTGGGTGCTGAAAGAGCGCATGTGCGCGCTATCGTACATGCACAATGCCCACACCCATCATTCAATGCCTGGGGAGGGTGGAAACAGCTTCCCCCACTCATCCAGGAGGCCCTTTGGAGACTGGAAACGGCTGTTTCCCAACTTCTGGTGTGGCCAGTAGGCTTGTATTTTGCCCTCCCCGGGCTCCAAAGACTTCCCTGGAGCCAGGGGAGGGTAAAAACACCCACCCACATCCCCCTGGAGGCTCTCTGGAAGCCAAAAACGTCCTCCCAGAGCCTCTGTGCAAGCCAAAAATCAGCTGGCTGGTACACACATTCACGTCTGATAGCTGAGCAAGGGCAACCGATAGCTGAGCTGAGATATGGCTCCACGTACCACCTGTGGCACCCGTGCTATAGGTTCGCCATCACTGCCTTAAGCTATTTAAGGCTTAGCCATGTAACGCTTCCTGGCAACTCAGTGAGTCCGTGAATGAGATGTGTGTGATCAAAGAAAATATGTGTTTGTTTTGGTTTCTGTTCGGACTATGGCCCGTTGTGGGAACTCTAATTAGCAGCTGGCACCAAAAATACTTATTTCCTGATTTTTGCTGAATTTTTTAAATCCAAACCTCAATGCTCCTAAAAAGTTAGAATTACATGCTTAAATCTTGAAAAATCAGGCGTTTGTAGCCCTGTTTCTTTGGGGGGGGGGGGCTTGTTGCTGGGACAGAACATATACAGCACAGCGTTCATACTCTTTCAAAGGTTGTTTAAAATGCTCACATAAGCACCGACAAGTACAATAGAATGCACTGTCAAGCAAGGTACAGTGGCATATGCCTCTGCAGAAGCCAGGGACCAAGGTTTTTCTACATGACCATAAAGTATCTCCTACATTGCTATGGAGAACATTTCCCAGCAAAGCAAGAACACTCCAACACTGGAAGTTTGAAAGACGAGCTTGGACAACCATTTGTTTCAAATGGTATAGGTCAGTGATGGCAAACCTATGGCACGGGTACCACAGGTGGCACGTGAGGCCATATCTGCTGGCATGCAAGCCGTTGCCCTAGCTCAGCTCCAATGTGCATGTGTGTGCCGGCCAGCTGATTTTTGGCTTGCACAGAGGCTCTGGGAGGGCGTTTTGGGTTTTCAGAGAGCCTCCGGGAGGATAGGGGAGGGCGTTGTTATCTTTCCACAGCTCCAGGGAAGTCTTTGGAGCCTTGAGGAGGGCGAAATACGAGCCTACTGGGCCCACCAGAAGTTGGGAAACAAGCTATTTCCGTCCTACAGAGGGCCTTGGCGGGGAGGAGGAGGGAGGAAACTATTTTCGCCCTACCCAGGCATTGAATTATGGATGTGGACACTCACGCATGCGTGATAGCACGCAGCCACGCTCTTTCGACACCTGGGGGGAAAAAAGGTTTGCCATCACTGGTATGGGTTCTCCTGCTTGGACTAAATGTCCTCCAAGGTCCCTTCCGATTCTGTTATTCTGATGTGCCTTTTTTGGGCCTAACATGATAGCCATGCAATCCTAGGGAAATAAACATTTGAGCCAAGGAAGTGGCAACAAAAGTATGAAGATCTCTCTCTTGAATAGAACTAGCCCATATTGTAATGCTTAAGGCCCCCTTCTATGAAAGGGGGCCAGAAGCTATCCTTATCAAGAATGACCTTGATATCTTGGAACAGCCTCTGCTCTGGGGTTAAGTTGACCTCCTCGCAATGGGCTCTTTAGAAGGTGTTGAGATGAGCACTCTGGCTTTTCTGTTTTCAGGAGGAATTATATTTTCCATGTCAATTGTAATGTTTGGCCATCAAAGAAGGGCATTTATGATGGGTTTATTTATGTTTTTGACTTGTATCCCAATTGGAGTCAATTGGATGCCAATCAAATTGGATGATACTGTAGTTGTGCATGTGTTTCATAATCCTTTTATCACAATATTAAAGCGGCATATTTTTCTTTTCTTTAATTTATCCCAAATGCAGTCGTGTCATAAATGTTTAATAAGAACGTATCAGGAAAGACTTAATGAACTTAATCTGTATAGTCTGGAGAACAGAAGGAAAAGGGGCGACATGATCGAAACATTTAAATATGTTAAAGGGTTAAATAAGGTCCAGGAGGGAAGTGTTTTTAATAGGAAAGTGAACACAAGAACAAGGGGACACAATCTGAAGTTAGTTGGGGGAAAGATCAAAAGCAACGTGAGAAAATATTATTTTTCTGAAAGAGTAGTAGATCCTTGGAACAAACTTCCAGCAGACGTGGTAGATAAATCCACAGTAACTGAATTTAAACATGCCTGGGATAAACATATATCCATCCTAAGATAAAATACAGAAAATAGTATAAGGGCAGACTAGATGGACCATGAGGTCTTTTTCTGATGTCAGTCTTCTATGTTTCTAAGAATATAAAAACACGTTAAAAATAACATTTTCTGTTTAATCTCAAATATTTTATGATAAATTCAGCTTCATAATAGTTGCATGAACGAATAGCAGAGTGTAGCTTTTCTCTCGCACGGGCTGCTTGCCTCATTTCACAGCATGAAACTGGGTTAATGCAGCAGCATAAAAAGGACATGTGTAAATAATAGCAGAGAAGATCTGAGCTCCCATTCAGTTGCTTAAGAAGGACTTTTGGACAATTGTAGCTAGAGGGGTATTAGAAAGAAGCAAATGAAACTGACAGCTCCCTTTTAAATGTCTGTAAATTGGATAACAAGTTATAGACAGAGTCTGTGAAACACAGACTAAAGCATACATTATTGCTAATCAATTGTTTGGTGAGAAGTGCAGAGGAGGAAGGAAGTATGTTGCTATCTTCCATCTTTCTGATTAGCCTGCTTGCTTTGGCTAACTAATTATTATTGATCTGTCTGATAAATGAATGGGAAGGCACAGCTGAATCAGGGTCATGGAAATGGTGGTAAAGACCTGACTGGCATTAACAAATCTCTGGATTTAGCAGGTCTATTAGAGCAGTGAGCTTCTTGTTAAAGAGACACTAATTTACCCATAATATTTTTCTTGGCCAGTGGCCAGATGGCATAAGAAATGTCCCTGGTTGTTAGAGAATTAAGAAGTAACTGCAATCTGTGTAAACAACAGAGGAACATTTTCCTATTGGATTTATTTACATCAGCAATATCGCTTGTCAGATGCTACATCTTTTCTATCCTGCGCTATGGAGTGGAGAGTTGGTTTCTGACAGAAAGCCATTTGAAGAGACTAGACGCGCTTGAAATGTGGATTTACAGGTGGCTGTTACATATAAGTTGGGTTGAAAAAAATCAGAAATGAGGTGATAAGCCACCTGGGAAAGCCAAGG
Organism: Erythrolamprus reginae; assembly: GCF_031021105.1. Lineage (NCBI taxonomy): Eukaryota > Metazoa > Chordata > Lepidosauria > Squamata > Dipsadidae > Erythrolamprus > Erythrolamprus reginae. The sequence continues at coordinate 121,121,060 of NC_091950.1, forward strand.
GAAAGAATCAAAACCATAAAAAAGCCAGTTAGAATATTTTGGACATGTGACGTGACATCCAGAAAAATACATCATATTGTTCTAATGTAAACTGCCTGATCAATAATAAAACACAAACGGAATCCCAAAAAACCTCTTTTTATTTTAACGGCTGTGAATTATGGTCATTATGGTAATAAGTCCCAAACAATGTTAATGAGTTCAACAAAAGTCTTTCAGAAGGCTGATTTCCCCAACTTTTACCTTTCTTGACCAGGGGCGGGCTACCAATCCCGGACCTACTGGATGGGAGCACGCGCACACCTGCCACAAGATTCAGGTTCTGCACATGCACAGAAGCCAAATCTTGTGCAAAAATGTGTGCATGATTTCCGGGGTTTTTTTTGCTTCTGCGCATGCACAGAAGCAAAAAAACCCAGAAAATAGACAGAACAGCTGCTGGTCGCTCTCATACAACTGGCAAAATAAGGTAAGGACTGCTGCCTGGTCCGCTCGTGGCAGTGGTGTGACAGTGATGGGGGCTCGTGGCAGGGTAGGGCTCATGGCATGGTGGAGGGGCAAGCTGACAGACCTGTGAGCCCCCACCACTCCCACAAATGGCCTGCCCTGCCGGCGAGCAGCAGCTCTGTCAGCTTGCCCCTCCACCGTGCCGGGAGCCCCCACCATGCCGGGAGCCCCCGGCACCCCCCGGCACCCCCACAAGGGGCCTGCCCACTCTGCTGTGAGCCCCCCCCACTGCCCGCTCACTCCTGGCCGCCCCAATCACCTGCAAGCGGCCTGCCCGGACCTTATCTTGCTCCAGTGACTTCCTGCAGGGCGCCAAAAGCATGCAGGCCAGGTGGCCCCAAGCTCTGGTCACGCGGCCTGCTTTGTGCTTTTGGCGTCTTTGTGCATTTCTCTCTTGCGGTGCAAAAGAGCAGGCGCATAGGCAGAGCTCAGGCAGGTTGTTTTCACCAGCTGCCTCTCTAGGCGCCGCAGCAAGATTTTAGCTGCTGCGCATGTGCAGCAGCCGGAATCTCACGCATGGACGTCCTTCCAGCAGCCAAAATTGCTGGTTTCTTTGCTTCTGCGCATGCGCAGAACCCAGTATTTTTTTATTTGAATCGCTCTGTTGCGCGTGCCCAGTGCGTGCACGTCTGACAGCAACTAGAGCAAGCCTATGTGCTCCATTTTCACCGGCAGAACGGACGTTCCGGCTGGGGCCCATGGCTGCTCTTGACACACTGCCTAAGGCCTAATTTGCAAGGAACATTGCAAGACCAAACAGAAACATGGAGTCAGAACTGAAATGCTGAGACATGAATTGAACAAAGTTGCTTCGTGCAACAAGCACATTCATTTGCTTCACTTTTATAGCCTATGAGAGGGCCCAATCATCTCCAAGCCTTATTCCTGAGTAGTCATTTTCTTCCATAACTGTTGCCTTCTGGAAGCTCTGTGCATTTGGGCATTATGAACAGGCTCCCCCTGTTCCTCTGCCTTGTTCATGTCAGCCTCTGGAGGCTCTGGAGTCAGCACAGAAATCCCAGATCTCTGCTTCTAGCACCAAGTCTTCTCCAGACTCCAGCCCTGTCCAGGTTCCTCCCCAGCCTCCTTGCTGTCTGACTTTGTTGCCAGCTACACAGGCCGCTGGTGGGCCACAACACATGCTTCATTTAATCTTCCAAGGAAAGACTGAAAGCAAACCAGGTCCCAGCAGAAGAACATCACGGCTTCAAAAACTAAGGGACTGGTTTGGACAAAACACGGCAGCACTTTTTTATGCGGCTGTTAATAGATATAGGATCACCAACATTCAATGAAGGATATGGTACAAGAAGATGATCAGCAATAGAACCTTCCTGTATTTGGAGGGTCTGTATTTTATTGTTCTTTATTTTACTGTATTTTATATTATTGCTTTTTTGCCTGTTTACTGTAGTATACAGTCAAGAGAAAATGTCTTCAGAGAGGGGCGGCATACAAATCCAATTAATAATAATAATAATAATAATAATAATAATAATAATAATAATAATAATGTAGCCTAATAATAATAATAATAATAACAACAACAACAATAACAATAATTTCAATGGAACCTATTATTATTATTATTATTATTATTATTATTATTATTATTATTATTATTATTATTATTATGTCAATACAACACAGCAAATGAGATCACTATATGCTGGATTTCGTATTTCATCACCAGTCGGGCGCTTCCCAAGCACCTAGGACTGCGTGATGTAGTAGAGAATTATGTTTGCCGATCCCAGTAAAGCGGCCTTTTGCAATTGACAGATGGAGATTTTCTCAATTCCGATGGTTTTCAAATGTCCGCTGAGATCCTTTGGCACTGCGCCCTGCATGCCAAGTACCACTGGGACCACTTTCACTGGCTTATGCCAGAGTCGTTGCAGCTTGATTTTTAGATCTTCGTATTTCACTAATTTCTCTAGCTGCTTCTCCTCAATTCTGCTGTCTCATGGGATTGCGATGTCGATGATCCATACTCTCTTTTTCTCCACAATCAAGATGTCTGGTGTGTTATGCTTCAGAATTCGGTCAGTCTGAAGTCGGAAGTCCCACAGTAGTTTTGCTTGCTCATTTTCAACCATTTTTTCGGGCTTATGATCCCACCAGTTCTTTGCCACTGGGAAATGGTAGTTCCGGCACAAGTTCCAGTGGATCATCTGTGCCACAGCATCATGTCTATGCTTTATTATTATTATTATTATTATTATTATTATTATTATTATTATGTCAGTGAGACTTGAGCTCCTGACAGTGTGGTTAGCCTGCTGCAATATTGTGCCATCACGGTTCCTAATGATATATTATATAGAGCCATCATAAGGGCCACAACTACTCTCAAGAGTTAACAAAATGTTCATTTGCTCATAGTCCTCTGAAAAATGCATTCCATATTCCTCTTGAGCTGGGGTGAAATTTAGCAGGTTCTGACATGTTCCAGAGAACTGATAGCAGAAATTTTGATTAGTTCAGAGAGTCGGCAAATACCACATCTGTCTAGCCCCTGAGTGGGAATGGAGATTTTGCAATATCCTTCCCCTGCCATATCCACAGAACCAGTAGGAAAAAATATTGAATTTCACCACTGCCCTTGAGCAATCTGCTAATTTCAATGGAACCGATTCCAGAATAACTCATTTCATTTGAGAATGAATTGCATTATGGACAGAACCTTTAATTTATATAGCATCAAATTCATTTTGATAGCTAAGTTACTGTATATCATGAATCTTCATCTACTTTGCAGTCTAAAAATTGCTGCTTCATGGAAGTTCCTGTTCCACTCAATACAGTTGTAATAAAGTTAACTTCCATTTCCTTAATTCTCTGTTAAATACAGTCAATAGTTCTGTTGGACAGGAACTAAGGAAGCTGAAGCTGGCAAGAGGTAAAGGTGGTGAAAGTTGATCAGTGTAGCCCTTGGCAGCATTTCCTAAGCAAAAATAACTATTCTCTCCCAAAGAATGAAGACTTTGAACTAAAACAAGAAAAACAATGAAAGAGCCCAAAAGTGCTTTCCAAAAGGCAACTGGACTTTCTTGGGGAGTTTTTGCTTGAAAATATTTTGCTTTTTATCTCCAAGAAACTTTTTCACTTCAATCCAAGCTTCTCAATCAGGCTTCTTGTATGAAAAGGAAAGGACATTTTGAAGGGGAAAAAATGAAGTGGCAAGAATTTCAACAATAAGTTTGGCATTCTTTATAATGCTCCATTTGTCACGGCCTCTCCCTTTCTGTTGGTGGACTTTGGTATAACTTGCTTTGTAGGTTAACTTTATGGAATGAGAATGAAAAATCTCCAACTCCAACCAGAAGAGAAGGATTTAGGGGGAGTGATTTCTGACAGTCTCAAAATGGGTGAGCAGTGTGGTCGGGCAGTAGGAAAAGCAAGTAGGATGCTTGGCTGCATAGCTAGAGGTATAACAAGCAGGAAGAGGGAGACTGTGGTCCCGCTATATAGAGCGCTGGTGAAACCACATTTGGAATACTGTGTTCAGTTCTGGAGACCTCACCTACAAAAAAGATATTGACAAAATTAAACAGGTCCAAAGACGGGCTACAAGAATGGTGGAAGGTCTTAAGCATAAAACGTATCAGGAAAGACTTAATGAACTCAATCTGTATAGTCTGGAGGACAGAAGGAAAAGGGGGGACATGATCGAAACATTTAAATATGTTAAAGGGTTAAATAAGGTTCAAGAGGGAAGTGTTTAGGTAAGTGAACACAAGAACAAAGGGGCACAATCTGAAGTTAGTTGGGGGAATGATCAAAAGCAACATGAGAAAATATTATTTTACTGAAAGAGTAGTAGATAAACATAGATCCATCCTAAGATAAAATACAGGAAACAGTATAAGGGCAGACTAGATGGACCATGAGGTCTTTTTTGCTGTCAGTCTTCTGTTTCTGTTTCTAACTCAAGATTTTGCTGCACCACAATTCCTAACAGCCATAATTGGCATGGCCAATCATGACTTTTTAATCTTACAACATCCTTATAAATATCAGATGTCCAACTCTCTGCAGAGACTAGCTGGAACATATCGTATCAGTCATCACATTAAGGAAAATTTGAACCAAGTAATACTATTATATCTATTTTTACATTGTGTTTACTCATTTCTTTATCTCTTAGTCCATTTGATCAGATCCTTCCCATATTTCTGGTTTACCTATTGCTAACAACAAATGGAAATTACTTCTTTTAGAGCTCCTTAAAATTATTCAAGAGTGAAAATACAAGAATGCTACATGCCAAATTTTTCTTTTTTCATTTAAGATAGCAATACCAAAACCTGTTCTGTTATCATTTCTGCAGCGTTTCCAAATTACAAATCAAAACATACAAGCTACTAAAATAGTCAGACAGCAGACTTTATGTCTTTGCTGTTTCTGTTAAATATTATTCTTGGCACCTGGAGTTTGAAGGGAAATACCATAGTTTTTAGAGTATAAGATGCACCGGAGTATAAGATGCACATTAGTTTTTTGGGAGAAAAATAGGGGAATCTATCTTATACTCTGAAAAATATGGTAATTGCAATCTCCTAAATGATATACCGGTAGTAATCCTTGACTTACAATCGGTTGAATAGTAAAAGTTGTAGAGGGTTACTTATGACTTGGATTTGAAGTTCAGACGTCTGTGCCTCCTCCTCATGGCTACAAGCAAAATCAGCCCATTTGTTGATTGGGTCAGGTGACCCAATTTATGCCTGTCAAGACAACTGTAGAGGGCAGGCTTCATTATGGTATTCAAAACTAGAAGACTGCTTGTACTGAACTATGGCTGAACTACAACTTTTAGCAGTCCCAGCAGAATAGGAGTCCACCTGTATATTGCACTAGTTAGAAGGGTTGAAAAGATACCTGCAGACCCTTCACATCCTGGATGTAAAGGATTTCAAGTCCTCCCGTCAGGATGCTGCTATAGGGCATTGCATGGTAAAACAACTAAACACAGGGATGGGGTCCCTGCCCCAACCCACCATGCTATCATTCCACTAAGCATCTAATTCTTAGAATGCTATGTTACTTGGACAGGGACTCATTTCTCACAGTCGCTCATGCCCTCATCACCTCGAGGTCCGATTACTGCAATGCTCTCTATATGGGGCTACCTTTGAAAAGTGTTCCGAAACTTCAGATCGTGCAGAATGCGGCCGCGAGAGCTATCGTGGGGCTTCCCAGATTCGCCCACATTTCTACAACACTCTGTGGCCTGCACTGGCTGCCGATCAGTTTCCGGTCACAATTCAAAGTGTTGGTAATGACCTTTAAAGCCCTACATGGCATTGGACCAGAATACCTCTGGAACCGCCTTCTACCGCACGAATCCCAGCGGCCAATAAGGTCCCACAGAGTTGGCCTTCTCCGGGTCCTGTCAACCAATGTCGTTTGGCGGGCCCCAGGGGAAGAGCCTTCTCTGTGGCGGCCCCAGCCCTCTGGAACTGGCTCCCCACGGAGATTAGAACGGCCCTCATCCTCCTTGTCTTTCGCAAGTTACTCAAGACCCACCTGTATCGCCAGGCATGGGGGAACTAAGACATCTCCCCCAGGCTTTTTATATTTCATGTTTGGTATGTATGTGCTGTATGGTTTTTAATTGTTGGGGTTTTTATATATTTTTTATTATTAGATTTGTCCCATTATTACACTGTTTCTTATTACTGTTGTGAGCCGCCCCGAGTCTTCGGAGAGGGGCGGCATACAAATCTAATTAATAATAATAATAACAACAACAATTATTATTATTATTATTAATAATGTCTGTCCCAAAAAGTGCTTTTTCAAAAGGCAAATGGACTTTTTTCTTCAAAAAGTAACTTTGGGACAACCATGATTTGGGTGACTGAGAATCTCCAGAGACATCTAATCTCTATGTATATTTACCCATGTAGTATGGTTGTAGTGTTTGTTTGTTTGTTTGTTTAAAATAGTTTTTATTAAATATTTTTCATCTTTAAAAATAAAAAAAAACATAAACAGAAAACACTATTTTAGGTTATTTCTTGTTTTTAAAGATGTAAAATATTTAATAAAAACTATTTCAAAAGAAGTATGGTTGTGGTATTATTATTTATCCATATTATTTTCTTCATCCCCCCTTTATTGGTATTGTTACCATGATTCCTATACTGCTGCCTTAAATGTACACTGAGTCCTTTTGTTCCGGAGACAAGTTCCTTGTGTGTCGAGTCACACTTGGCCAAATAAAGTTAAATTCAAATTCCTAATAGGAAAAGATGGAGTTGTAGTTGAGTTTAATCTGCCCATATGTACTCTTTGTACTTCTGACACAGAAGTATGGATTGAAAATGGGCATTTGAGGAATAGTGTTCTCTCGATTTTCACTGGTTCGAACTTCGCGAAAAGTCTATACCACGGTTTTTCAAAAATATTAATTAAAAAATATTTCGCGGATTTTTTCCCTATACCATGGTTTTTCCCACCCGATGACGTCATATGTCATCGCCAAACTTTCGTCTGCTTTTAATAAATATATTTTTTAATAAACTTTAATAAACATGGTGAATAATAATCTAAATGGTTGCTAAGGGAATGGAAAATTGCAATTTAGGGGTTTAAAGTGTTAAGGGAAGGTTTGTGATACTGTTCATAGCCAAAAATAGTGTATTTACTTCCGCATCTCTACTTCGCGGAAATTCGACTTTTGCGGGCGGTCTCGGAACGCATCCCCCGCGAAAAGCAAGGGAACACTGTACTGTATTTTAAAAGTAATTTGGGTAATTTATAATTTGAAATTAAATTCCACAAATGCCCAAATCCAACTTTTCAGGATTAGCAGAATACAATCCTCTACCAAAATGCCAATACTGAACTCAAAAGGATTTATTTCAGAAAACAGAATTGTCAAAAGCTGTTAATAAAATAGACCACTCTGAACAGATGATGACTATTACGTGCCACAAGTATCATTTTATTTCAGGGGAGGCTCTTGTACAGTATTGCAATTTGGCCACATTACAACGCTATAATTTATTCATGTACCTGTAGCAATTTTCAAATTAAAAAAAGAACTTTCAAAATTTAGAATTTTACTACAAGAGCTATGTACATAACAACAACAAAAGAGAGAGAGAGCTTGCTATAGCCAGAGTGACAGCTTGTAGACCCATTCTTTACACCACTTCAGAAAGTACCGGAACATCTAGCAAGACCAGTCAAGGCAGGACGAGCTACAGTCTTCCACCCAAATCAGAGGGCTTGGAGAGGCATTTATTTTCAGGTGGTTCAAGCGAGCCTAACTGGATGCAACGTGACCACTTTGACCATTGGGTTCATCTTCACATCCTATGTACATTTCAACAAAATAAACTCTTAAATGCCCTATTTTATTCATTAAAGTTATATGCCACCTGCCTTCCTGATAGGGAGACTCTAGGCGGCCTACAGAACATAAGTATGCAGCCTACTTATTGCCAAAGGTGGTACTTGCGTAGCTCACGTAGACTAAAGGAACACTCTAGTGAAAGGGTAGTTCAGTAGAAAAAAAATGTTGTAGGAAAAGTTTCAAGATTTTGTTCCTAAAGCACAGTTATAGATGTTTTAAAATCAATTTCGAGATATTAAACGATGGTTGTCTATCCTTCTCATTGGGCTCAGAGGGATATGTATTTACAAAGGAGTTGATCAGAACCAACATTTAATCACTATCGTCAGATCCATGGTATGAGCCTCGTTCGGAAGCCTCGTTGTTGGAAGCCTCTGGCTCAGACTCATTAGGCGAGCGCTCATTCTCAGAGGCTCTCTCTGAATCTCTGTCTGAATCAGCACTGCGGGAAGCTGGGCGGGATTCGTTCTCAGAACCCCCGACCGACCGACTTCTTCCTGACTGCACAGACTCATTATCCGACTGCTCTGAATCAGTCTGTCTTCTCTTTCTCACTGAACCATCACTGTCTGAGTCTTCATCCGAAGGGCGGGCACTGGATCTCCTGGGACTGCCTCCCTCGCTGCCTGACTTGTTGCTGTTGTCCAAATCACTGTCAGACACAACATCTTTGTTACGCTGCTGCTCAGCATCATCTGAGTCACTGTTGCTGTTCCTGGCATTGCTGTTCAAGCAAAGAGAAAAACAAAAATGCAAACACTTGAAGCACAACGTTAAGCTTATTAAGACATACTGCAAGTTTCTGGGAGTCATGCTAATTTTCTCCAGCATAATAGATCTTACGCCAAGAAAGTTAAATGAAATATCATTTGTAATCATTTGTACTAAAACTGTCCTTTAGATATGACCTCTATAGTTTTTGAGCTGTCAGCTGACAACTTTTCATATAATTTTGTAGCCAGGAAAGAAAGTATTGATTAACCACATTTATATATTTACAGGAAGTTTAATCAGGCATAATTGCACTTTAGATGCTACTGAAATACTTGAAGAAAACCATCTCAAATATGAAAAAAAAAATCACTTCTGATCTTGAGACAGAATTTAAGCTCAAAACACTTCCCAAATGTTCTAAATGGTTATCTTTGGAGTGCAAATCAGCTGCTTCCCATATGAAGCAAGGTATTTCTTACTTTCTTCGTTGTCCAGTCAACAAAGCAGTGAAAGTGATGTGCCGGTGCCTGGAAGCTGTTGGGGCCTGGATGGGTGTCAACAAACTCAAACTAAACCCAGACAAGACGGAGTGGCTGTGGGTCTTGCCTCCCAAGGACAATTCCATCTGTCTGTCCATCACCCTGGGGGGAACTACTGACCCCCTCAGAGAGGGTTCGCAACTTGGGTGTTCTGACATTGGAACATCATCTTTCGGCTGTGGCGAGGAGGGCGTTTGCCCAGGTTCACCTGGTGTACCAGTTGCGGCCCTATTTGGACAGGGAGTCATTGCTCACAGTCGCTCATGCCCTCATCACCTCGAGGTCTGATTACTGCAACGCTCTCTACATGGCGCTACCTTTGAAAAGTGTTCAGAAACTTCAGATTGTGCAGAACGCGGCCGCGAGAGCCATCGTGGGGCTTCCCAGATTCGCCCACGTTTCTACAACACTCCGTGGCCTGCATTGGCTGCCAATCAGTTTCCGGTCACAATTCAAAGTGTTGGTTATGACCTTTAAAGCCCTATATGGCACTGGACCAGAATACCTCCAGAACCACCTGCTACCGCACGAATCCCAGTGACCGATAAGGTCCCACAGAGTTGGCCTTCTCCGGGTCCCATTGACTAAACAATGTCATTTGGCGGGCCCCAGGGGAAGAGCCTTCTCTGTGGCGGCCCTGGCCCTCTGGAATCAACTCCCCCTGGAGATTAGAATTGCCCCCACCCTCCTTGTCTTTCGTAAACTACTCAAGACCCACCTATGCCGCCAGGCATGGGGGAGTTGAGACACCTTTCCCCCAGGCTCTTTATATTTTATGTTTGGTATTTATGTGTTGTTTGGTTTTTAAATATGATAGGGTTTTATATGCTTCTTTTTTAATATTAGATTTGTTTTGCTATAATATTGTTTTTTTATTATTGTTGTGAGCCGCCCCAAGTCTTCGGAGAGGGGCGGCATACAAATCTAATAAATTATTATTAAATTATTATTATTATTACTTCAAATGACTTGAATTAAAATGTTTGCATATCATTAATGCTTTTGGTGCATTTTTCAGAGATAAAGAATTATCCCCATGCACAGAATCAGGATTAAATTACATTGAGCATGAAGGCCAAACAAAAGCTGTATCTCCTTAGATCTCCTTCCTTCCTTAGCCTAATAGGCTTCTTTAGGTCTAAATTGGGGCTTGCCAACAAAGAAGCTTCACATGTTAAATGTTACCAATCTATTACAGGTAATCCTCTCTCAACAACCACAATTGGGATTGTCAACTCCATTAAGTGACATGAACGTGAAGCAAAACATTATGTGACTGTGCCCTATTTATTACATGAGCTCTGCTGCAGTCATTAAGCAAATTTTCTGCAGTCTTTAAGTGCAACATTACATTATCATGACTTGCAGCTTCCTGCTAGCTTCCCCATTGACTTTGCTTGTTGGAAGCAGCTGTGAAGGTTGCAGCTTGGTCTAGTGCAGGGCTGTCAAATTCCCAACCAGCAGGCCCGATGAGTCACGCGGTGGCCACGCCCACACCTGGTTAAGTGAAGGGGGGGAAGTCCCAATACATCAAGGGACACTCCTGGTCTAGTGGTAAAGGCAGCAGGTTAGAAAGGAGGAGATTGTGAGTTCAATTCTTGTCTTAGTAATGAAAGCCAGCTGAATGACTGTGGGCCAATAACACTCACTCAGTCCAACCACCTGATAGGGTCTTGTTGTAAGGAAAATAGGAGCAGGAAGATGTATTGGATATTTGCTATCTTATTTGTAAAAAAAATAATAATGATGGAATATGAATAAATAAAATGGCAATCACATGATTGTAGCACACTACAACCATTGTAAATGACTGCCAGTTGTTGAATGCCTGACTGTGGAGAATGCTGAGGACTGGTTGTAAACCTAATTTTCAGTGTAAGTTTGAACAGTCACTAAACAGGGCAGTTGTTAATCAGAGACTACCTGTACCCATGAAGACATAAAAAACACTAATAGATTTTAAAAATATAAATATAAAAAATATAAAACACTATATGAAAAGGAAATATAATAAAGATTTACTTGAATTTTTAACAGATTTAATCTTTTATAAATTAGTTCTATTATTCTTCAATTAAAAGTTACTTAGGACTAGGATGTATTCACTTAATATTTTTCACAGTTTTGAAATGGAGAAGAAAAGGCATGTTACCTGTGACTCAATTTTTATCAAAATAAATCAATCGTTATTACTTCCAAGAGGGGAAAATATACATACCCATCATCAGCAATTTTGAGTTTATCTTCATCAGATGAATCATCGCTTGATGAAATGATGGCTTTAGATTTGATTTTTCCCTTCATTGAAAGAGGCAAGCGTTCTGGCTTGGACTATGGATAGTGGGGGAAAAAGTAATACAACTTGTAAAGAAAATTAATTTTCAGCTCTTTAATTAAAAAATAAACAAACTATTAAATATTCCTACTATAGAAGCTTATGGTGGAAAAGTAAAATGATTTAGCTGTAAGATGGCTACGTATTTCTCTTTCTATCCATGTCTTATTAAATTACAGCCTATCCCATATGTCTTTATATAAAGGTAATTTCCAATTTCTAAAGACTGAACTAAAAAAAACCATGAAGAAAAACTAAGCTCATCCTGGAGGTGCCAGGATACACACAAATATTTCCTATACTTACCTGACTACCACTTCCATTTGACTTTTTGCATTTAAAATATTTCAAATTTTTAAAAAACAGAACAAAAGCTATTATCCTGAAAGAAATAAGCTCCGATTTTCCATATCTTCATTTCTAAATTAATTAATTAAAATCAAATTAACTAAATTATTTTCATTTTAATTAATGAAAAGATGGAGGAAGGCGACCATGGACCAAGGAATAACATTAAAGGAAGATGTAGCTGAAGGATCCGACCTCCCTTATACTACTTGAAGGACACTGAATAAATTGAATGTTGGAGTGCCTTAATGTAAAATAAGCTCAAGTGGAGGCTCTTAGCGGATAATAACACGCTTGTGTGAATGTGGGGAGAGACAGAGCCTGGCCCATCTATAGAATGTTGGCAGAAGCATGTATCGATAATGACTTATTTTTGGCCAACAACAAAGCCAAGAAGGTGGCTTCATTCTGTCAGTTTAAATTATACATGGAAGAAGAAGAATTTCTAAAGAGTCCCGAACGTTGGTTAGAAGCTACAAATGATTGAGGATGAAAGTGCTCTGAAAGAAATGCGTTGTATCTATCAGATAAAGGTAAGCAAAGAAAGAAAGAGGCTCAAGGGGCTTGCAGACTCCATTTTAGTAAATCAGTGTTTTAGAACTGCATTACATCTCCCAGTGGAGCCATTTCGTGAATGGGCAAGACTCTTTCTTTAACGTCCTTATAACCCTACAAATTATGTCCATTATCCCGGAAAAGGTGGTGACCTCTAGCTAAGGTCCATGCTAAGATGTTTCCAAGTCTTTGATTTAGTTCGAACGGAAATAAATGAAGCAGTTTTATGCGCAAGCAAGGATGGGTATTTCCAGTGTTTCCTAGGACATTCTGCCATGCAACCTTACACTAAAGATCTTTAATTAGAGACGTATGGCACTTAATGAAATAGTTATAAACACACCATTCTTCTCTTCTCAGGTTTGGCTGGGCGGCGCTTCTTCTGTCTGGGTCCTGTCTCATTTTCATCATCATCAGTATCACCATCTCCTTTTTGAGGTCTTGAGAAAAACACACCCAAATAAATAATAATCAAGAAAGTTCTAAAAACACCTTAGAAACATAGAAACATAGAAGTCTGACGGCAGAAAAAGACCTCCTGGTCCATCTAGTCTGCCCTTATACTATTTTCTGTATTTTATCTTAGGATGGATATATGCTTATCCCGTCTGCTGGAAATTTGTTCCAAGGATCTACTACTCTTTCAGTAAAATAATATTTTCTCATGTTGCTTTTGATCTTTCCCCCAACTAACTTCAGATTGTGTCCCCTTGTTCTTGTGTTCACTTTCCTTTTAAAAACACTTCCCTCCTGGACCTTATTTAACCCTTTAATATATTTAAATGTTTCAATCATGTCCCCCCCTTTTCCTTCTGTCCTCCAGACTATACAGATTGAGTTCATTAAGTCTTTCCTGATACGTTTTATGCTTAAGACCTTCCACCATTCTTGTAGCCCGTCTTTGGACCCGTTCAATTTTGTCAATATCTTTTTGTAGGTGAGGTCTCCAGAACTGAACACAGTACAGTGATCCCTCGATTAGCACGGTCTCGATTAGTGCGAAACGCTACAACACGGTTTTTCACAAAATATTAATTAAAAAATACTCCACGGTTTTTTTGCTATACCACGGTTTTTCCCACCCGATGACGTCATACGTCATCACCAAGAGTCACTTCTCTGTCTCTTTCTCTTTCTTTCCTGTCACTATGCTTCAATCATTTTCTCATTTCTCTTTTTTCTCCCCTTTTTTCTATCATTTCTCTCTCTCTTTCTTCCTCTCTCACACTTTTATTCCTTGTGTGAGGCAACATAAATGTTTACATTGTGTCCAGAGTAATTCCAGTCTTGAAATTGGACAGCAGATGGACACCTGGGGATTATAATTCATGTGATCTGAAAACCCAATTCGGGATGTTCGATTTTGACATTCAAGCAGTTTCAGATTTGATAGGCTAAAAACTAATTTGAGGAAGGGCTTGTCGTCCTTGGGGCTGGACAGAGCAGCTGAGCCCAAAGCAGCCTTTTTAAAAAATAAACTACACATTTCTTCAACAATTAACTCTCCCAAATCTACTTTTATGAGGGCAGCAGCAGCGGTGGCTGCATTTTTATGGTTCCCTGTGCCCCCTCAAAACACCATCTGCGCATGCGTGCCCTTTTTTTCTATGGGCACGCATGCGTAGATGGCGCCCGGCAGATCAGCTGCTGGGCGGCTTCCCTGGGTCTTCCCCCTCTTGCTGGCGGGAGGGCGAGCGGCGGGCATCAGCAAGGAGTTTCCCCACCGCCCACGCAAACTCCTCGCTGCCGCCCGCCCTTCGCCCGCCCACGCCGTTCATTCTCGCCGCTTCCCACCTGAGTCCTGAAGCGAATTCGCTTCAGGACTCAGGTGGAAAGCGGCGAGAGCGAGCGCTAGCGAACGGCTTGTCCACCGCCCGCTCGCGCGTCCCGCGCCCACGCCGTTCATTCTCGCCGCTTCCCACCTGAGTCCTGAAGCGAATTCGCTTCAGGACTCAGGTGGAAAGCGGCAAGAGCGAGCGCTAGCGAACGGCTTGTCCGCCGCCCGCTTGCGCGTCCCGCGCCCACGCCGTTCATTCTCGCCACTTCCCACCTGAGTCCTGAAGCGAATTCGCTTCAGGACTCAGGTGGAAAGCGGCAAGAGCGAGCGCTAGCGAACGGCTTGTCCGCCGCCCGCTCGCGCGTCCCGCGCCCACGCCGTTCATTCTCGCCGCTTTCCACCTGAGTCCTGAAGCGAATTCGCTTCAGGACTCAGCTGGGAAGCGCGAGCGAGCGGCGCCAGCGAACGGCTTGTCCGCCGCCTGCCTGCCCGCTAGCGAGGAGCTGAAGATTGGGGGCGGCGCGGCTGTTTTAAAACGTCGCCGCCGGCATGGGGGGCTTCCTAGCAGCCCCCCAAACCCGGGTTGGGGGTCCGGGGGTGCTGGCAAGCCCCCCATGCCGGCGGCGACGTTTTAAAACAGCCGCGCCGCCCCCAATCTTCGGCTCCTCGCTAGCGCTGCGGAAGTAAAAACACCATCTGCACATGCGCAGATGGTGTTTTTATTTCTGCAGCGCTACTTCGCGAAAACCCGCTCGTTGCGGGGGGTCCTGGAACGGAACCCTCGCAACAAGCGGGGGATCACTGTATTAAGCAATGTAGAATCAGGCAGCAAGGCAGGTTAGAGCAGTAATGGAAGGAATCAAACTTCCCAATGTGAATGAATCAAATTCGCTGTGTACACCCTCATTTCCCTCCAAAGGATTTCACCTTCGTCGCTTCTTCTTTTTCTTCTCTCCGTCCTCTTCTTCACCATCTTGTTCACTTCCACTGCCCTTCCTCCTTTTTTTCTTTCTGGATACCGGAAGGTCTTCATCACTATCATCATTGACAAACTCATCAAATTCTCCAGTTTTTCTGGAACGCTGTCACAAAAATCATAAGCCACAAGGCATTGTTATTTTTAGATGAAAATCCTCTGCTTAATCAAACATTTTGGAAGTGAGTTACCCTCTAGTTAAAAAAGAATACAGAGAATATTTCACACTTAATGTATGAGCTTTTTAATCCTCCCTTTCAGAATTGTTATTCCTAGGAATCACATTATGCAAACACAGATTAACACAAACCGCAATCAGAAGAAAAAGAGCCCATTTTTCTTTCCCTCTATATAATATAGGCTGGCACTGTTTTATCTTCTGCTTAACCCTCAGCAGAGCCCTGGTAAAAAAACACCCTTCTCCTCTGCTCAACTGTGGAACTGCCTGCCACTCCACTGGGAGCAAGAGGAATGAACGAAACGAAGAACAAGGAAAACTGCACCCCTACTCCCTTTCTTGGTGTGTCCCCAAAGACTCCCTCCCTCCAGGGACTAAAATAGCTTACCCATCAATCATCAGCCCTCTCCCAGTCGGCGCTACTTGGAAGAAGGCATTCAAATTATTCTTGGAGAACACTGGCTCACATGATTAAGACTAAACAATGTCGTTTGGCGGGCCCCAGGGAAAGAGCCTTCTCTGTGGCGGCCCCGGCCCTCTGGAACCAACTCCCCCCGGAGAGTAGAACTGTCCCCAACCTCCCTGTCTTTCGTAAACTACTCAAGACTCATTTATGCCGCCAGGCATGGGGGAGTTAAGATATTCCTTCCCCCTAGGCCATTACAAGTTATGCATGATATGTTTGTGTGTATGTTTGGTTTTATTATAAGGGTTTTTAGTTGTTTTATTAATTGGATTTCTACATGCTGTTTTTATCATTGGTGTTAGCCGCCCCAAGTCTGCGGAGAGGGGCGGCATACAAATCCAATAAATAAAAATAAATAAATAAATAAAATAAATGCTAGGTTTGGAGGTTAGCAAGCTGATGTTTGAGATCCTAGTGCTGCTGCCTGATGGCGATGAGCTCCCATCATTTGCTCCAGCTCCTTGATGGGGACACCACCTTGGGAACGAATCACTGGCTAATCCTTTCAACCCAGAAATGCCTTATTTAAACTGTGTCTCCAACACAAACAGGACAGGATTGGATCTGAATTACTCCCTTGTCCTTCTCTCACTACCCACCACTTGTAAGAGATTTCATTTTTAGCCTTTGGTTCCAAAGCAGCCAATTTCCAGTTAGCAGTCACCCTTGCCATCAGCCAATTGGGTATAGGGACCAGAGGGAGACAGGAAAGAAATGGGAATATATGGCCCTCCCGTCTTCCTTTGCACACACACAACCTACAGGCTTCAAGGAAAACTAGTTGAAAATCACAATCATGTGACCGTGGCTATCTGTGTATTTCAGCAGCCACAACTTTGTGAATACACCTGGTGTGCAGATCTTTGAAATTTCCATTACACAGGAGCAATGGGTCCCAGATTTTAATGCATTCTTTTAAGTTTTCCCTGTTGAGTTACTTAACTGAAAAACTGTTGCCCTGTGATGAACCAATTCACCCAATTAAAGTTATAAACAGACAAAAGAGTTTTAGTAATACTTGGCCATAAAGCAATCATTTTAAAAAACTCTTATTTTTATTTACCCGGCCAGATCCACTACGCTTTTTCTCTTTTGACCCTTCAACTTCTCCTGTGAACATGAGAATATTCTTGGTCTTCTCCACATATTGTGCTCTCTGTTCCAAAAGTTTCTTCTGTTCTTCTATTTCCCTGAGACGTTTTTCTTCCTGGAAAAGTGTCAGCAAGTAAACCAGTTATATTGTAGTTCTATGCAAAGCACCATTCAAAGACTTCTTTGTGACCACAATGATACGGTGTCTGCCTTTAAATAGTATGTATCTACGAAACCGCCTTCTGCCGCACGAATCCCAGCGACCGGTTAGGTCCCACAGAGTGGGCCTCCTCCGGGTCCCGTCAACAAAACAATGTCGTTTGGCGAGGCCCAGGGGGAAAGCCTTCTCTGTGGTGGCCCCGGCCCTCTGGAACCAACTCCCCCCGGAGATTAGAATTGCCCCCACCCTCCTTGCCTTTCGTAAGCTCCTTAAAACCCACCTCTGCCGTCAGGCATGGGGGAACTGAGATATTCTTTCCCCCTAGGCCTTTACAATTCATGTATGGTATGTTTGTATGTATGGATGTTTGGTTTTACAATAAGGGTTTACTGAAAGTGTAGTAGATCCTTGGAACAAACTTCCAGCAGACGTGGTAGATAAATCCACAGTAACTGAATTTAAACATGCCTGGGATAAACATATATCCATCCTAAGATAAAATACAGAAAATAGTATAAGGACAGACTAGATGGACCATGAGGTCTTTTTCTGCCGTCAGACTTCTATGTTTCTATGTTAAAGGTTTTTAGTTGTTTTAGTATTGGATTTACATGCTGTTTTTTGTTACTGTTGTTAGCAGCCCAGAGTCTACGGAGAGGGGCGGCATACAAATCCAATAAATAAATAAAATAAAATAAATAAACAATAATATGAAGAGAATATAGAGTGCTTGTAGCACTACTGTAAATAGACAAGTGGAAATAAGCAAAATGTTACAGACTGGATGAGGCATCTAAATTTTCATTTCTCTCCTTCATCATTTGCAGGCTAAAAGTAACCCACCTTCCAAATTTATTTTACCCATTTACATCTTCAGAGCTGACATCCCTCTATTTATTCATTGTACAACTACATCTACATTTTGTTGTAGCATCACAGTTCCTAGCTGAGCAGAGAAAGTGTCCTAGCTGTTTTAGTGGTAAAAGGAATAAAGGACCTGTTCTTTGAGTAACTTCTGACGCAGCAATTCCTTTTCTTGCTCCTGTTTTGCTCGCAGCTCCCGCTCTTCTTCATCCTGCTTGCGAGCCCGAGCTACGTGGTACTGAGCTTGGCTCAGCAGATCCGAACACTGCCTACAAGTTGGAGTTAAATTTGCAGACAAAAGTCAAAATAACGATGAAAAAAAAAATCATGCCGCTGGCCAAATCGAAACTTTTCAAGAACAACTGACTCATGAATGCTAGTAATTAGAGACCAGACTGTAGTAAATAGGTCTATTTTAAAGAAAAACAGATCAATGAAGCTGGGAATTCACTGCTAAATTTCCTAAAGGATTTTTATTCCTAACAATCAAATAACTTTTTTAAAGCAGTAGCCTGCCCCCTCAAATAGCTCTGCCCTAGAAAAGATCAATTATTTATTCAATTAACTGGGTTACGTTGCCTTGAGCTTCAGTAGATGATAAATATCTGATTTTCAATGTTTTTGTGTATTTAGCTTCATCATATGAACCCTTTATATTTAGATTTATAATTTTTGAAATGCTTTTATTCCAATAAAACGAAGCATTAGTTTTAGCTTTCATGGAGAAGCTGTCTGCCAACACTTGTTTCAAACTACTTTTGCCTGACACCTACTTAATTAGGCAGTAAAAAAGATAAATCTGTTAAGAAGTCCAATCCAGAAGACAAAGGCAGGCTTTTCTTCATTAAAGAGAATCCTCAGAGAAATATAGCTTATAGAATATCTAGGATACACTGTAGAATTATTTCAAAAGAAGTCTATGACAACATTTGGGAAATTCTGCAAGAACTAATAATAAAAAGAAATACATAACCATTGTAAAATAATTCACAGAAAATACTACTTCCCCAAGAGTCAAAACTTGCCACACATTATCAACATTATCTAATTGACTCTCCTTCCCTTGTGGGTTTAAGCTACAGATGTACATAGCTAACCTTAAATATCTGTACTAAAGTAAACTGAAACCTGCAATTCAGATACCTTGCTTATTTTATAAGGAACTGATTCTTGAAAGCACTGGTTACATTTTTTTTTTTACCTGGCTTCGGTTGCAGCAAGTGCCAAATCAAATCTCATTTTATCTCCCACTTTACTTAAGTAACTGAAGTATCTGAATGAAAAACAGAAAATTAGAGATATCTTAACATTCTTCCAAAATAATCTTTTCCCCATGAGTGTTTTTGTTAAAAGGGGTACATATTTATCATAAACTAGATGATATCAAAATTAAGATATTGCTTTTTAATTTCACATCCCATTCTCCATCTTTATCTTCCCATCAAAACCACTCTTTTCCGTTCCTAGAGAAGAAAGTACCCTCGAGGTATTTTAATTTCCAATAACCTCTCATAATAATCAACACGACAATTTCTACTCCTTGAATGAGATTGAAGTGCATCTTTTAAAAATGAAACTGAATCATCTTGCAGGTGGCTCAAGACAGGTTTTGGAGAATCTGTCTCAGAACTTGATGAACTGATTGTTTTTAGGAATATCTCATATAAAAGAAACTCTTGTGATACAAGAAAATTAGCCTGCGTCCATAATGGTTGGGTTGTCAATATACACTGCTCAAAAAAATAAAGGGAACACTTAAACAACACAATATAACTCCAAGTAAATCACACTTGTGTGAAATCAAACTGTCCACTTAGGAAGCAACACTGATTGACCATCAATTTCACATCCTGTTGGGCACACTCAACTTTGTACAGAACAAAGTATTCAATGAGAATATTTCATTCATTCAGATCTAGGATGTGTTATTTGAGTGTTTCCTTTATTTTTTAAGCCGTATATATAAACCAACAATATGTGTTATAACTGATCTGTCTATTTAGTTGAGGTGTTGCAGATTGCCACAAGAGGGAGCTAGACTTTATAGCTTATTTCTCTGGGTCATCCTCTGTTTTTTCTTTGTCTGGCTTACTCACTGTTAGGTTTGCTCTGCATTTTCTCTGCTATCTCTCTGTATTGTAGTTATATATTATAGCTAAATTGTATTTAGGCTTGATATCTTTGCTGATTATGACAAACTGGTAAGAAAGACTATGTACTTAATATTTGGATCGTTATTCTGACTTATCATGTGTATGGCTTTAGATTGTTTATCTGAAGATGTTATTTCTCAGAGTAAACTTTAATTCAAGTTAGTATATATGTGTGTGGCTGATTCACAATTAATCTCAATCTAAACACTTCTGTGTATGCACAGTCTTGGTAAACAAGGATTATTCTGCTCATACATTAACAAATACATTAAAGTTGTATTTGTTAAATTCAGAGAGGGGCGGCAAACAAATCTAATAAATAAATTTATTTAAAAAGATTTAATTTTAAGAACAAAAGCATCCTTTTGAATGGGATGCATTCTACGTCTGCTTAAATGGACAACCCTCACCTCCCAGCCCCGTTTTGTATATTAAAACAGGCAGTAACGCTTGCAGGCTAGAACACTAGATCCAATTCTGAAGCTCTCATCTTCTGACATTCTGGTTTTTTAGACTATGTTGAAAATATTCACATGTACAGGTAGTCCTCACCTTACAACAGTTCAATTAGTTATCGTTCAAAGTTACAACGGCATTGAAAAAAAGCCTTTATAGTATCCCCATAATCACATGATCAAAATTCAGATGCCTGGCAACTGGTTCCTATTTATAAACGTTGATGTGTCCCGAGGACCTTTTGTGATCTTCTGACAAGCAGTGTCAATGGGGAAGCCAGATTCACTTAATAGCCGATTAAATTATTAATATATTATTAACTGCAAATTCACTCAACAACTGAGGCAAGAAAGGTCATAAAATGGGCCAAAATTCACTTAACAAATGTCTTACTTAACAACAGAAATTTTGGCCTCAATTGTGATCTTAAGTGAAGGATTGCCTATATTACTCATTTGCCCTGAATCTACATTTCTATCCACCAACTAATTTTCAAGGACCTGTGCAATGCAGTCAGTCCTCAACTTACAACTCTCCGTTTAACAACAGTGTTGAAGTTACAACAGCTTGGAAAAAGGGACTTACAAACTATTCTTAAAATTATACCTGAAGTACTGACCATTCCAGTCACACAATCAGAATAAGGATGCCTGGCAATTTGCAACCTTATTTCGCTTCTGAGAAGCAAAATCAATTTGGGAATCTGGATTTGGTTAATAACCACATTATTATTATTATTATTATTATTATTATTATTATTATTATTATTATCATCATCATCATCATCATCATCATCATCTACTTAATGACAATGGTGATTGCCTTAATGACCATGGTAAAAAATGGTAATAAAATTGGGACCAGTCATATGATATTTCCATTTACAAGCACACTGACTTAAAACAGAACTTCCAGTTCCAATTAAGCTCATCAGTCAAGAATTATTTTAGAACAAAGCCATTTAAGCTGCCTTCCCTTTCCATCCCTGTAGGTTTATTTAGCCCATTAACTTTCTAGGTGGAGAGTAATGCTAAGGACTTCACACATCTATCGCCAGAAACAAAGTCTAAAAGCTGTGAGGCAGAGATTATGAAATACATTATTATTCTATAATAAAGTTAGCAGCTTTAATCTTGTCTCTAGATCCGTGGTATGCAAGGGTCGTATAAACAAATGAAGTCTCATCCATTGGGATGCAGGCAGCATGCAAAACCATGACCCTTCTGGTCCACAGAAAAACTTCTCTTCAAAGAACCAGTTGCTGGGGGCCACTGCTTTCAATGCATCTACAAAGCTATACAAAATAACTATAGCTTGTTAAGCCAGGCTGGAGTTTAGTTTTATTTCCATCACCACCCCCACCATACTCTAATGCAGTGCATATTACACAGGGGGATTCTTATATAAAGGATGGTGTCTCCTTACCTGTGAGCTAATTCCAGTTCTTTCACAGCATTTAGCACTTCCTTCAAGTTACTTTTTTCATCTTTCAGGACAGAGGTAGCTAGCCTTTGCAACACAAGAGCCACGTTGAACATAAGCACTGTATCGCTGGGTGCTACATGTCTTGCCTGAGAATTCAAATTGAATTTAAAATTAAACCAATGTGAACCAAGCAGAAAGCAGAAACTGTTGTTACAACATACTAGGAGGCCAGTCAGGCTGTCTCAGTAATGGCCTCGCACAAGTTGGAGAAGAGGAAACTTCCCTGGAGAGTCTATAGCGTATTCACCTCCTTTTTTAGCTTGTATAGCATCCATAATTTGTGATATTGGTTTGTGGTGACATTCTATGTAGCAGGGCACTGTTCACTGTAAGCTGCGTGCGGGCGCATGTGCGTGCCCCAAAATAACCCCCCGCGCACCCTTTTCCAAGGGCGCACGCTCCTCATCCCCCTGCCAGCAAGTGGGGGGGCGGGGAGGCGCCGGCAGTAGACATGGGTGGAAGGAAAGGAAGCCGCGGTCGCCCCTGACTCCCCACGGTGCCTCCGGCCCCCTCGCACCCCTGGCCTCTCGGCGCTGCCCCCCGCCCGCCCGATCCGCCCCCTCTCTGGCTTTCTCCTCCTCCGCCTCCTGCCGTGGGGCCCGACTTCTCCCACGGCGGTGGCTGGGCTCCCAGCCAAGGGTCTGTGAGAGGGTTTTCTCCGCGTGCTTCGGGAATGCCCGCCCCGCCCCTCTCGCAACCCCTTCGCTGGAAGCGCTTTCGTCCCGAGCTTTCAGCAAAGGGGCTGCAGTAGAGGCAGGGCAGGAGTTCCCGAAGCACTCGGAGAAAGCGCTCTCACAGCCCCCTCGCTGACACAGAGAGAGAGAGAGAGAGAGAGCAACAGACAGAGCAAGATGGAAAGTGAGAGGGAGAGAGAAAGTGAGAAAAAGAGAGAGAGAGCAAGAGGGGGAGAGAGAAAGAGAAAGGACTCTTGATTTAAAGCATATGGTAAAAAGCACCCAAATAACAGAGGGGGAAAAAACCCAGCCGTTTGTGTGTGTGTGTGTGTGTGTGTGTGTGTGTGTGTGTGTGTGTGAACTCTTGAACCATTTCCAGTAGCCCTCACCTGTTATTGGAAATGGTTCAAGAGTTCACACACACACACACACAAGGCGGGAGGAGACAGGGATGGAAAAAGAGGAGAAGATAGTAATAATAGTAATAGATTTTGGTTTTGTTTTATTATTAATTTCTTTTAATAAAAAAGAAGGGAATTTTTTTCTTATTTATTTGTTTATTTATTTATACATACATACATACTTCTATGCCGCCCAGTCCCAACGGCACTGCCGCTCAGACACTATACTTTTCCGCCCACACCGGAAAAAAAATTAGAGGGAACATTGTAGTACGGGTTCCTAAACTTTTTTCCATCACATCTCCCTTTAGCCCAATCTTAATGTACATGCTTTCCCTAAAAATATCCAAATACAAAATGAACCGTTAAAACAATGAAACTTTGAGAAAGGTAGATTATTTTAAAAATGCAGCTAAAAGGTTCTTTATATCTTCCTAAGGGAGGCACATCTCATAGTTTGGGAACCCCTGCTCTATATTGTATCCTTTTGGGACTAATTATTTTTTCTTCCTATAGATATTTTACTGTATTTTATGTGCTATTGTAATCACTGTGATTGTATAGGATTCTTGGGTATACAATATAATCTTCAATAACAACAACTGTTATTGATAATCATTTTGGTATAAATATTAGAAATTTCCTACCTTTAGCAATGTCTGCTTGCATTCTTGTAATTTACCACATTTGAAGAGAGCTCGGGCCAGATACAGCAGTACTTCTGTGTTCTGATGTTTATAGAATTTCCTGAGACAATTCTCATACTATGGTGGGGAAAAGAATAAACGTTTGAAGAATTAGTTTAAATTGCAAACTTTTATAGTGTTTCAGACAAAACTGCACTGTAGCCAGAATGCAATGCTGAACCCAGCCTTATAAATGTGTTTGTAAAGATCTCTTAGTAACTTCCAAAAACCTACTACAACATCCTGCATTTCTACATGGGTTGTAGAAGAGAGCAAAGCTCCCTCTTAATACCCAATACAGCAGTACAAATCCAATGTCTTAGCAGCTTAAAAAATCCTCTCCACTAAGGCTGCAACTGAAAAAAGGTACTTTTCTACATAGTTTACATTGTTCCCTCGATTTGCACGGGGGATGCGTTTTGAGACCACCCGTAAAAATTGAATTTCCACGAAGTAGAGATGCGGAAGTAAATACACCATTTTTGGCTATGGACAGTATCACAAGCCTTCCCTTAACACTTTAAACCCCTAAATTACCATTTCCCATTCCCTTAACAACCATTTACTCACCATTATTACTGGCACTCACCATTGAATAAGACACTTAGTAATCCTGATATTTATAAACACAATTATTTATTAACAATAATTATTTCTTTTGTTATTTATTTGCAAAAATTATTAGTTTGGCGATGATATATGACATCATCGGGTGGGAAAAACCGGGATATGGGAAAAAAACTGCGAAGTATTTTTTAATTAATATTTTTTAAAAAACTGTGGTATAGGCTATTCGTGAAGTTCGAACCTGCGAAAATCGAGGGAACACTGTATTTAAAAAGTTTATTTTTCTACATAGTCAGCTTAGAAGCCAAACACACACACACATATAGATTTCTATGATACATACGAACTCTATTACACATGGCATATCAAAAGTTTGCTAATATGTTATCTGTAATTTAATTATTTATTTTTCATCAGTTTTCAAATCCATGGGTGTTTTTGTTTTCAATCCTCTTTCAATACTGCAGTCTTCAAAATAAATTCATCTGGTTATTTAATACAGTCATGGTTTTTTTTCTGAGCATTAAGTATTGATTAATAGACCACTCAGTCTGCCAATGATGTATCTCAATTATAGCAATCTATGTCCAATTCTTTATTATAATAGTAAGCTACACCATTTTGCATAGGCAATAACCACAGGTGAAAACATCCCATGCTAGCATTGTCTATAAAGAGAAAATCAGTACTACTGATTCAGTTGTGTAAATATATTACCCAGCACAATTTAAATGTAACTTTTTTTTAAAAAAAAAAGCAAAAAGTACTGAAAACATTTGTGGAATGATCCAATGTAGCCCAACATGATGTGATCATGCCAGCAAAACTGTAAAAATTCCCCTTACAAAGAAGACTCGGCTTGAAATTCTCACTTCACAGTGTCTACAAGAAACATGTCCTAAGTCAGGTTATTTGGTTAAGGATTACCATCTGCACGGCACTGATGTACTGCTTTTGCTCCACATAAATGTGTGCAAGATTAAGCCACACATCGCTGATATCTGCGGTTGCCTCTCTCACTTGGGCGAAAACATCACGAGCCTCACGGAAATATCCTTTGTGTGCCAGCACAGCTCCTAAAAAGGGAAATCCAATTTCCAGATCCATGCAAAGTTGTTGCAAAATTGTCATGTAAAAAGAAAACTTGAGACAAGAAATCTTAGTTACCTATGCCATTAGCAGCATACAAATTCTTGGGGTCATTCCTGAGGACCTGTTTGTAGATGGCTAGGGCACGATCTTGATGGCGTTTCTCCTACAAAAGAGGGAGGTGAACTCTCAGTAAAATGAATACAGTGGTACCTCATCATACGAACTTCATTGGTTCCAGGAGGAGGTTCGTAAGGTAAAAGGTTCGTAAGATGAAACAATGTTTCCCATAGGAATCAATGTAAAAGCAAATAATGCGTGCAAATCCTTCAGGAAAATCCCAAACTTTAGAAGGGAGGCGAACAGAGGGCAGGGAGGAGCAGCTAAAGGGGGTGGGTGGAAGAAGCAAGGCTAGGCTAAAGGGTGAGTGGGAAGGAAGAAAGGCAAGGGGGGCACCCCTCCCTTTTCTTTCTTCAAAAGACACAGCTTCAGTGCCTTTGCAAGCACGTTGTTCTCTGCAAAATCTTTCCTCCTCCAAGCCGCCCCTCCCTTTTCTTTCTTCAAGACACCGTTTCAGTGCCTCTGCAAGCAAGCTGTTCTCTGCAAAATCTTTCCTCCTCCAAGCCGCCCCTCCCTTTTTTCTTCAAAAGACACCCTTTCAGTGCCTTTGCAAGCACCTTGTTCTCTGCAAAATCTTTCCTCCTCCAAGCCGCCCCTCCCTTTTCTTTCTTCAAAAAAGGGGGGGAAAAGAAACCCATTCATCCCAGCAGCAGCTGCTTGGGTTCGTAAGGTGAAAATAGTTCGGAAGAAGAGGCAAAAAAATCTTAAACACCGGGTTCCTATCTTGAAAAGTTCCTTAGAAGAGGCGTTCGTAAGATGAGGTACCACTGTACAGGCAATCCTTGACTTGCAGCCATTCATTTAGTGGTCTTTCAAAGTTACAACGGCATTGAAAAGAATGATTTGCAACTGATTTTTGTCCTTATGGCTATCGCAGCGTCCCCAGTCATGTGATCAAAATTTGGACACTCGAAGATTGCCATGTATTTCTGCAATACTTGCAGCATCCCTGAGTCATGTGATTAGTGATCACCATTTGTGATCTTTCCAGCCGGCTTCCAATAAGTAAAGTCAATGGGGGAAGCTGGATTTGCTCAATGACCACACAATTCACTTCACAACTCCACTTTAACGGCTGTGGCCAAAAAAAAAAAAGGTTGTAAAATTGCAGAGAACGCACTTAACTGCCTTGCTTATCAATGGAAATTCTGGCCCTCATTGTGGTAATAAGTTGTGGGCTAGTTGTATTTACAATATTTATCAAAACGTTTCAATAACTTTTCTGGATACCCAAGAAATGTTAAAATATATTAATAAAATATATGAAATATATTAAAACAAATGTTAAAATACATTAAATGCATCCCATAATCAATATAAAAACTAATGTAAAATCCTTTGCAGAGAGGGAAGAACTGCCTATCCTCACATTTCTTTTAAGACTTCCATTTTAGACTAATTTTGTAAAAAAATTTACTCTCTGTTGTTATTGTATCATAAATTCACAGTACATAAAGAGTAAGAGCTGATTAATGAGATCAGCTGCTCATTTTATATTTTGTAAGACAATTTCCATTTCTGCACAAAACTTCCTCTCCTCTATTTAGGAAGACTAAGGGATGGAAAATCCATTCTTCCAACAGTTTGTGCATTTGAACATCAGAATTTGAACATCAGGATTAGACAAAAAGCAGTGCTCATCCATTGAAGCAACTACAAAAAAGACAGTGTAAAGATGAAGAGCATTTACCTTCTCTCTGTCTCTGGTGGGTTGGTGCAGAGTTTGCAACCACACATTGCCCAAAGCCAACATGGAGTAAGTGTCATTCTGTGTGGATGGTTGTTTCAATATTCTTTCAAATTTCTTCTGTCCTGGACCCCATTCTTGCTTGGCCAAGTGAAGATTGCCAATCAGAGACCAAGCATCGGGGTGGTCCTGAAATAATATTCCAACATACTAAAACTCAGCTTAACTATAATAAGAAATATGTATAATTCAGAAAGAGCCACCTCTCCCCAGCTCTATTCCCTAAATCTTTAAGAACTTTAGCGAATTTTGGAAAAGTTGAAGGGGAGAAAATTTATTTTATTTATTAGATTTCTATGCCGCCCTTTTCGAGGCGACTGTCCATCAGACATTCCAAATACATGCAAAAATACACTATGAAAATGTCAAAGCGAGTAATGAAGTAACATGTATTTATTAGGTTATATGACCTTTGCTTTTTTTTAAAAAATAGTTAATGATTTGTTAACTGGCCAGAGAAATTCATGGCCTCAAATGTAAAATTGCTTTCTAAATGATGGCAAAATCTTACTGACCTGATTGATTTGAAGTGCTTCTTTAAACCAGTCAGAAGCTTCATAAAAATTTCCTTTATCTCTAGCCATAGCTCCTAAACGCAGATAGCCTAAAGAAAGGGGAATAGATTTTAACGATCAAATTCCAGAATACAGCATCTTCTTTAATAAGCGCTTTGAATGGTGTATATTTGCCCTTCAGCACTTTTGCGATATTGCTACTGCACCAGATTGGGACAAAAGCAGAACAGATTAATTATGGTGCCATCCATCAGCTGTATTAGAGGTTGGAAAGGATCACACAATGATGCCATTTAGATGTCAAGTTAAAAGGAACAATAGAATACCTATTTATAGCAGCAAATCTTCCTAACACTACTTGAGTCAAACACAAAATGCTTCAGAAGCTCACAGAAATATATTCTAATATGAGTGTATAAAGATATCAAACAACAATGCCATCTTCACATTTTCTTGTTAGATCTATCCTTTAAAACATCTGCATATACTTTGCATATTTGGATTTAAAGAGGAAAAACTGTGGGACTTTGACTTATAATGGCAGTGTTTAACTGGCTATGGCAGCATATGTGATTTATTTTTCCAATTTTCTAAATTTTATTAATCTTATTTAAGTCTTGCTAGGATTAAGGTCTAAGCCTGTTCCTCTCCATCCAGATCCATAAGCTTCCAAGCCCCACAAGAACTTTTCAGCATCACATGGTCAGCTAGAAGCTGAGCTGTAGAATTGGATATTATCAACATGTTGATGGCACGTGATACTATACCATTGAGTAAGATTATTCAACGGTTTCATGTAGCTGATAAATAGGAATAGTGAGAGCATAGAGACCTTTGCAAGCAGGGATATTGTGCTTGATACATTATCCCTTATCTACACCAACTAGAACTGACAATGGAGAAGAAGAAACCACAATCCTTACTCCCTAGCTCCTGGAGCCATTACAAAAGGGTACCATGACTTATGGTATTGAAACTCACAAATCATGTAGGACCATCACAAGCTGCACCGTCTCCATTCCAGTTTGACCAGAGGTCATTTATAAGCGCACTCATTGCCCTCTTACCATTAGGTCCCACAGAGTTGGCCTTCTCCGGGTCCCGTCGACTAAACAATGTTGTTTGGCGGGACCCAGGGGAAGAGCCTTCTCTGTGGCGGCCCCGACCCTCTGGAACCAACTCCCCCCAGATATCAGAGTTGCCCCCACCCTCCTTGCCTTTTGTAAGCTCCTTAAAACCCACCTCTGTCGTCAGGCATGGAGGAATTGAGATATTCCATTCCCCCTAGGCTTATAAAATTTATGCATGGTATGTCTGTATGTATGATTGGTTTCTTAAATTGGGGTTTTTTAACATTATTTTTAATATTAGATTTGTACATATTGTCTTTTTACTGTTGTTAGCCGCCCCGAGTCTACGGAGAGGGGCGGCATACACATCTAATTAATATAATATAATATAATATAATATGATATGATATGATATGATATAATATATATGCCCAGAACCAAAGCCAGATTGAAAATGCTTATTCCAGGAGCCTCTGGCACTAGACCCCTATCACATACTTGTTCTTAAAAGAGACACTGGACATGGCACAGGAATTTTTCAATATGGTCCGGCAGTGGCTTTGTAATGTATCACCATTTCCTTCAAGGCAACGAGATCCTACCCCTACCCAATGATATATGAATCGAAGAGAAATTATTGCATAAATTATTTCTAATAGCAACCCAATTAGACAGATCTGTACAATATCGTAATTTACAACAGTTCGGGGAAAAAACTTGCAGCTATTTTCAATTTAAGGACGGCAACAAGGTTTCTTACAATCAACGTAATTTGGATGTTCTCTTAGGATGTTTTTGTACAGTTTCTCTGCTTCGTGAAATTCACACATTGCTTCATATAATCTGGCTAAGTTGTATGATGTTGTCACGGAAATTGCGTTGTAGTAATGTTCGTCATGTTCTGCTTCTGCTTTAGCTCTATCCAGGGAGGCCAAAAAATATTTCTAAATGCAAGTATAAGAAGGGGGGGGGGGGTCTGTGTTTATACATGTGTGCACATATACATTTGCACATACGTTTTTACCCGCACAGCCAAGTTATAAATGTATTGCATATATGAACAGTAACAGTAGTTGGGAAATTGAGATTCATACCTTTGCTTCTCCTAAGTTTCCAAGTCTGAAGTGGAGAGCACCCACATTATTTAAAATTTCTGGGGGGACATCAGCTTGTACTTTTTCCTGAAGTATTCGTGTTGCTGTGCCATAGGCTGAAAGAGCACCCTATACATTTAGAGACAGTGGAACGATTTAGTGTAATGTGTAATTGTTCAGCATGAAACAAGTCTACTTTACCCACCTTTTATATACCTGTATATCTGTCTGCTCAAGGATTTGTGCTAGCTCAATCCAAGCTTCCACGTCATCTGGATACTGTTCGGTTACCTTTTTTAAATGACCCTATTAAAAAAAAAAGCAACTTATTGATTTAGAATTTCCCTGAAAAGTGCCACATGGTAAATAGTTTTCTGAGGCTGTTGTAACTTTGAATGGTTGCTAAATGAATAGACCTAAGTTAAGGACTGCGTGCAGTGTCTAAAATTCAGCCTCCTATAATCACTTTTACAAGTAGTGTTTGCTGTTTCTAACACAAATGTTCCCTTTTTAAAAACAAGTTCCAAATACCTTTAAATTTTACCATGATAGGAAAACCTCTCCTAATATATACCAGATCTATAGGCAATACTAATTAAATATTAATTGTACATGCTTTTCTCAAAAATAATTTGTCACTGAGTTTGAGATTTAACCTTAAATTAAAAGAATGATGAATTATAATTTTGCTCTTATCTCTTGAGGTTTACTGTACCTTTGCAATATCTCGTTTGTCTTGATCATCTGAACCAGCGTACAGAGATCCAAGAATTTTCATGGTCTCATAATTATTAGGGTAGGCTTTCAAAACTTTTTCAAAGCATTGTGATGCGTTTTCTTTGTCTCCTCGGTAAATGTACATTTGGCCCAATCCAAAAAACGGCAGTACAAAAGATGAAGAGGCAAATTGTGTGGCTTGGTAATAATATTGGAAAGCTTGATCGAAATCTTCCTAATGAAAGGAAGAACATAAGGAAGGCATTAAAACTTGGAAAACGCTTAGGAAAATAACATTGCAAAACAGAAAGAGAGGTATGTAAGGCATAATATACCTGAACATGAAAAGACCTGGCCAGCTGGTAGCAACTCTCTGCCTGCATTGCTTCGACTTCTGTATTGTGAAAAGCATGAAGTGCCAAATGTTGGACCTTACCATAATCCTGTATAAAGACAATAAGATTATCAGAATATTTTTATAGTATAATATAATATAGTATATTCTAGGACAGGTGTGTCCAACCACAGCCTAAGGGCCATATGTGGCCCTAGACAATTAGTAGTGCCACTCCACAAGATATAACAACATATAAAAAATAAAGGAAATTTGTTATTCATATACAGTGATCCCCCGGTTATTGCGTCCCCGACCATTGCGAACAGGGTAATTCGCGATTTTTCAACCCGGAAGTCAAAATACCATCTACGCATGCGTGCCGGGCACGCATGCGTAGATGGCAGCGGCTTCCCTGGGTCTTCCCCCTCTTGCTGGCGTCAGCGAGGAGTTTCCCCACCGCCCACGCAAACTCCTCGCTGCCGCTCGCCCGCCCTTCGCCTGCCCACGCCGTTCGCTCCCCCCTCTTGCTGTCGGGAGGGCGAGAAGCCCTCCCCAGCACCCGCTCGCCCGCCCTTCGCCCTGGCGGAGAAATTCCAGCCCCCACCTGGTCCCGCCCGATCCTCCTCCCTGAGGCAGCTCGCCCTCCCATGGCCGCTTCCTCCACCCTCTATTGCAAGCCTCTCTCCTCCCATATTCTGCCCCCCTCCCAGCTTCCAAGCCGCATTCGCCTTCCTCCGCCACCACCAGCATCCAGCTCCCGGCCAAGCAGCCAGGAAAGCCGAGCCGGGCGTGGCGGGGAACATCGGCGCGGGAGGCAGGAGACGGCCGCCGTCACCGCCATACGCGGCTCGGCTTCCCTGGCTGCTGCTCCGGTCGCCCGATCGTCTCCTGCCTCCCGTGCCGATGTTCCCTGCCAAGCCTGGCTCGGATTCCCTGGCTGCTTGGCCGGGGGGGGGGGGGGGCTCGGCCGAAAGGAGCTGGAGACGCAGAGCTGAACACACCCCTTCATCCCCAAAGGCCGGCCTTTTTGTCTGGGAGGGAAGATGACGTGCCGGTGGCACAGGGGCGAGGGGCGGGAGGCAAATCGCTGCGTCTCCAGCCCCTTTTGGCCGAGCCCCCCCCCCTCCGGCCAAGCAGCCAGGGAAGCCGAACTGGGCTTGGCGGGGAACATCGGCACGGGAGGCAGCTTCTGCCGGACATGGGCAATGGGCGGGACAGAGAAGCGGGGAGAATCAGGAGGCTCCTTTGGCAGCTGGGGGCTGCCTGGCTTTGTTGTTTTGGCTGCAGCGGGTGCCAGGCAGCCTCCAGCCGCCAAAGGAACCTCCTGATTCTTCCCGCTTCTCTGTCCCGCCCATTGCCCGTGTCCGGCAGAAGCTGCTGCCTTATTGCTCTTTGCCGGCGGGATGCAAAGTGCTGGGGTGGGAGGGTGTCCTGACAGCCCCCCCACCCATATGCTTCGCCTCCCGCCGGGCAAGAGCGCTCGGGTGGCAACTTCTTCTAGATACGGGCGATGGGCGGGACAGAGAAGCGGGGAGAATCAGGAGGTTCCTTTGGCGGCTGGAGGCTGCCTGTCACCCGCTGCAGCCAAAACAACAAAGCAGGGCAGCCCCCAGCTGCCAAAGGAGCCTCCTGATTCTCCCCGCTTCTCTGTCCCGCCCATTGCCCGTATCTAGAAGAAGCTGCCACCCGAGCGCTCTTGCCCGGCGGGAGGTGAAGCATTGGGGTGGGGGGGCTGTCAGGACACTCCCCCACCCCAGCACTTTGCATCCCGCCGGCGAAGAGCAATCAGGTGACGGAAGGCAGCCGATTGGGCCAAGAGGAGCCGGCCTTGATCCGCCAACGCGCGCTACGATCTTCCGGGCCAGCCAGGCTCAGCGGATCAAGGCCGGCTCCTCTCAGCCCAAGCGGCTGCCTTGATCCGCTGAGCCTGGCTCGCCCGGAAGATCGTAGCGCGCGTTGGAGACAGGCTTTGAGTTTTGGCTGCGGGGCGAGGGAGTTAGGAAAGTCCTACTTCTCCCCCCGCAGCCAAAACTCAAAGCCTGTCTCCTGCTGCCCGGTTTAGCCAGGACACGAGCGGCGAAATGACTTGGAGGAATGGTTTCAGCTTCACATTCCTCCAAGTCATTTCGCCGCTCGTGTCCTGGCTAAACCGGGCAGCAGGAGACAGGCGGTGGGCTGGGAGCCGCAGGCGAAAGGAGCTCGGGCATTGTTCTCCGGACCCCGCCCGCAGCCTGGAGAGGGAAAGGGCCGCCACGGGGCTGAGCGGGCGGGGTCCGGAGAACAATGCCTGGCGCCGCGCTCCGATGCCCGAGCTCCTTTCGCCTGCGGCTCCCAGCAGCACTTTGAATCCAGCAGCTTCTGCTGGATATGGGTGGTGGGTGGGACGAGCAGCGCGGAAGCCAGGGGCTGTGGCAGCTCACCCCCCCCATCGCCCGTATCCAGCAGAAGCGGCGGGATTCAAAGGGATTCAAGGCTAACTTCTGCGCTTGGCTTGAGGACTCAGCTCGGAAGCTGCACGAGTGTTTTAAAAGGTCTCCGCCGGCATGGGGGGCTTCCTACCACCTCCCGAACCCCCAACTCGGGTTTGGGGGGGTGCTAAGAAGCCCCCCATGCCGGCGGAGACCTTTTAAAACACCCGTGCAGCTTCCGAGCTGAGTCCTCAATCTTCGGCTCCTCACTAGCGCTGCGGAAGTAAAAATACCATCTGCACATGCGCAGATGGTGTTTGTACTTCCGCAGCGCTACTTCGCGAAAACCCGCTCGTTGCGGGGGTTCCTGGAACGGAACCCTCGCAACGAGCGGGGGATCACTGTATATTAAATATATACACTGCTCAAAAAAATTAAGGGAACACTCAAATAAAACATCCTAGATCTGAATGAATGAAATACAGTAATGCCTCGTCTTACAAACTTAATTGGTTCCCGGAGGAGGTTCATAAGGCAAAAAGTTCGTAAGACGAAACAATGTTTCCCATAGGAAACAATGTAAAGTCATAGGAAACAATGTAAATGCGTGCAAGAAACCCCCCCCCCCACACACACACAAAAATGGCACTCCGCTGGGTGCTGCCACCCGGCTGTCGCCTTTTGAAACAGCCGGGGGGCTTCTTGGCATCCTCTCGAACCCGAACGCCAAACCTGAACTTTTGCCGAACTTCCGGGTTCGCCGTTTGGGAGGCCCCCGAGAAGCCCCACCGCCCGGCTGTCGCCTTTTGAAACAGTCACTCTGGGGGCTTTTTCCGTCTTATGAACCCGCCACCCGAACGCTGAACCCAGAAGTTTGGCAAAAGTTCGGGTTCGGCGTTCAGGTTCAGGAGGATGCTGAGAAGCCCCTGGCTGGCTGAAACGTGGATTCCAGGAAGGACGTCTTCGTGATGTCAAAGCTCCGCCCATGGAATTCCCTATTGGGATTCCCCACCTCCGTTTGAGCCTCCCGACTGGCCCGACAGCTCCGCGGCTCTTTTGCAAAGCTGACAGCCGGGCGGCAGGGCTTCTCAGCGTCCTCCTGAACCTGAACTCTGAACCCGAACTTTTGCCGAACTTCCGGGTTCGGCATTCGGGAGAATGCCGAGAAGCCTCCAGGCTGTTTCAAAAGGTGACAGCTGAGCGGCGGGGCTTCTTGGAGGCCACCCGAACCCGAACTTTTGCCGAACTTCCGGGTTCAGCGTTCGGGCGGCGGGTTCATAAGACGGAAAAAGTTCGGAAGAAGAGGCAAAAAATTTCCGAACCCCAGATTCATATCTCAGAAAGTTCGTATGACGAGGGGTTCGTATCATGAGGTACCGCTGTATTCTCATTGAATACTTTGTTTTGTACAAAGTTGAATCCGCTGACAACAAAATGAAACTGATTGTCCTAAGTGGACAGTTTGATTTCACAGAAATTTGATTTACTTGGAGTTATATTCTGTTGTTTAAATGTTCCTTTTTTTTTGTTTTGAGCAGTATATTTTATATGTGGTCTAAGACAATTCCTCTTGACTCAACGTGGCACATAGGCAAGCCAAAAGATTGGACACCCATGGTATGAGGTATGGACTGAAATTCAAGTCTTAGACACCTTAGATTGACCATTTGTTACAAGTGTAATAATTTATAATTTCCTGAAGATATTGCTGCCTATACAATCCTTAAGCCTTAAAGTATGACCATCATAACAGTTGAGTTTACATATGTCCCAACTTGAAGTCTGGATTGGTGTATTATACAAATTCAGCCAATGTTTGAAAGATGATTCCTGTATGTATATCTCACCCTCCCTCACACACACGTACACACAAACATTAATGAAACTCCTGAAGCCAGTCTGCAAATTTCACATCACTGTGAAATGTATACTTACAGCTTATATATATACCAGATGGATACCACAGACAGAGACCAAAGAAACCTGTTTTTATTACCTTCATCATTTACATTAGCATGTCCTCACTTCCACAAGATATAAAAAACAAAATGCAATTCCATCCCACAATTGGAATGATGGAAAATAAGAATGATTTCAGGCAATTCTGAATTAGCCTAACATTATGAAACAGCTTGAAAAAATTCAGCTAGCAGCATAACTCAAAACACACTCTTGTTGTCTTACCTTTTTAAAGAAGAAGTGATTTGCCAAGTGATTTAACACCATAGGGTTACTAGGATCAATTGTGTAAGCTCTAGAGAGTAACTGGACACCATTTTTGATAGAATCCGCCTGAAAGGAATATTGATAGTTTTTATTCATATTGAAATGCATGTTAACCTCTTAGTTATTGTCTTTAAAAATTCAAGGGCTCTTTTTAAAATTGATTTCAGAATCCTGGTCACAACCTTGTGCCATTCCCACCCGGAAAAAAAAACCCCAGTCTGTTTCACAAATGAGCTGTGAAAATGAATGAGGCTAGACTGATAATGGTATATCAATTAGGAAAGTAACAGCTTTTTCTAAAAAATAAGAAAACACTTATCATATGAGAAAATTGCCTTCAAAGCCATGAACAGCAGTATATGATTCAAATGGAAAAGGTTTTATTTTTTCATGGCTGTGATAGTGGGCAGAGGAGTGTATAAGTCCAAGATTAAGCGCAGTGCAAATCATCTTCATCACATTAAACCATGTTAGTAGCTAATGGCTTTTGCTGGGATTGTTTTAAAAATAAATCAATTAGCATGAGCTTGGGAGCCATTTCTTTCTTGAGCTGTGCTTATAGGAATAAATGTTATCAAGACGAATCTGATTATTTTATAACCATCAAAACATATAGATTAACGGATTCAGCTTTGGACAGATTTTATTGGGTGCTTTATTTCAGGCCTATGCAACAAAATCTGTGCAACTACATTCCTTCCTCCGTGTTCCTGTGATCCAGAGAGAAGAGAAAAGCCAATGTGAGATAATCTGCCACAATATCACAAGTCTGGTGATGTTAAGCATATACTAAGCAACCTTTGCTAGTTCCATTACTTCTACTTTAAATGGCTTATTCAGCAACTGTTTCTTCAAAACCAAAGGAGCCACACATTTATTTTAAAAAAATAAATCATCAGATTTTTATTTCAAATTGTGAAATGTCCATGGTTGGCCTCCTGCTACCCCAAAAACTGACCATAGCATCATAGGATCTTGGGATACTACCATTTTAGATTAAACTCACTCACCTCTTTGTTATTTAGTTCCAGAACAGACAAACCAACTAAAGCCCCCACACATTTGGAATTGAGTTCCAGTGCCCTGCTGAATGCCAGGCGAGCTTTCTCTAGCTTGTTCAGCCTTACAAAGCAATGGCCCATGCCCAGCCGAACCTCAGCTAGGAGACAAAAACAGTAAATACGGTAAACTTCCAAAGTTTATTTATTTGAATTATACAGTGTTCCCTCAATTTTCGCGGGGGATGCGTTTCGAGACCGCCTGCGAAAGTCTAATTTCCGCGAAGTAGAGATGCGGAAGTAAATACACTATTTTTGGCTATGAACATTATCCCAAGCCTTCCCTTAACACTTTAAACCCTTAAATTATAATTTCCCATGCCCTTAGCAACCATTTAGATTATTACTCACCATGTTTATTTATTAAAGTTTATTAAAAATATGTTTTTCAAAGTCAGGCGAAAGTTTGGCAATGACATATGACGTCAATGGGTGGGAAAAACCGTGGTATAGGGGAAAAAACCATGAAGTATTTTTTAATTAATATTTTTGAAAAACCGTGGTATAGACGTTTCG
The DNA here is from genome assembly GCF_031021105.1 of Erythrolamprus reginae. Taxonomy (NCBI): domain Eukaryota; kingdom Metazoa; phylum Chordata; class Lepidosauria; order Squamata; family Dipsadidae; genus Erythrolamprus; species Erythrolamprus reginae. The sequence continues at coordinate 121,158,259 of NC_091950.1, forward strand.
CGAAGTTCGAACCCGTGAAAATCGAGGGAACACTGTATTTCTTTTAAGAACCGTGGTGTCCTATATAGCACTCCCGCATCCACTCTTTCTCTATAATAACTTTGTGAGGTAGGTTGGGATCAAAGAACAAAGGGCCCAAAGTCACTCAATGGGCGTTCATGGGTTGGGAGGGAGGATTTGAAACTGAGTCTTCCCAAAGTCAGCCCAGCAATTTGGTCACTACATTATACTGGCATCGTCATTTATATTCCCTTCTTAACCTAGAGGTTCTCTTATTACATTTGTAATTGTATTAATGTATTAATTAATTAATTAATTTATAAATGTATTAATGACTCCAAAGCACTTTGCACATAATAGTACACATATTTCCTCAAGAGCTCCTATATTCATTTGCATAAATGACATTTTTTGCATGTGAATACAAAATTCTGAATTAGATGAGCTACTCCAAAATCCTCATCTAAAGTATAAAGATTAGGTGGTGCAGCATTTCTCGTTCAATTTCCAGCCTAAACATGATAGGCATAAATACATGTCTATAACATCCACAATTTTTTTCCTCTGGATACTGTATGAATTTAGGAAAGGGCTCCGCTGCTTTAAGGTATTCCCGAGATTTATAACACCATAAATTCAAAGCATCTTTGGTAGGTCAAATTTAAAACACTATATAGTCCGAACAAAACCCCACAAAGTTCTTTAACTTCATCTCTGTAATTTTCATGAGTGTTAGCTAAAATTTGAACCACAGAACAGCTCCTGGTTCTGGTAATAATCTCTGTTATTCACCAAAAGCTGTTATGTAAGAGGGCTAAAAATTCCATAGGTGACCAATATATAGCAATAGCATTTAGACTTATATATTGTTTCACATTGCTTTACAGCTCTGTCTAAGCTGGCTAGGGAACAGAGAAACACAGATTGTGTTCCTTTCTTAATCAAAGTCACCAGTTGAATGACCTTGGACCGATCACTTTTAACCCAAAACAACTGTTACATAAAATACTGACTTTTCATTAAGAGTAGCAGCTGGAAAACATGCAAATACAACTAGATAAATAGACACCATTTTAGTGGGAAGCTAACAGTACTTGTGCACTTTGGTGTACAGTCATGACAGCCATATGACTACGGACGTGTCTTTGGACAACAATGGATCCCTTGGCTAGGAAATGGAGATGAGCACCGTCCCCTAAACTCAGACACAACCGAGCAGGGGAAACCTTTACCTTTTTACTGTGCATGCTCTGGTTCTTACCTGGGCAGCCAGGATTAGTTCGCAGGGCCTTTTTATAATAGGCAAGGGAACCTCGGTAATCTTTCTTGTTGAATGAAATACATGCTTTACCTATTACAAAAGAGCAGTAAAAGATGATAAATATCTCTAAAGCATATGAGAGACATCAGGAGTTCACAATTTACCAACAGCAAATATATTAAAAGAATAATGCAGTTATTCCATGAAAAGAGAAAAGATGGTACAGTGGTACCTCATGATACGAACCCCTCATCTTATGAACAACCCGAGATACGAACCCGGGGTTCAGAAAATTTTTGCCTCTTCTTACGAACTGTTTTCTTCTTACAAATCTGCCGCCGCTGCCGCCAAGAAGCCCTGCCGCCCGGCTGTCACTTTTTGAAGCAGCCGGGGGGCTTCCCAGCGTCCTCCTGAACCCGAACGCCAAACCTGAACTTCCGGGTTCGGCGTTCGGGAGGCCGCCGAGAAGCCCCCAGGCTGTTTTAAAAGGTGACAGCCGGGCGGCGGAGCTTCCCAGCGGCCTCCCAAACGCCGAACCTGGAAGTTCGGGTTTGGCGTTCGGGTTCAGGAGGACGCTGGGAAGCCCCCCGGCTGTTTTAAAAGGTGACAGACGGGTGGCGGGGCTTCCCAGCGGCCTCCCGAACCCAAACTTTTGCCGAACTTCCAGGTTCGGCGTTCGGGAGGCCACTGGGAAGCCCTGCCGCCCGGCTGTCACCTTTTAAAACAGCCGGGGGGCTTCTCTGCGGCCTCCCGAACGCTGAACCCGGAAGTTCGGGTTTGGCGTTCGGGTTCAGGAGGACGCTGGGAAGCACCCCTGGCTGTTTCAAAAGGTGACAGCCGGGCGGCGGCGTTTTTCCCCCGTTGCACGGGTTAATAGATTTTACATTGTTTCCTATGGGAAACAATGTTTCGTCTTACGAACTTTTCGTCTTACGAACCTCCCCCTGGAACCAATTAGGTTCGTAAGACGAGGTATTTCTGTATACAAAAACATAAGTCACAAGTATGTCCCCATTTCCCCATAATCCAATTGTCAACATCCTACTGGTATTGGTTGTGTAGCAGATGCAGATTTCAAAATTGCTAATGCACTATTTTTATTAATAGCACAAGGCCTGATTAAGCCATAACTGTTATTGAGCTCTCCTCTACGTTTGCCATCTTAAACAACTCTCTGAATCTCAGTTTCTTTCAACAGAAGGCTGAATCAGGTTTTGCAGCAGTCATCACATATTGCACGTGGTGCTGCCAAGTTATTAGTACTGAAGAGGGAGGAATTTGCTTCTTTTTTTTATTATAGGAAAAACAGATCTAACAATCTAAACTAAGTAAAGTCATTAAAAGTCACGATAGGGGCCAGTTTTTATTTTCTAAATTTAAATTCAAAGTCCAAAATGAGCAAGAAGCTATCATTTCCAGCAAAAAGGGAAAAAAAAGGAAGAGGGCTTATTTTGGACTTTAGCTACCTACAGCAGGAGACGCTATACAGTGATCCCTCGAGTTTCGCGATCTCGAGTATTGCGAAACGCTATATCGCGAGTTTTCAACCCAGAAGTAAACAACACCATCTGCGCATGCGTGCCTTTTTTCCTATGGCCACGCATGCGTAGATGGTGGAGTTTCCCGCCGGGCAGATAAGCTGCTGGGCGGCTTCCCTGGGTCTTCCCCCTCTTGCCCCGGCAAGACCCCAGCGGCGGCGCGAGCAACGGCGTGGGCGGGCGGGCGGCACGCGCGGGGACACCCCAGCTCCGCTTTCCAGCTGGGAAGCGGCCCCAGCAACGGCATGGGTGGGCGGGCGGTGCGCGCGCGCTTGGGGAAACCCCAGCTCTGCTTCCCAGCTGGGAAGCCGCCCCAGCAACGCGCGCGCGCTTGGGGACATCCCAGCTCCGCTTCCCAGCTGGGAAGCGGCCCCAGCAACGGCGTGGGCGGGCGGGCGGCACGCGCGCGGGGAAACCCCAGGCGCGAGCAACGGGGTGGCGGGCGAAGGGCGGGCGGCGGTGGAAGTAAAAACACCATCTGCGCATGTGCAGATGGTGTTTTTACTTCCGCACCGCTACTTCGCGAAAAATCGATCATCGCGAGGGGTCCTGGAACGGAACCCTCGCGATGATCGAGGGACCACTGTATACCAAAGTGAAACAGATTTCCTTTGCGTGTTACACAGATCACAATCTGTTAAGGATGCTGGGTTCAACACTGTTAAATTGCGTGTATTTCCGTGAAGACAAAATATGAAGACTCACCAAGAAGGGCTGGAATGTTATTGGGAGACTGATTGAGTACAAAATGAAACTGTGCATCTGCTTGATCCATCTTATCCCCCTCCAGAAGGCAGAAACAAGCTCTTCCCAATAAGTGATTCTAGAAAAACAGGAAATTATCTTTAATTTTTATTTCTAGGACAAATTGCTACAAACTATTCTAAGTGATAAAAGAGTTTCAAAACCACATTTTGTTCCTACGTTCATTATTTTGAAGTGCTGCCTAATTGCTTCAAAGGTGTCCTTGTCCTCCTCCTTTTACATCCAGTTCTTTTCTATAGCAAAGGATAAGTTTGCAAGTTTTATTGGATTTATATGCCGCCCCTCTCCGAAAACTCGGGGCGGCTAACAACAATCATAAACAATCTACAATAAAATCCAATACTAAAAGCAAATTTAAAACCCCTTAATATATAAAAACCAAACATACATACCAGCATACCATATATACAGTTGTGACGGCCTAGGGGGAGAAAAAGTTTTAATTCCCCCATGCCTGGCGGCAGAGGTGGGTTTTAAGTAGCTTACGAAAGGCAAGGAGGGTGGGGGCAATTCTGATCTCTGGGGGGATTTGGTTCCAGAGGGTCGGTGCCGCCACAGAGAAGGCTCTTCCCCTGGGTCCCGCCAAGTGGCATTGTTTAGTTGACGGGACCCGGAGAAGACCCACTCTGTGGGACCTAACTGGCCGCTGGGATTCGTGTGGCAGAAGGCGGTCCCTGAGGTAATCTGGTCCGGTGCCATGAAGGGCTTTATAGGTCATAACCAACACTTTGAATTGTGACCAGAAACTGATCGGCAACCAATGCAGACTGCAGAGTGTTGGTGTGACATGGGTATACTTAGGGAAGCCCATGATTGCTCTCGCAGCTGCATTCTGCACGATCTGAAGTTTCTGAACACTTTTCAAAGGTAGCCCCATGTAGAGAGCGTTACAGTAGTCGAGCCTCGAGGTGATGAGGGCATGAGTGACTGTGAGCAGTGACTCCCGGTCCAAATAGGGTCGCAACTGATGCACCAGGCGAACCTGGGCGAACGCCCCCCTCGCCACAGGTGAAAGATGTTTCTCTAATGTGAGCTGTGGATCGAGGAGGACGCCCAAGTTGCGAACCCTCTCTGAGGGGGTCAATGATTCTCCCCCCCAGGGTGATGGACGGACAGATGGAATTGTCCTTGGGAGGCAAGACCCACAGCCACTCCGTCTTGTCTGGGTTGAGTTTGAGTTTGTTGACACCCATCCAGGCCCCAACAGCCTCCAGACACCGGCACATCACTTCCACTGCTTCGCTGACTGGACATGGGGTGGAGATGTATAGCTGGGTATATAAGACAACCAGTTACCAACAGGCAGAAATCCTTTATATGGAATTTCTGGCGTCTCTTCTCCTCTTTCATCAGGATGCCAAATTGCAACAGGAAAAGGTTAATTTTTGAGCTAATAGAGATTCTAAAAACTCTTGTTTGTATCTGCAGCAAAGTCTTGATCTAAAAACCCCTTTCTGATGCCTTGTATTTTTACATTACTCATATCCTTCTTTTTGTTGCTGAAAAATATTTGAGGAGCTCAGAGAATAAATGTTATCCATCTGCTCTATTAATATTTCTCCAATATAGAGTATGGATATATATTTCTGAATTATTTTTGTTCATTTCTGTTGATTTATACCCTAGGTTTCCTCCACAAACTAATGCTGGCTCTCTCCTTCAATATTTTGCTGACATAACTATATAACATTGATTAGTATCATTAGGGAGACTAAAACATATGAAGAACAGTTACAGGAACTGCACATGGATAGTCTAGTGAAGAGAAGGGCCAGGGGTGACATGATAGCAGTGGTCCAATATTTGAGGGGCTGCCACAAAGAGGGGGTCAAGTTATTTTCCAAGGCACCAGAAAGTCAGACTAGGAATAATGGGTGGAAACTGATCAAGGAAAGATGCAACCTAGAAATAAGGAGGAACTCTCTGACAGTGAGAACAATCTACCAATAGAACAGCTTGCCTTCAAAAGTTGTGTGAGTGTCATACTTCAGACTTTCGAAGAAGAGATTGGAATGCCATTGGTCAGAAATGGTACAGGGCAGTGATGGCAAACTTTTTCCCCCTCAGGAGCTGAAAATATGTGTGTGCTATTGCGTGCGCGTACCAATGACCATAATTCAATGTCCTCACATGCTGCCTCATCCCCTGTGCATGCGCTCATGATCCCCCTTCTCCACTTCCGTTGGGCCCACTTGACCTGTTCCCCCTCCCCCCGGCTCTAGAAATTTTCCTAGAGTCTGGAGAGGGTGAAAACGTCCCCACGTCCCTCCTGGAGGCGGAAAACGCTTCCCCAGAGCCTTCCCGTGAACCAAAATCAGCTGGCCAGCATGCACATGCGCACTGGAGCTGAGTTAGAGCAACGGCTCATGTGCCAGCAGATATGGCTCTGCGTGCTACCTGTGGCATGCATGCTTTAGGTTCACCATCACAGGTGTAGCGTCTCCTGCTTGAGCGGGAAGTTGGACTAGATTACCTATTAAGTCCCTTCAAACTGTGTTAATCTGTTAAAGATTATTTCAGTGAGCTATAACCTAAAACAAACAGGATTACCATAGTTGATTATCTTACCTGATCATACATGATAATTTTATCAGCCATAGTGTACAACAGTGTAGCTTGTGTAATAAACTCTTTCTTGTTATCTTTGTTTTTTTCTCTCCGAGCCTGCTGTACATAGTAAGCTGCTAAAGTATCTAAGCAAGTCATCTGATCTTTTTCATGGTCTCTATAATCCAGGTTTCCATCTATGCGAGCGGCCTCTAATAGTTTCACAAAGTCTTCGGTTTTGCCTTGTTTGTAATATTCCAGCTAAAAAGTAACCGAAAATACATTTAGCAATCTGCTATCTGTAACATGTCATTCATTTCATTGTTGATGAAAAATTTTGTGTTTGTGTGTGTGGCTAACCTATGGGCTGCATACAGACCCAGTTCCATTTTTGAGTGTAAGAGCCTCCTCAAATCATGCCACCAATTTCAGCAGGAAAAGCACCAATTTTAGTGACAGAATTGTTAATATTTGAGATGGAGGTAAGATAAAAGATAGTGTAAGTACGCTGACTTTATTGCTTAATATATCTAGCTTATTTCTTGAACTTCCTTTTCCACTGCAAAACAAACCAAAATCTTTGACCTCACCACTCTGGTGACATCCTGTCACCATATTCATTTTTAAAAAAAAGAAAATTGTAGACCTCATTGAAAAAATGTTGATACTAAAATAAATACAGATATTCCATTCAAATCGTCCACAAATGATTACCTTGATGAGGGAACAATAATATATTCCTATACGTTTCTACATTACCTTAAGTCAAATAAAATTATCAATGAATTCAAAAATAATTACTACTTTGGAAAATGCAATAGAGCAAACTGCTATGCAACTGACCGCTAGGGCCATCCATATGTGCAGCTGAGTATGTTCCTGTTTCAAAATGCTTATAACTTCATCCCCCTCCGGTAACTGATCGAAGTCAAGCTCAATGACCTAAAAATCAAATGACAACATTCATAATTCAATATTTTATTAGTTATTAGAGCATATACAATAAGATCACAAAGCAAAAACTTTTTAAAAAAGTAATTCCCACTACATATATTTCCTATTGTGTTAAGCCCCCTCCTTGGTTAAAATTATTTAAAAGGGGATAACTTTTCTACTCAGGAGAACACAGAAAAGTTAGATTTCCTTGTATTCATCCTATATTAAGGATTCATTCACAGAATTTGATTACTTTTCAATGCAGAAGAAATTTGTCCTCCTGTGGAAACCTATTATTATTATTATTAATTTATTTATTAGATATACACATTTAGCTTCATCTGCACAGTAACAGTAAATGTAAGCTAAAAGTATGACCAAACTCAGTGGAACTCCTGGCAAGCTTGTGGTAGTTTTTCTACACTATGGAATTGTTTTGAACAATGCTGTTAACACTGAAAATCTACTTTTTGTACCATGTAATGGTCATCTAGATTTTGCAGCTAGTTCTGGGAGCCCTGTTCTTTTCGTTTTTACATCTCAGTCTCCTGTTCAAGAAGTGAACAGGTATAAATCTGCTGAGCTCTCAACAATATTGGAGATAAGGTAGTTTTTTGTTTTGTTTTTTAATATAAAGGCAGGGACAATTCCTAAAGACAAATTCCTTGTGTATCCAATCACACTTGGCCAATAAAATTCTATTCTATTCTATTCTATTCTAAACAATCTTGTATTCACTCTCTAAATACACACAATCTAGCTAGGCAAAATGACAGTAACAGCAGTGACCTCCATATAGCCAAACAAAAGAAAAATTAACACTGGTAAAGCAGATTCAAGATCCATATGGATCAGTGCTTTATAAAAAATATTTTTATGCTTCCATTGCCCTTCCCCTAAAAAAATCATTAGCTGTTAAGGGAAGCAACAAGTTAAAGGATATCAAAACTGCAAAGTACTGCTGGGTAATAGGTATGCATGTACTTTTGTTTGCTTGTTTTGCCTTTAAGCCAGTTTCTGGCAAACTATATGGAGCAAACTATGCAATTTTCTACACAATATATATATTGCAAAAACATGTGACATACATACATACATACATACATACATACATACATATATATAGTGGTTGACTATTGCTTTTATCTCTGAGTTGAGGGGGAGGGACTGGCTCCAAGTGACGTCTAAAAGAGAACTCAAAAGTCTTCCGACTCCCTAGTTCAGGACTTTTAATCACGAAACCAAAAATGCTGTGTGTGTGCACAAGCAACGCATACAAAATATTAGTGGTAGCAGATTTACTTAGCACCAACTTCCCAGCAACTCCACGAGGACCGCTCCAAGCTCCTCCAAGGGAAGCGGGCGGGCTGTCCAATTACCCAGCCTTTCCCCAAAGCGACTTCAGACACAAACAGAGCCACCGAAAGCGAGCCCAAGGGGCGCCCCCGCACCAACTCACCTCGTCCGTATCCCGGAGGGGGATCTCGATCGAGCCCCGAGACATGATGGCGAGTGGCAGCGTCGCCGCTCCAGCTACGGGAGAAAAATCGCCACAGTCCTTCTAAAACACCTCCCGCCCGAGCAGCCGTCTGACCAGCAGCCCCACCACCGTCGCCGTCTGCGCAGGCGCTGTGGGCTCTTAGCCTCGGAAGCATGCGCGGAAGGCGACGCGAAAGAGGGCGACACGCGGGGGGAGGGGGGAGGGAGGAAGAAGCGATCGGCAGGTTCTTTTTCCCCTCTTCGATCTTCTGCTGCAGCTGTCGAATAGCGGGCTCCTTGGGGGAAGCAGTAGCAACCCTTTTAGAAAACGTTTCTCACGACTCTGTTGTTTCCTCTCCCAATCCCAAAACCTTCAACTTTACATTATCTCCAATCGACCTCTCCCGTTTTCTAAGCGGTCTGTAAGGGGCATGCATAAGTGCACCTTCGTGCCTACCGTCCTTGTCCTAATGTCTTTTTCTATTTTCTATTTTTACTTTATACTTATGTTAAACATACTGCAATATTATATTTGTATGGCAAATATAAATAAATTATGGAGAGCTCGCTTCAAATAGATGCGGCTTATCTTATCAGTACGCAAGATCATCTACCTTAAGGTCCTAACCTGGTGACCACTTTATTTATTTATTCCTTTGTCCAATACTAAAAAACATGGGAAGAAAAATAGACATGTAGTAATATATATAAGGGTAAAGTGAACTTAGAGGAGAGGATATATGAAAGAAAGAAAATATATATAATAAGTGAGAGAAAGGAAAGACAATTGGACAGGAGATGAAAGGCACACCAGTGCACTTATGTACGCCCCTTACTGGCCTCTTAGGAACCTGGAGAGGTCAATCGTGGAGAGTCTAAGGGAGAAATGTTGGGGCTTAGGGGTTGACACAATTGAGTCCGGCAATGAGTTTGATAACTCGATTGTTGAAATCATATTTTTTACAGTCAAGTTTGGAGCGGTTCGTATTAAGTTTGAATCTGTTGCGTGCTCTTGTGTTGTTGCGGTTGAAGCTGAAGTAGTCATTGACCGGTAGGACGTTGCAGCATATGATCTTGTGGGCAATACTCAAATCGTGTTTTAGGCGCTGTAGTTCTAGGCTTTCTAGGCCCAGGATTTCAACTGCAATTATTTATTTTATTTTTAATTAAATTTGAATGACTCCCATTCCCAAGGGACCCAGGGCATCTTGCAACAATAAAAATAATAAAACAATATATGAAATAAACAACGATGACAATAATAGAAAACATTAAATTTCATTTGTGCAGTCACACGATATACAATGCAATTATTATTATTATTATTATTATTATTATTATTATTATTATTATTATTATTATTTATTAGATTTGTATGCCGCCCCTCTCCGAAGACTCGGAGCGGCTCACAATTCATGCAATAACAGTAGGGCTATCGATAGATACAAACTAAATGTAGTCTGCAATTTGATCTTGATTGCAGAAAATATGGCTTCTGCAACAGAGTAGTAAATGTCTGGAATGCTTGACCTGATCCTGGCCTTAGTTTCTCTAATCCCCATAGATTTTACCTTAAAACTGTCTATCGTGGACCTTACACGTTTCTTAAGAGGTCCCTAAGGGGGCGTGCATAAGTGCACCAGCCTGCCTACTGTCTGTACCCACTTGTATGTACTCATTTTATGCGTTTATGGCTATGAACACATAAAATGGCATATAAGAAGCTATGTTTTGCTTTATTTATTTATTTCCATTTTATTTATTTGTCAAACATGTATAGGATAATAATAGTTTGTATAAACATAAGTAAAAAGTAACAATAAAAGAGGACAGGACAGGGTTGGTAGGCATGGTGGTGCGCTTATGCACGCCCCTTAACAGACTTAGAAATGGAAAGAGGTCCACTGTAGAGAGTCTAAGATTAAAGTTTTTGGGGTTTGGGGAAGAAGCCACAGAGTCAGACCACGGAATGAATCAAGCTAAACTGTTTCTATTCCAGTGATGGACAACCTTTTGAGCTTGGTGTGTCAAAATTCGCCAAAAAACTGAGCATAACTCGGGTGGTGTGTCACCTTGAGAAAAAAACTGGGCGGCATAGAAGTATATATATATATATAGGTAGGTAGGTAGGTAGGTAGATATATAGGTAGGTAGGTAGATAGACAGATAAACAAACAAAAAATACATATAAATATAAATAAATAATAAATCCCTTCTTTTTTATTAAAAGAAATTAATAATAAAACAAAACCAAACTCTATTACTATTAAAACTAAAACAACCAGCAAATTCAAAAACATAACTATTAATAAAAACAGGTGAGGGTTGGGGTTTTTCTTTCTCTGTTATTATTTAAGTGCTTTTACCATATGCTTTAAATCAGTGATTTTCAACCTTTTTTGAGCCGCGGCACATTTTTTACATTTACAAAATCCTGGGGCACACCACCAACCAAAATGACACAAATCTAATAAATAAATAAATAAATACATACATACATACATACATACATACATACATACATACATACATGCATACATACATAACCCCCTCATATATACAATCCCATGTAACATCCCCTTATAAATACAGTCAATCATCAATCATCCCTCCTGAAATTTATACCACTGTCTCATTTCTGGGTACTTCTCCTGTCTTTCCCCCTTTTCTCTCTCATGTTTCTCATTTCTCTCTCTTCCTCCCTTTTCCCCTCATTCCTTCTCCCTCTCACTTCTCCTCTTTTTCCATCCCTGTCTCTCTCCCCCCCTTATGTGTGTGTGTGTATACACTCGAACCATTTCCAAAACCAGTTGAGGGCTGGGTTTTTTTTATCTTTTATTCTTTTCAAAAACAGGTGTGGGCTGGGGGCGGGGGTTCTTATTATTTGGATGCTTTTTACCATATGCTTCAAGAATCACCTCTCTCTTTTGTTTCTCTCTCCTCTCATTCTCTGCCTCAATCATTTTCTCATTTCTCCTTTTTTCTTTTTGTTCCCCTTTTTGTTCTCATTTCTCTCGCTCTCCTTTCCTCTCCCTATCTGTCTTGCTTTCTCTCTCTCTTGCTATCTTTTTCTCTCTCTTGCTTTCCTTCTCTCTCTCGTTCTCTCTTATTTTCTTTCTCTCTCTCTTGTTCTTTCTCATGCTTTCTCTCTCTTGTTCTTTCTCTCTCTCTGTTCCTCTCTCTCGTTCTCTCTCTTATTTTCTCTCACTCTTTCTCTCATGCTTTCTCTTGTTCTTTTAAAAATTTTTTAAAAGTGTGGGCGCACGCTACTACGCATGCGTGAGTTCTGACATCCATAATTCGCTACCCCTCCTCTCTCTCTTTCTCTCTCCTCCTTCCTCTCTCATCTCTCTTTCCTTTCTCTCATTCCCTCTTTCTATCTATCCTTTCTATCTCTCACTCTTTCCTTCTCTCCCTCCCTTTCTCTCTTTCCTTTCTCTCATTCCCTCTTTCTCTCTATCCTTTCTATCTCTCACTCTTTCCTTCTCTCCCTCCCTCCCTTTCTCTCTCTTTCCTTTCTCTCATTCCCTCTTTCTATCCTTTCTATCTCTCACTCTTTCCTTCTCTCCCTCCCTTTCTCTCTCTTTCCTTTCTCTCATTCCCTTTCTCTCTATCCTTTCTATCTCTCACTCTTTCCTTCTCTCCCTCCCTTTCTCTCTTTCCTTTCTCTCATTCCCTCTGTCTCCTGGGGCTGACTGCGCCTGCCCTGCACCCCCAACCGCGGAGGGAAAGGATTTGCCTTTCGGCACCGCCAAACCCCCCTCCACCAGCAGCAAAAGCCTGAACAACGGAGCTGAAAGGCAAACGGTGCATCCCTCCAGAAGCAGCAAAAGCCTAAGCGGCGGGGGGCGCCGTTTGCCTTTGGCGCCTTCCCCTCCACCAGCAGCAAAAGCCTGAACGACGGAGCCGAAAGGCAAACGGCGCGCCCCACCGCTTAGGGCGGCTTTTGCTGCTTCTGGAGGGGTGGGCGCCGATGCATCAAAAGCCTAAGCGGCGGGGCGCACCGTTTGCCTTTGGCGCCTTCCCCTCCACCAGCAGCAAAAGCCTGAACGACGGAGCCGAAAGGCAAACGGCGCGCCCCGCCGCTTAGGCTTTTGCTGCTTCTGGGGGGGTGCACCATTTGCCTTTCGGCTCCGTCGTTCAGGCTTTTGCTGCTCGTGGAGGGGGGGGGTTTGGCGGTGCCGATGCCAAATGCTTTCCTTCCGTGGTGGGGGGTGCAAATGGCGCGACGTCTACGCAGGGGTTTTTTTTTCAGACTCTTTTTTGCGAGCCCGGCATGATTTTTTTAAATTACAAATTAATAATAACCCCTCATCCTTCCCCTCTTCCCCTCCCTCTTTTTCTCCCTCTCTCCCTTTATATTTAACCCTTCCTTCCTCTCTTCCTCTCTCCCTCTCTTTCACTTTTCTCTTTGGTGAACCCCCCAAACTGTTCAGATTCAAGAAAAAGCTTATCAAGGGGGGTGGGGGGTTGTGAAAATCTAGTTATGAGCCGCCAAAGGAGGAAGAAAATGGTGCGACGTCCACGCAGGTTTTTTTTTTCACTCTCTTTTTTGCGAGCCCGGCATGATTTTTTTAAATTACAAATTAATAACCCGGTAAGGGTTTACCTGTAACAGCTATAAGAGAAATGGCAATTAAGTTATTCAGCCCTCCCCGATGCGATCGACCCAAGGTGAGGAGACACCATGCGCTGCTCGTGGAGGGAAAGAAGCGAAGGAGGGGAGGGGAGGTTGGAGTAGATTTCCTGGCGGAGCGATATGGGATGAGCAGTTTAATGTAAGCAAAGTAGGACCCCGGGTAAATAGCCCTGGGAGTGAAATTAAAATTGCAACCGGCGCAATTTTTAAAAAAATTGCTGCAAAACAAAATTAAGGGGAGAGGAAAAATAATAATAATAATAATTGCAGTTGCTGTAGTTGCAGTCGGTGGGAAATTGGAAAGCGGGGAGATTTGCATCTTCACCACTCTAAGCTCCCTGTTTCTCCGGCGGCCGCGTGTCACCTAAAATGGCTCCGCGTGTCAGTGCTGACACGCGTGTCATAGGTTCGCCATCACTGTTCTATTCTTTGTAAATTCTGCTTTTGTTGCAGTTAAAATAGCATAACTTTGATGGTGGAGAAGTTGATCCATAAAAATCTTTCTGATCAACATGCTTTACATATTGCTTCCAAAGCTGTGTAGGATTGGTTATTGCAATTGCAAGATTAAAGCTCTCACTAATACTTGAAAAGAAGGCTAATTGCTCAAAAAATAATCCCTGGTTAAAAACAGGTATTATATATTATCACATTCCTATTTGTATCTTGAAATTATCTATTAACCCTGGCTATAGTATTATTATTTACCCTTCTAATTATCTTTACTCCCCCTTTTACTGGTACATTAGTACCTCTACTTAAGAATGCCTCTACTTATGAACTTTTCTACATAAGAACCGGGTGTTCAAATTTGTTTTGCCTCTTTTCAAGAACCATTTTCCACTTACAAACCCGAGCCTCTGAAACTGTAACCGGAAAAGGCAGATAGAAGCCTCTGTGGGGCCTCTCTAAGAATCTCCTGGGAGGAAACAGGGCCAGAAAAGTCAGGGAGAAGCCTCTGTGGGGTCTCTCTACGAATCTCCTGAGAGGAAATAGGGCCGGAAAAGGTGGGGAGAAGCCTCCATGGGGCCTCTCTACGAATCTCCTGGGAAGAAATGGCCTCCACCCTCTCTGTGGTTTCCCCAATCGCACGCATTATTTGCTTTTACATTGATTCCTATAGGAAAAATTGCTTCTTACAAACTTTTCTACTTAAGAACCTGATCACGGAATGAATTAAGTTCGTAAGTAGAGGTACCACTGTATTACTATTACTATTACTATTATTACTATTACTACTATTATTACTATTACTATTATGTTGCTTTGCATATATACTAAATAGTTTTTATACTGGAGACAAATTTCTTGTGTGTGGCCAAATAAAGTACTGTATTCAATTCAAATCAAATCTTGTAAAATTGGATTGTTGTCTCGTTAACCTTTGCAAAAAGACATAGATAATAGGATATGTGAGCTTCACAAATACAGTATATAAAAAACTTGTAATCTTTGCAAGTATCTAGTGATTATTAGGGTTTTTTTTCATTCTAGATCAAGGATGTCAAACTCACGTCATCACGGCATCATCACATGACATATCAGAACTTTTACCCCCTTTGCTAACCTGGCCAGGTACATGGCCAGCACATGACTAATCCAGCCCACGGGCAGTAAATTTGACAGCCGTGTTCTATATAGTAACCCTAGTAAATAATACAATATGATTAAAATGGTTTTCCCATGTTTAAAGAATGAGTAATTATTAAGTAATTAAGGGAATTAATCAGATATGAAGAATCAAAAGACAAAAAGATCAAAACACCTCCCCACCAGCAAGCATGGATTAACTCCAAGATTAACATTTATTTATTTATTTATTTATTTATTTATTAGATTTGTATGCCGCCCCTCTCCGTAGACTCAGATAAGCAATCAAGAAACTAAAAAATTCCTGGTAGATGCAGTAAAAAAAATAACAGTAGAGTGACATAAACAAGTTGAAGATTCACTCTAATAATAAAAGATATTTTTTAATAGGATGTTAGATGTAAATTGGAAATGGACATTAGAATAGAATGGAATAGAATAGAATTCTTTATTGGTCAAATGTGATTGGATACACAAGGAATTTGTCATTGATGCAAATTATTTTGGACTGTTGTATGTATCTAGCATTTTCCAGGAAATTACAGTAAATCTGATTATAGGAAACAGTAGATATGTTCATATGCATATGTATACATAATTCTACACACTGTACTTTAAATATGTTATTATTTCCTTTTGGTTATTAGAATTAATTTGTCTCTTCAATTAGAATATAAAGGTTCCTGGGAAAACATATGCTTTTGTATTTGAAGCTTTATTATTTCAAACTATGTGAGAAAATTCAAGAATATCTTTAAACAAATAGACAAAATAAAATTTGAGAAAGAGAACTTATATTCAAGTGCTTATGGAAGAAACAATAAGCATTCCTTTAGGGCAAACTGGAAGTTAAATAGGAATACCAAATATCTTTCTTGGCATTTCATAATGTGGAGAATATTAGGCATTTAACATTCATTCTGCTTTCTTTGTCCTTTTAAAACTCTGCTAATAGGGCTTAAACTAAAATATTTCATGTTTCATTTAAGATTTTTAATTTAAATTTAGGTTGGATTAATAAGTGCATGTCATGAGAGGTGGCAAAATGATTGAAATAAAGTTTTAAAACTGGGGGAAAAAACCACCATGCAAATTGTGTCAGAAGATGGCAGCAGTTATACTGTCAAAATAAAAATAGTTTCTTGTGTCTGGCCATTTAAGCTTTAACCCAAAATAGATTAAATGTACCAGAAAAATAAAATTTAATCTAATAACCTTAATGTAATTAACATTAAATGTAGAATCCTATTACCATGTCACATGCATATAAAGGGAAACAGCTTTATTTATATAGATTTATAGGCAACCAACTCAAAAACCACTATGATATGGAATTAAACTTAACTTAAAACATGTAATATAAAACCACTTGGAATGAATTAGGAAGAAAAGAAGGCACAAATATCAATTATACATCATCCACAAGATCAAGATCACAAATCATTTTCTCCTTCTGTTTGAAAAGCAAGGTTTTTATAGCTTTTCTGAAAGAGTGCAGACTTAGGACCAGATAAGCCTCTGGAAGGAAGATATTCCAGAGGTCACAAAATCAATAAATTCCTGGATCCAGGATTCCATTCAAAGACATGATTAAATCATTGGACTGCACCTGCTCTCTGGAACACACCTTAGTGCCTGAGATTAAATTGACCAAATTGTGCTCCCCTTTTAGGACACTGAATGTTTCCACAAACATGGAAGTTGGAAGAGTAATCGAGCCCAATTACCAACTGTGTTGCAGTTGGTTGTGGAATGTATTTTTATATTGTAAAAGTTTATATTTTAAAACGTTTTATCAACTGCCCAGAGTCACATTTGTGAGAAGTGTGGCTACATAAATCAGTACAAATAAACTTGAAAAAAACTCATGTATTTTCTCCAAAGTTTTTTTTTTTTTGATACATAGTACAGTATTTTTTCTCCAAAGCACCTCAAGGCAAGACAAAAAACAAAGGATAGAAACTAATGAGGGAGAGAATCAACTTAGAACTAAGGAGAAATTTCCTGACAAAACAATTGATCAGTGGAATGACATATTTCAGCACTGGAGGTTTTTAAGAAGAGATTGGACAATCCTTTGTCAGAAATAGTATAAGGTCTCCTGCTTCAGCGGGGGGTTGGACTAGAAGACCTCCAAGGTCCCTTCCAACTAGGTTATTCTGTATTTATTTTATAACATGCTTTTTTTACTGGCCACTTGCTTTCATTTATATTACAGATACTGGCCAAATAATGCCCATTCATCAAGATCTGGAAAACAAGTCCTACAGAGATTAGACATCTTTTTGGAAAGTTCCCAGCATTTCACAAAATTATCTTGGCATGCTTTGTTTTATGTAAGTAGTATTTTATACCTAAGCAATTTTATATAAGTGACTTGGAAACAGCAACTTTGACCATGAGAATCTGATTTGTCAATGTTTACACACTGTGCCAAGTCATAATAAAATTATCGTATTGGGTCTTTTGGGGTTAGCATTATAGGCGGGTTTCAGCAGGTTCTGACCAAATCTGGAGAACTGGTAATGAAAATTTTGAGTAGTTCAAAAAACTGGTAAGTACCACCTCTGATTTGCCCCACCCCATCTATTCTCTGTCTCCAGAGTACCAGCTGATAGGGATGAAATGGGGATTTTGCAGTAACCTTCCCCTGGAATGAGGAGGGAGTGAAGATTTTGCAGTATCTTTCTCCTGGAGTGGGGTGGGAATGGATATTTTACAATATCCTTCCTCTGCCATATCCACCAAGCCATGCCCACCAAACCACATTTTGTATGCGTGTGTGTGTGTGTGTGTGTGTGTCTTAACTCCTGTTATCTTTAAGTATCATATAGAAGACAACCAGGTAATTTATCTGGTTGTTCAGAGACACTAATTGGAATCCCTAATTTTAAGTATTGATTATTATAATTATATTGCTTGATTGTATTGCATGGCTCACTAAATTGTGCTGGCAGAGACATCTGGGTACTTTATATTTTGTGTTCTATACAATGTCCAGGCTGATAAGGAGGGTTGTAAGTTGCAAAATCAGCCTGAACCTACAGAAAAAGCAGGGTTTTAAAATCACAAATGCATGATTGAAAAGAGGCAGAAATGTTTGGAGTGGGATATAAGGACAAATATTTTAAATATTTAAAAAGATGGTACAGAGAAGCAAGTTCAGACTTGTTTTTCATCATCCCAGAGGGCAAGCCAAAAAATAATGGTGAAAGTTACTGGAAATGAGGTTTCAATAAAATGTTGGAGAGGAAATCTCCAGTCTACAACACAGTCCTTTTAACAGTTCGAAGACAACTCCACAGCCATTTGTACCACTCAGATGACTCTTGATGACACAGATAAACCTCTGGGTAGCCTTAACAACTTGCTAAAAGAATGCAAATGACCAATCTGTCTGTAAAGCCTTCCATTCCCCACCATCCGGTAAGAACTGAAGAAGCTTCTTGGATGAGAAGCAAAATGTCTTCAGAGAAAAACCAGAAACTCCAGTTGCCTCTTGAAAAACCACCTTTGGGACAACCATGACATAGATGACCGAGACTCTCCATAGACATTTGGAGAAGAAAAAACTATTGCCAATTGGCAATAAGACTATTGGCAATAGTCAGAAAGGTAATGTTTGAATGACTATTTGCTGAGACTCTTTTAATTTGGAGTTGGTAATTTCTATTTGGGCTAATAATTCCAGATTGCTATGGTATTGATTCCTCTATTATCCATTCAACTTAAACAAATTGATTGAAAATGAACTGTTTATATAACAGAGTAGAAATAAATGAGCAAGCTGAACCTAAGTCAACTTGACTAGGATGCCTAAGATTTAAAGAGCAACATGTTTTAGATTGAGCCAAAATAGTATTCAAATCACTCCAGTTCCTCTGAGTTTTGATTTAAGGGCAGCTATTTATAAGGAAAAAACATTCCTTTTAAAACAATTTAAAGGTTGCATAGCATATTTTTAGAATATTTACTTTTTTAAAAAAAAGTAATTTTTTTATGTTTCAGTGGTTAAGTAAAATAGGAAGTGGAAAGAACATAAACAATAGCGCAAAGATAAACCCTTCCATCCGGGAACATTTAATCAAATATATATTTTTCATCTTTCCAAGGTTTGTGTTATCTTTATTACGGATATTGTTTTAGAGTTGCATCTTTGCCTAGTACTGTGCATAATTCACTGAAAAGAGAATCTATTTTTAAAATACAAATAATGTGAATGAGAGTGCACTTTTTTATTTGAAAGGCCATTTCTTAGTGCTATTCTCTTGGGCTGATTCATTGTGACATTAATGGCTCTCCATAGAACAATTTATTGATGAAATTAGGTAGTGTTGTTAGTTGTGAACTACTTCTGCTATATCCCTACTCAGTCCTTTGTGATCATGTTGCCGATTTTGTCAACAGCTGTACAAAAAAGTGCTGTTGAGTTTTGTCCAAACCAGTCCCTTAGATTTTGACGCCATGATGTTCTTCCTCTGCCTAGAGTCCTCATTTGCCTTCAGTTTTTCTTTGGAAGATTAAGTGAAGTGTGCTTTATTTTCCTGGGTGTCGCATCACATGTCCAAAATATTCTAAGTTTTGCTTTTTTATGGTTTTGATTATTCCCCTTGGCTTTCCCATGTAGCTTATCACCTCCTCATTTCTGATTTTGTCAACCAAACATATACATGACAGCCACCTGTAAATCCACATTTCAAACACTTCTAGTCTAGTTTTGACCTTAATATGTATGGAATTGTCCACATTTTTAGGACATTTGACGTTAACCCCAAAATGCTTTAACAATGTGAGAAAGTAAAGCTCATTCAACTCATGTAGTAAATGTAGTAAATTCAACACTTGTAGTAAAACCATTCACACTAATCTTGATATAACTTCCTTAATTTGTTTTTAGTATTAATATTGAACACCATGAAACAGAACAAGTGGATGAAACAGAAGAACATTTGGAACAAAATTCATTTGAAGAAAATATGAAAACTTCCCAACTAAACGGTAAATTGATGATTGATAGGGTAATGTAGGTATTCCCAAGGATGGGCTCCTGCCAGTTTGGACTAGATTGCGACCCGCTGGTGATGTCACAATGGTGTCACGGATCCAGTTTGGTCAATGCCGGTGCCGCCATCTTTTTTTTGGATTTTTTTCTGAATGTTTTACTGTTTTGGAAGTTTTTTCCTCTGCTGCTGCTTGAAAAAGAGCCCTTCTACCTGCCCCCAGGTTTATACTCACCGTTATTCCTTTGCCCAAAGTACAGCTGATCAGCTCCTCAGCTGTGTTTCGGACTGAGCATGCGCAGAAGTAGAATTGTGTGAGGGATAATAAAAAAGGGGAAAGACCTTAAGTCATATGAGAAATTGTTAAGAATCTGACACGAGACAGAACTGTTGTATTAATTAAAGATAAAAATAAAATTGAACTGTAAAAGGAAAATCTGGTTGCTGCTATAACAGCTCGTATAATTAGCGAAATACTTCATTGAGACAATTGGAAATAGTGAAATATTCAAGAGTTTCTGAAAACACTTCAATTCAGATTTCTGAAGGCAAAAGGATTGTTTCTGCTTTAAGAAACTATTAAATCCTACTTCAAAAGAAAAGATACAATATCATGCAATTGTTGTTTCAAATTTTTGTTTCAAAGTCTGCAGGAAATCAGGAGTAACTTCCATTCCTGCTGCTTTTTCACCCATCCATTCACTCTCCATAGTGTCTACTTGTGGCACCTCTCTTCCAAGGCAACTGTACACCTGCCTGGAACTCCATAGCTGCTGCCCAGAACGACCCCCTCACACACACATACATGCAGCATCTACACATTCAACCATTAGCCCTGATAATCTGGAACTTCCACCTCTACCTGCTTAATTTAAATTAAATAGTTGTGAACTAAGTAGGTCTGCTCCAGACTAGTTAGGCTGCCATTGGTGGGAGTCCTAATTAAATAATATCAGATAAAACAAGTGCATTCACTTTCCAATTAATTGCAGCAAGTGGCAATTACGCTTATAAAGAACTGGCTGTGCAGACAACTGGGTCCTTTAAAACAGGAGTCTCCAACTTTGGCAACTGGAGGACTTCACCCCCCAGAATTCCCCAGCCAGTAAAGCTGGCTGGGGAATTCTGGGAGTTGAAGTCCTCCAGGCTTAAAGTTGCCAGGGTTGGAGCCCCCTGCTTTAAAGGTTAACAAAATATGGTTTCACCCTGGAGAGATGCTGGTGGTAATTCTTAAAGGGCTTGTGGTTGTTTCTGAAACATTTTATGGCACAGCAGTAGGAAAAAACGGAAGGGATGAGAGGGTCATCTATGGAGGTTGATGCTAGGATGAGATGTTTCTAAGGTTAGAAGAGGAGGTTTAGGTAGTCTGTGACCTATTTAAGTCTTAATCCTTTTCAGAATGACATCGGATTCTGGGAGCGTGGGACAGGTCTCTCAGTGTTTTCTTGCCTGCTAGATAGATTTCATTTTTCATGGGAAAAGTATTGTTCAGCTATCTTCCTCTTCTTATTGAAAAAAAACAATTTAGAGAGATAGAGCCTTCAGATGAAGATGAAAAGCTCTCCCCCAGCCCATCTTGCATGGATAGTGATCCGAAATGCTAGATATGTTAGTATATCAATAGAGAGAGAGCAGACGTCCTCCTCTTCTCTTCCTACATGGCTTTTATATCCAGGATTATTTGTGAGTGCTCTAGTTTTGCAAGTTACAAAAACTAGTTTTGGACTGTGTTTGAAAGCTTAATTATTAATCAGTCCCTTTATGTTTCTGAACTAAAAGAAAAAAAACCCACGATGTTGCAGAAAACAGAGCACTTCCTATTTTCTCTATTTGAATCCAAGCATGGGAAGATTATGCATGTAAGGTGACAATGTCCAGGCCTCTCTCCAGTGAGTAAAGAAGAATGATCTTACAATAAAAGCCCTGTACGGAAATAAGGGTTATGAAATATATTTATTGAAAGAATCCAACTTTGTGATTACTATCAATTGTGCAGAGTTAATAAGCAAATGAATAGATATATAGATATGAATAGATGAAATACATTTAGAGATGAATCTTCTTTCTTTCTTTTTACCTGGGCTTTTATTTTTAAGTTTACATTTCCTTGTATTCTAATATCCATGATTAATGTATGTATTTGTTTAGTCTCTAGAAGTAAAAAGTTAAAACAATTCTGTTTGTTTGTTTGTTTGTTTTATGAATGGTGTGGTGGCCTACAGGTGGAGATCTCACTTTACAATCAGGAGGCTGGGAGTTTGATCCTAGGTAGAGGCAGATATTCCCACCCCCCTCTCTCCGTCTCTCTCTCTCTCTCTCTCCCCACCCCCTCTCTCTTTCAGAATATATCTGCTGAATATAACTCCACATTGATGAGAGGGAGGGCATGCATCCAGGACATGGGGTGAGGTATCATCAATATGCGGATGATACCCAGCTCTACATCTCCATCCCATGCCCAGTCAACGAAGCGGTGGAAGTGATGTGCCGGTGCCTGGAGGCTGTTGGGGCCTGGATGGGTGCCAACAGACTCAAACTCAACCCGGATAAGACAGAGTGGCTGTGGGTTTTGCCTCCCAAGGACAATCCCACCTGTCCATCCATTACCCTGGGGGGGGGGAATTATTGACCCCCTCAGAGAGGGTCCGCAACTTGGGCGTCCTCCTCGATCCACAGCTCACATTAGAAAACCATCTCTCAGCTGTGGCGAGGGGGGCGTTGGACCGGGATTCATTGCTCACAGTCACTCATGCCCTCATCACCTCGAGGTTCGACTACTGTAATGCTCTCTACATGGGGCGACCTTTGAAAAGTGTTCGGAAACTTCAGATCGTGCAGAACGCAGCTGCGAGAGCAGTCATGGGCTTACCTAGGTATGCCCATATTTCACCATCACTCCGCAGTCTGCATTGGCTGCCGATCAGTTTCCGGTCACAATTCAAAGTGTTGGTTACGACCTTTAAAGCCCTTCATGGCATTGGACCAGAATATCTCCGAGACCGCCTCCTGCCGCAAGAATCCCAGCGACCGATTAGGTCCCACAGAGTGGGCCTTCTCCTGGTCCTGTCAACTAAACAATGTCGGTTGGCGGGCCCCAGGGGAAGAGCCTTCTCTGTGGCGGCACCGACCATCTGGAACCAGCTCCCCCCGGAGATTAGAACTGCCCCTACTCTTCCTGCCTTGCGTAAACTCCTTAAAACCCACCTTTGCCGTCAGGCATGGGGGAACTGAAACATCTCCCCCTGGGCATGTTTAATTTATACATGGTATGCTTGTGTGCGTGTCTGTTAGTATATGGGGTTTTTTAAATCTTCAAATATTTTAAATTTAGTCGGATTATTTATGATTTGTTCCACTTGTTGTGAGCCGCCCCAAGTCTTCGGAGAGGGGCGGCATACAAATCCAAATAATTAATAAGTAAGTAAGTAAGTAAGTAAGTAAGTAAGTAAGTAAGTAAGTAAGTAAGTAAATAAATAAAAAAATAAAAAAATACTCAATTCCATTCAGTTGCCCAGAATCCATTCCACAAGGAATTAGGGGGTCATTAAAAGGGAAGTGATTATGTATGTATGTATGTATGTATGTATGTATGTATGTATGTATGTACGTACTTCTTACTTACTTACTTACTTACTTACTTACTTACTTACTTACTTACTTACCTTCTTACTTATGAATGAGTGGGGTGGTGGCCTACAGATGGCGCTCTCGCCTCACAATCAGGAGGCTATGAGTTCATTCCTAGGGAGAGACAGATATTTCTCTCTCTCCCCCCCCCCCTCAGAATACATCTGCTGAACATAACTCCACATTGGTGAGAGGAAGGGCATCCATCCACTAAAGAGTCCTTTGGAAAATTGGCACATAACTATGTGCATGTATGTATGGTATGTATGTATGTATAAACAAACAAACAAATAAACACTTAGTTCAATTCAGTTGCCCAGACTCCATCCTGCAAAGGATTATGGGGTCGTTAAAAGGAGATTGTTTATTTATTTATAACATTTTTATCTCACCTTTATTATGTTCTTAATAAATTATTCAAGGTGACAAACTTATATAATACCCCTTTCTTCCTCCTGTTTCTTCCACAACAAGGTGAGGTGAGTTAGACTGAGAGAGAGAGTGAATGGCCCAAAGTTGCCCAGCCAGCTTTCATGCCTCAGCCTTGACTAGAACTCACAGTCTGCTGGTTTCTAGATCAGAATCTACCAAACTGGTTCTCAATTAGTATAGTATAAATACAGTATAAAATGTGAGCATTACAGAAGCAAAAAATCTTGGTAACACGGAAATAATCTGATTGGTTTTTTTAGTCGCTCAAGAGTGTTCAGTACATGAAGATCATGACAAAAATATGGGATGGGGGTTTGAAAATGTTTTTCCAAGAAAAAAATTCAATGTGGCAATATCTGACTTTCCATATAAGCTTTAGCTTGCTTTAGTGGGCTGAATTTTGCTTCAACCGTGGTTGCCTTTGCCAAGCTGCATTCCAAGACTTTTATAATTGTGTATGTGTATATGTGTGGACATGCATGCTTTGGTTTGGTTTGGGCTTTGGTTCTTTTTCTCTTGCTACACACACACACACACACACACACACACACGTTCTCTCTTTTATGCTCAAATTTTGATAATGTAAGTGCAAGGATGCAATAGCCCTAACTATGGGCACAGATTATATAAGTCCCTCTGTTCAGCGCCATTGTATCTTCAAATGGTTGCTGAACAAATGATCATAAGTTGAAGACCACCTACAGAAATGAATATAACATGATTCCATAATGTAGTAATGTAGAATCATCAATTCCCACTGCAAGAATAAGGAATCTTTGGCCCTCTAAATTTTACTGAGTTGTAACCAGCGGTGAATTGCTCCCGGTTCGGACCGGTTCTTAGAACCGGTAGCGGCTGCGGCAAGAGGCTCCACCCACCTGTCCTTCTGCATGTGCAGAAGTGTTACACACGCAAGCAAGTGCGCACACGAACTGGTAGCAAACTAATTCAGAACCCACTACTGGTTGTAACGCAGTATTTTCATAATCAGTTTCAATTATCTGAGTAGGAAGAAGAGTGAAACTGTTGCTAGGTATAATCAGACTGGATTGTTGAATTTATTCTGAAGCTTTTGGTTGCCAGGCTATTGTATGAACTATAAGAAGATAAATGCCAAGCCAGTATTGTTATAAAAATGGTCCTGGCACGATTTCTACTACGTTGTTTGGTTTCTTGGATTTATTGTTTTGATCATTTTTCTCTCACATTTTTGAATTACCTTGACATGAGCAGATGACAGATATTCTTTACAGAAAGAAGTCCTCTTGCCTATGAAAACCAAAATATTCAGTAAGGTAAGAAAGTAACACTAAAATAATTTGATGACATTATATAGTTGAATGTATTTGTATTATTTTTGCTGTAAAGCAATCTAAATTTTTCTACAGTGGGATTATTTGCATTTCTAAAAAAATTGGGATTGTTTAAACATTACAACTTGGCTACCAAATTATTCTTACATAATGATTTGAAATATATCTGAAATGATTTCTTGATGTTGACAGTACAGTAATACATGTTGTAAGGATTTTTTTTAAAAAAATAAAATTTAACAGCAGTTTATGAAATTCATAGCACAGCTTTAAAGACGAAGAAGTTTATGTGGTTGGAAGATACTATGGAGTAGGCAGTATCCAATAAGAAACTACTTGGAGAGAATAGCTGTGCTATTTGTTTATTTATTTAGTTTTCAAATGTATATGGCTGCCCATCTCCTACAAGGTGACTGTGAGCAGTGCACAACATGTATGTATGCTGTTTTCTGCCAGGGAATCCCCAGAACCGATGATGGGGGGGACATGTTTTGAGAGCTTTGTGAAAGCCATAAGAATTGGGACTACTCTCATCTCAGAAATGATGATGTTCCATAAATCTTATACTCTAATACTTAGTAGGAAATGGTTGGATACACATTCTATAAATGACTAATTATCCAAGTGTCATTATCAATAGGAATGGTCAGTGGTTTGCACAAATTGTTATTGGATAGGCATAGATTTTATTTATATTATTACAGTTCCCAGAAATCACTACTGTATGGGAACCATGGCATTTAATATATACCAACCTTGGGGCAAACTTTTTTGTGATGAGGATGATTAGAAATAATTAAATATAGAAAAGAACAGTCACTCAAGGTCCTGTTGTTAGGAGTTGAACTAGGAGTTAGAGAGAAAGCTAGAAGCCAAGATCCAGGAGATGCCTGGATCAAAGGCCAATTTGGGAGATTAAAATACAGGTTGCCATACTCTTAAGAATAAGCTTGTAGTTTGTTTATAGATGAAACTGGTCAGATCAGCTAGAATTCTCAGGTTGCTTCACAGAATCATTTGGCAGGGGGGGGAAAGGAAGGAAAAAATAACCCTGATTCAATCACATTGAATTTTTAGGTTTATTTTCCAACTTTCATCTATTCTAGAGTAAATTCTCATATCACATAACCTTATTTTAGCATATTTAAAAGTAAGCTATTTATCTATAATTTAATGGGTGATATTGAGAATTTAGCAAAAATAGAGGCAGCCTCAGCAACCAGAAAGTATGAAAGTAATCTTAATAATAGCCCTGCAAGTTAATTGAAGTATTACTACCTTGTTTGCAGCGTTCGAACTTGTATATTGCACCCAGGAAACTCTGTTGGTATCCTGTAGTTCCATGATGGCAAACCTTTGGCACACATGGCACAAGTGGCAAATGGAGCCCTCTCTGCAGGCACGCGAGCGGTTGACCAGTTCAGCTCCACTGTGCATGTGAAAGTGGGTCCCACCCACCAACTGATTTTGGGGTCAGACAGCTCATGCTTTCTCCTCACTTACTGCGGCCCGTGCCTTCCCAGGTCTCTGGAAATTCCACCCCAGTGCTGTTTGGGCACACCAGGCTTTTCCCCCTTCTCGGCTCCATTTGGGGAAAAGAGGCTTTTTCCACTTCCCTGTTCTGTTTGGGGAAGGAAGCTTTCCCCCCCTCTCAGCTCCATTTGGAGAAAGAGACTTCCCCCCCTCTATCTCTGTTTGGGAATGGGAGGCTTTTCCCCTCTCCCACTGCTGTTTTGGGATGTGAGGCCAAAACAGGGGTGGGGGGATCATGGGTGCATGTGCAAGGGGCAGGAAGTACAGGAAGGGCATTGCAATTGTTATGTTTGTACTTTTAAATAAAGGCGACTGCTGATTGACTAAGTTATGGCCAAGGGAAACCTTGGCGCAAAAGTTTAAAAAAGAGGAACTCACGGCTGTTTCCGCACGCCAGCAAGGTATATAAGGCGCGGCTTTAGCCGGTAGCTCGCAGTCAATTCCTACCTGCCAGCTGGTCACTTCAACTGTTCCTGAATGCCAATAAAGAGCTGTTAACCTTCCTCAGCCTCCAGCCTCTGATTTAACAGCAGTAACCTAGTAAACAAAAAATAAAATAAAATTAATCTTCTTTGGTACAAATAGCTTAAAATTACCATAGTAATAAGCAGAATTGGCTTGAGTAAAGGATATGGCAATAAAAAGGCAGAGGATTTACTCTGTTGGCAGTCTTAAGTTACTAATTGCATCCCAAGCTTACCACCATTAGTTTAATGATTGTTTGAAACAGCGAAGGGCTACCAAAATTTGTACTACCACACTGTGGGCGTGGCTAATGCATTTTGTTTCAACATCTTTCAGTGCAAAATGGGTGCTCTGGGGTGGAGCTCCAAATTTTGCTACCAGTACTGTGCACCTGACCGTACCCGTAGGAGCCCATCACTGGTTTGAAATTAAAATGGCAACTGAAAAAAGTGATTTAACGTCAATCCTTACACTTACAACCGTCACAGCATCCCCATGGTGAAATAATGAATTTTTGGCTGCTTCAGCATATATTTACAATGGTTGTAATGTCCTAGGGTCATGTGACCAGTGCGCATGCACATTTTCGGCACCTGAGAGAAATTTTTTTTTGCCCTCACTGCTGTAGTTTATATCCAGAATTTTTGGAGAGTGTATGTAACTTTGAGTCCTATGGAAATTTTTATCCCATCTTGCCAACCCTGACCCCCATCTTTTTAGCACTGACAAAAACTGCCTCTAGCTCATTTTAAAACCAAAATGCAAACTCAGTATAAGGTATATAATCTTTTCATTTTCATTTAATTTCATTTTATTGGATTTGTATGCCGCCCCTCTCCGTAGACTCGGGGCGGCTAACAACAGTGGTAAAAACAACATGCGACAATCCAATATTAAAGTAGCTAAAAACCCTTACTTTAAAACCAATCATTCATACAAACGTACCATACATAAATTGTAGAAGCCTAGGGGGAAAGAATATCTTAATTCCCCCATGCCTGACGACAGAGGTGGGTTTTAAGAAGCTTACGAAAGGCAAGAAGGGTGGGAGCTATTCTAATCTCTGGGGGGAGTTGGTTCCAGAGGGTCGGGGCCGCCACAGAGAAGGCTCTTCCCCTGGGTCCCACCAAATGGCATTGTTTAGTTGACGTGACCTGGAGAAGGCCCACTCTGTGGGACCTAATTGGTCGCTGGGATTCATGCGGCAGAAGGCGGTCCCGGAGACTTTGCATCTGAAGTATGATTACAAAATTAACAACTGATAACTGATTGTCCATACTTAGTTAAGGTACAGTAAAATCATCTAAGATTCCTCATATCAAG
The DNA here is from genome assembly GCF_031021105.1 of Erythrolamprus reginae. NCBI lineage: Eukaryota > Metazoa > Chordata > Lepidosauria > Squamata > Dipsadidae > Erythrolamprus > Erythrolamprus reginae. The sequence goes on from NC_091950.1 coordinate 121,186,707, forward strand.
ATTTTTTTAAAAAAGTTAGCTGTTTTTAGTTATTTAACTGAAGTTTTAGCTTTGGAATAACATTTGTAATTCAACTGGCATGACTTTTCCCTGGGAATAAATGTTCTTGCTAATGAACAGTGAAAATTGGTCTTGGCCTCCATGAGTTGTACTAAGAATAACATCTTTAAGAAACTCTGTGTAAAATTAGAATTTCTCAGGGCAGATTGAGAGCCAGATTTGTTTATGCTTGTGCTTTTAAAATAGGATTTCATTGCAGAGCTCACTTTAGTGTTGGAATGTACTTTCTAGGCATGTATGGGCAATTTTCTACTGGATTTTTCCTGTTTTAACGAATTGTATAATACTGACAATATTCTAACAGGGAAAGCTAGTGCAGGTGGCAAAACTAGAATGAAAGACAATTGAACAACTTGAAATCATTCTCAGAGTGTTCATCGGTAATATGGCAACAAACTGAAGTAAATTGAATTGAGTGAGCTTCATAGCTAAGCCATGTATTTTGTAATAGTTTGATAAGGGAGTTAGATGGAGAGCTAAATAAATAACCTAGTAAACAAAATAAAATAAAATAAGTCTTCTTTGGTACAAATAGCTTGAAATTACAGTAATATACAGAATTGGCTTGAGTAGAAGATATGGCAATAAAAAATCAGAGGATTTACTCCGCTGGCAGTAAAATTACAAATTGCATTACAAATAGTCCCAAGCTTACCAGCATTATTTTAATGATTGCTTGAAATGAAAATGGCACAGAAAAAAGTGACTTAACGCCAGTCCTTACACTTACAACCGTCACAGCATCCCCATGGTTAAATAGTAAATATTCAGGCACTTCAGCATATACAGTATTTACAATGGTTGTAATATCTCAGGGTCATGTGATCCCCATATGCAACCTTCTCAATCAACTTCCAAAAATCAAAATCAATAGGGAAAGGCAGATTTGCTTAACAAATTCATGATTCATTTAACAATCACAGTGATTTATTTAACAGCTATGGCAAAAATGGCAAAAAATTGGGCACGAGTCTCTTAATAAGCACTTTGCTTAGAATGAAAATTCTGGTCCCAATTGTGGGTGTAAGTTAAGGACTTCTGTAATATTTTAACATAAAATTCGGACCAGTTAAATACTAAGGAAGGCAGGTACTAATGGTTGGCATAATATTAGAGGTGGTATTCAGCAGGTTCTGACCAGTTCTGGAGAACCGGTAGCAGAAATTTTGAATAATTCAGAGAACTAGTAAATACAGTGATACCTTGTCTTACGAACCCTCCGTCGTACAAAAATTTCAAGATACGAACCCGGGGTTTAAGATTTTTTTGCCTCTTCTTCCAACCTATTTTTACCTTACGAATCCGCCGCCACTGCTGGGATGCCCCACCTCTAGACTTCCGTTGCCAGCGAAGCGCCCGTTTTTGCGATGCTGGAATTCCTGCAAAAACGCGGAAGTCCGGAGGTGGGTTTCCCACGGAGGGGAGCCTCAAGGGAATCCCAGCAGCGCAAAAACAGGCGCTTTGGCTGGCAAAAGGGGTGAATTTGGGGCTTCCATGCATTAATTGCTTTTCCATTGATTCCTATGGGAAACATTGTTTCGTCTTACGAACTTTTCACCTTACGAACCTCGTCCTGGAACCAATTAAGTTTGTAATACAAGGTATCACTCTACCACCTCTGATTGGCCACGCCCCCATCTATTCTCTGCCTCCCAAGTCCCAAATGATTGGGAGGAAATGGGAATTTTGCAATAATGTTCCCCTGGAGTGGGGAGGGAATGGAGATTTTTCACTATCCTTCCCATGCCATGCCCAGAGAAATGGGAGTAAAACAAATTGAATCATCATATGTGTGAAATATTTTAAAGTGAAATAGTAACATTAATATAAGATTGAGTAGAAAGACATTTTAACCCTGCTGTTCTGTTCAGGTCTGTGAGACCCGAAATAAAAGTTTGAGACCCTATAAAATTTTTTCCTTGCATATCTGAAACTTGAAATTCCATGGCTTTGCATCATTTCTCTCTATGAGAATTTTTTTGGGGGGGGTGGGGGGCTTCTTTCTTGCTGAAAACAAAATAGTCCCTAGAGTTCTGTTCACGGGTCACCCTGACCCGGACCGAATATTCTTCATTTGAAGAGCTTATGTGTGGTCAATTTGAAAACCTTTTTCACTTGGAAAGTAGTCTGAACATTGCTGCACACAATGATATAAAAATTGAACTGAAAAAATTATGCATATTGCTTTATTTTGAACATAAAAGGCAGACCCCCCCCTTTATTTGTGAACTTTTTTTCAATTTATACATACCGTAGTTTAGCTTGCAAAATGTGCTCAATTTTACTAAAGTTGGTGTGGGATTGGTAGTTTGAACATTTCTGAACATAAGAAAAATATAAATGAACTGAAAGAAATGATGTTTATGGGTTTTTTAAAATCAGAAATAAGGTCGTCGTCCGTCCCCCCGGCTGCTTGCAAGCTTGCAGACTTGAATAAATTAAACACATGATTTAGGTATTTTAATATCAATGTTTTTCAGTGTGATATTTTCAAATGACCTCATAATCTTTCTGTCCACTAATGTATGTATTTTAGAATGCCATAACTTTTAAAAGGATTTGGTGTTCTAGCGGTGCAGGGCTACCCAAATTTTTGTTACCATACTGTGGGTGTGGCTTATGCAGGATGCCATGCATTTTCTTTCAACATCTTTCAGTGCAAATTGGGTGCAGCTCCATTTTTGCTACCCCACTGCGTCCCGTCCCCCCACCCCCAGTCTGGGCAGTAGCCCACCCCTGTGTTCTAGGCATCTTTTCATGTTTTGAACTCTGACAACCTGTCAGATTTCATTCTTTCTCCTTTGTAGTAAATTTTCCTCCCTAAAGTGCTTGGTTTATTTCTTTTAGGTTTTCAAGGAAATAACTCTTGAAATATTAATCCTAATGTTTGCATTCAGGGCTGCTGAATTGACTGTTACCCTGCGTTTCCTTTTGAAATACAATACATCACTGGAGACCTATCTCCATTTACAAGGCATATGGGGTTATTGTATTTTGCAGCTATTTAGATTTTAAGCACTATCTTCAATTTGTCACTTTTAGGATTTCTGGTTCACAGTGGGCTACCTTTGCCAAGTATTTATTTTTATTGGAGCAAATTTGTATGAATCCTGAGAAAGATATTTCTTCCCTCTTCTATTCCATAGCATAGACAATAATGTTGGAAAACTAAGTTACAGTGATTAAATGAATGAGTTTAATTGTTGGATTAATTAGATAGTAAAGCCAGATGGCAAAACTAGAATGTTTTATTGGAGGTGGGTTTATTTCTCCCTAAGGCTTGAGCGTTATATACCTAGTATAAAAGTTTTATTTAATGTCTCAACCGTTATAAATAACAAGAATTCTCTTTTCTTGGAAAAGTTGGGAATATTCCTTAAATTTGACTATATAATAGCAGTCTGCAAATCTGAGAGGGGAGATATCTTGGAAAGGTTTAAGAGGGTGGAAGAGGAAGTAGAAAAGGAGGAAGAGAAGAAGAAAGGTAGAGGAAGAGTGAAGGAGTTAGTAGGTAGGAGGAGGAGTTGAAGAAAGAAAGAGATGACTCGAGAAAGAATGATAAAAGAAATAGACTGGGGAAGATTAAGAAAAGAATGGACTAAGAAGAGGACTCTTGAATAAATGATAAGAATGTGTATTTATATATGCTTTCTGTAATATTGGAGGTATTTACATTGCCCTTTCAACTTCCAAAACTATCCTATAGCCCTGCAGTTCCTGCAGTTTCCCTACCAAGACTTTTTGCAAATGGTTTAATATTACCTGCTTCCTAAGGCTGAGAGGTACTGAATGTTCCAGGGTCATCCAGCTGGCTCACAAGTTTTCAGCCCAATGACTTAACCACCATAGCAAACTGATTCTTGCTCTAGGATTCCAGGAATCCAGAATTAGGGCACTATCTTTATCAAATTGACCAATTGTTTACAAAATAGTGACAAATTCATCCAGAACCTTTTAATGACAAAATGATTAAATTCACCAGAAAAAAACAAGGGGGGGGGGGGGAGAGGGAGAAAACACATTGAGTATTTTAAATAATGTCTTCAGAAAAGGTCATGAAAAAACTGAAGAAGCTTCTCAGATGAGAAGTTAAATGTCTTCAAAGAAAAACAAAGTCCAGTTGCCTTTTGAAAAATCATCTCTGAGACAATCATGATCTAGAAGATTGAGAATCTCTATAGGCCAAGAGTGTCAAACTGGCGGGTCAAGGGCCGGATGCGTAAATGCCCATTCACAGTTTAGCAAAGGGGGGAAAGTCGTGATGCCATAGAAAGTCATGAGAAAAAGGCCATATAGGCAAATTAGGTAGTGTTAATGGTGGGAAGGTATGCATCTCCAGACAGTACATAAATGTCATAAAGTTCTTTGTGTTCTTCATTAAATAGTTCAATTTGGTATTTATCTAATTTGCTTAAAAATAAAAATAAATCCCAGCCATGTTAACAGGATTGATGTGCTGATTCCATTATTGATTCTGTGATATGATAAATAATGGAAGATTTCACTATTCTGTCTAAATCCATAAAAACTAGGAGTTTATGGCTGCGAGTAACTTTGAGAGTCCAAATTTTAAAAATCAGGTTTGTACCAGGTGAGATTCATGGTATAAAAGAAATTACCAGTACTGCTTGTCTCTCCTCTTATTATGTAAGATGCAAGTAGATGTAAATACTGTAGCATCCTTTTTGATATGAATTTTTAGTTTGCATTTCTAAATAGGAGAATGCAGTCTTAATCTGGAACTAGGTCAGAGGTTTTTCCAAAATGTGTAGGTGTAGTTAATATGTTGTTGAAAGCTTTGTTCACAAGTAGTGTGAAAAGAAGATTTCAGAAAAACGCTTTTCCTAATACAGTACATACACCTGCATTAAGAGTTAACACAATCTTGAGATTTCATCTGTTTCCTATGTGCCCATTTTAAATTTAGTTATTCAGAAATGAGTAATGTCCTCGTGGTAGAAATTGTGAGAGAATGCTAATTGGGATCTGCTTCTTTTCTTTTAGCATTTCTGCTAAAATAGGAGAAAGCATTTGCTTAGCTTTCGGAATAGTTTCATAAAATGCGTTTTTAATGTTAGAAGCTTGGCTAAGTCTAGCAAGTGCTTTAGCTTTGTTAAGGGAGCCAGATGTTACACATTGACCTTAAATGGTAAAAGCTCCCAGAGTGAATAGGAGAGAGAGTGTGAGAGAGAAAGAGGGAGAGAGAGAGAAGCTTTGCTGAATGGGGACAATTAGAAATTGCTCAGTTTTTGGTAAGTGGTCACTGCGATTCAAGGGTAAAGCACTTTCTTCAGCCAAGGAACCCTTTTCTACCTTAAAGGTACAGTACCACATCATTATGCTTTAGTGGAGTCTTATTGATTGTCTTGAATTTCAGTTTCCTAAGCAGGGGTATCTTGGTAAAGTACTTAGCTCACTTCCTTCTCCTGTGCTGTTTTGAAAGTACATATAAAACATGATCAAGAAATGTCAGCTGATGTTTAATCCAATTAATGTTATCACTAAATTGTGATCCATTTATAAATGAGTGTAAAAATAAGCATTCTAGCACTAACTGTATGAGCTCTATGCTACATGCTCACTTAATAAGAGCACAGAGTCAAATTGCCTGCTTTGATGAAATATCTATTTGACTTTGGAACCTGTCTTTTCAGAAGATTCTCCAAAATTGTGACATTAGAATGGTGATTCTCCATTTCTGTTTGTTTTATTTTTGTTTGTTGTTTTTAAACACCTATAAGCAAACCCTGGAGATTTCTTTAAGGATTTCTAAAATTAAGTGTAAATGAACTTTAAAAAGATCTTATTGCAGGATTGGATTGTAATTGCTTTGCAGATAATTAACATTTGTTTATAAATAATTGTTAAGTATATTAGGTATTCTGATACCTTGGTTCAGGTTTGTTGGCTACCATGAACTGAAAGATTATAGGGATAATATATTTATACAAGCAAAGCTGGACTGGCTTAAAAGTATTCCAGCATACATTTTTAAATAAATTTGTCAAGAATTCTAACTTCTGGAAATATTTATTGCATATTTGTAATATGGTTGATAACCTAGCCCTTTTCAATAACTATAGCTTATTTGAAAAATTATGTCTTTTGTATGGCATCACAGTACTGTATTTTACAGCAAATATGTGGAAGAGCACTGTGCTATTTCCAATAGAACATATTATTTCTGTTCCTTCTGACTAGTCTCCTTTAAGAACAAAATACGTTCCCATATCTGGGCTTTCTGGTGTTCTTAATTTCTTATGTACATTTTTCCTGTAATTAACTGCTCTATTGGAATGCATGCTATATTTGTTTATCTTTCTTTTCTGCCTTATTCTTGTATATTCAAGAGTTTGAGTTAGTTGTAATCTCTAAGGATCAGAAAATATCTTTCATAGCTGGTCTTCGAGACTCAGAGCCAAAGTGTTCCTGAATACTTTTGATACATTTGACATCATCTTCTAAATCAAAAAAATGAAAGCAGGAAATGTCACACTTTAATGCTCATATTTCAACATCCCCTGCTGTTATGCATGTGAATGAGTGAGACAGAATGAAGAGCACAATAGGATTAGGATCCTAAAAAATTACTGTAAGAACTTGGTTGCCTTCTTTGTATGTTACTCCTGGAATATCACCAGGGTATCATTTTGTTTTCACTTCTTAAGGCCTGGATGCTATATATTATTTGAAACAAGTTTTAAATCATTCAGGAAAACAGAAGATGTTCTTAATATTTATACCAAGTACTACCCTGTTTCCCCCCAAAATAAGACATCCCCTGATAATAAATTCAATCGGGCTTTTGAGTGCATGGTAATAAGGTCAAGTACTTATTTCAGAGTTCAAAAAAATAAATAAGACAGGGTCTTGTTTTTGGGGGAAAATGGGTATAATCAACTACAGTCTATAGCTTGTAATGCTTATGGTATATTAAAGCGTAGCAGTTCAGGTGTTACATTCTAGAGTGTTGCATATGAAAACTTTCAAATTGCACTTATTTTTATGCAGGAAAACTATATTGTGAGTTTTAACAAGACCCACAGAAAGGTACCGTAATGCTTTTTAAACAGGAATATTTGCTTTGGCTCTTATTTTTAGGAATGTATTAGTGAGTGCTTAATGATATAAACTAGCATTTTGTGGAAGATATCAAGATTTAAAAAAATGTCTCATGGACAGATAAATACCTGAAATTAACCATCTGTCCCCTATAAATCATGATGTACAAACAATTAAGTTGCCTTGATAACACAGCACTCTGATTATTTATTGAGACGATGTCTTGCCAGAACATGTTCTGCCTTCTGCCTTTATTTGGGTTTTGGCCTTAATTAGATCTTATTTCTCTTTTTAAATGGTATTGTTGAATGCCAGTCTTTCCTGTGAGGATAAGAGGATCTGTAGATCATTTATATATCTTCGTTCAACTTTATTGACACTCTGAATGGAGTTGTTTCCCAGCCCGTCCTTATTTTAAAAGGATTCTTTGCAAAGATGTGACCATTTTAAAAGTGCATATTTTTTGATGCAAATCTTCCTCCCTGTGTACAATTTTAAATAGCCTATTCAAGAGGAATCACAATGGATGAGATCTAATCCACAACACAATAGTAGAATCATCCACATGCAGTCAGTTAAAAAACAAAGGTGGCACTGGAAAAGAGTCAAGAAGGCAAAAAAAAAAGTGAGTGTGAGGTTAGGAAAGAGAAGATGCTTCACTCAATTCCTGATGTAATTTTTAAAAATATACAATTTGTTTTATATCCCTTTTAAAAAGTAATCACTTGTTTTTTTACAACTCCAAAGCCCTTTATTTCGTTCTAATCGCTCAAAAAACTTTCTGTGAGGGTGGGAATGAGGTAGAGTGGTCATGTTCTGCTCAGGAAGCTATTACACACAGAACTTTCAAAATAAAATGCGAAATGAAATTTCAGGGAAGCCTATGCTAAAAACCATAATATGAAAGATTGAATTGAAATAAACCAATTTATGGGTACAAGTTATTGATACCATCAGCTCACACAATTTTATGGTGAGAAGAAATTAAATTTGGATCAAATGGATTAATAACATGTTTTAAAGAATTCCTACCTATTTAGTCATCTTAATTGTGTATTTTATTGTGAGGGAAAATGTTTCTTTCTCTGTTCAAATAAGTATATAAATAAAAGAAAATAGCACAGTACATGTATTTTCATAGTAAAACACAGTAGAAGACACAGTAAAGGAATATGTGCAGAAACATGGGGTATGCTATAATGAAACCTACTTTTTCATACTGCATAAATAACTATTGTTTATAATATCAACATTTGACTCTTCCATCTTCCTATTGATTATGTGCCGTTACTTTGATGTCAACTCTTAGCAGCCACCCAGATATTCTTTGTGACAATCTGTTCCTAACTTGGTGCTTTGGGTCAGTATTTCCCAACCGTGGCAACTTGAAGATATTTGGACTTCAACTCCCAGAATTCCCCAGCCAGCATTCGCTGGCTGGGGAATTCTGGGAGTTGAAGTCCAAATATCTTCAAGTTGCCAAGGTTGGGAAACACTGCTATAGGTCTTCCAAAGGTGCACCCTATGGTGAGCCCAGCTATCTTTCATTGTCTTTTCTTCCATTTCCACAAGAACCTTCTCCACAGAGCTAGATTTTTTCATAATGCCTCCAAAATATGGTAATTTGAGTCTGGTCATCTGTACTGTGTAAATTCCTTAAGCAATAAAAATAGCCATATAGTTATTTGTGAAACTATGATACATTATATGCTGCAATCGTAGAGTATAAAATAAAAATAATAGTATTTGCACACGATTATTGATTGCTCTAATTCACATATAGTAGATTGACTAAAAAAATCAGTGATGGGAGGAACTTTAACTGCACGAAACCCATATTGCTGATTAAAGTTTGAATATCTCATTAAAATGTCAGGTGATGTTTAAGTTAGAAATTATTTCCTTAGAAACATCCCTGTTCAGACTTGGCTATACAGTGTTCCCTCGATTTTCGCGGATTCAAACTTCGCGAAACATCTATACCACGGTTTTTCAAAAATATTAATTAAAAAATACTTCGCGGTTTCCCCCCCTATATCATGGTTTTTCCCGCCCGATGACGTCATATGTCATTGCCAAACTTTCGTCTGCCTTTAAAAAAATTTTTAAAAAATAAACTTTAATAAATAAACATGGTGAGTAATAATCTAAATGGTTGCTAAGGGAATCGGAAATGGTAATTTAGTGGTTTAAAGTGTTAAGGGAAGGCTTGGGATACTGTTCATAGCCAAAAATAGTGTATTTACTTCCGCATCTCTACTTCGCGAAAATTCGACTTTCGCGAGTGGTCTCGGAACGCATCCCCCGCGAAAAGTGAGGGAACACTGTATATACTAATTCACTTCCATCTTGAACTAAACAAATTATGGGATCCTATCTTGCGTATTGCTGTGGCAGCTTTTAGAAGGTTTTCCTAAGCTGAATAAGAGCTAGGATTTTCTTTTATAACCTTGCCAACTCAGAAGCAACTCCGCTCTGTAAACTATGAAGCAACAATCAGTACAAACAAGTCTCAGCAAATGCAAAATGCCCTTCCTTCCCTACTTCCCAATCTGTGAATAGGCCTCCATTGCAGACATGACTTGCTATTAGTAGGGGCACTATAAAATTGTGTATAAAAATACACAATATTTTCCCAGAAAATTTTTGGAAGATCTGAATTTGAGAGCAAATTTTAAATGCTGCTTTGGCAGAAACTTTGGGCCAGGTGAGACTTTTCTAATGTTTCTCTCTATAAAACTTAATACTAGTCATTCTTTATTTTAATTCATAAAAATAAAAGTACCGTAAATAATCATGCTAAAGTGAATGTTCCCATGGGTTTGCAAATCATATACCCTCTCTATGGACTTTCTTTAATTCTTTCCATTCATGTTTGCCTTAAAAGCCATTTTGTATCTGCTCTGAATATAAAAGCACATGCCAGTTTAACAAGCAAAAAGATGCTATAAAAAGTCTGTTGCTCTGTTTAAATGCCTCCATGGTTACTATGGCAATTACATTCTTTAACTGATGTGAGAATTGACAACAGTTCACTGTCATGCCTCTGATTAATTCAAGGAGACTAGTCCCATTAGGACTGTCTTCTTCAAAAACATTTTGCTTGAAATATCATAGGTTGCATTTAGGTTCAGTGTGTGAATATGTGTAAAATAGCTTGAAGTTACTAGGACTTAATTATTCTTAATCATGTCTAGGAGTCTAGCTCCATATAAAAGCAAACATATATGATATCCAGATATTTTCAGGATAACAAACTAAAATAGTTTAAGGCCACAATCATAAACGGTTATACCGTTTGCATTGTATTTATATTGGACTTTTGCCAAACCAAAATTGGAACTGATGAGAGACTTGTGTAGTTTCCTAGCAGTATAAGTTATCTCAAGATTGAGGGCTCCGGTAGCATCAGCTTTTTGTGATAGTTTGCTACGAGAGAGAGTTGCTAACCTTTTCTCTCTTGTACATTACAGGTAGTTCCCCTGGACGGGGGGGGGGGACGGGACACAGTGGGGTAGCAAAAATGGAGTTCCACCCCAGAACACCCAATTTGCACTGAAAGATGTTGAAAGAAAATGCAGGGCGTCCTGCATAAGCCACGCCCACAGTGTGGTAGTAAAAAATTTGGTAGCCCTTTACTGCCTGGAGGTTTCCAGAAGGTAATTTGGAAACCAAACCTGCTCTCAAATTTTCTCCTTCTTTCTCATTCTTTGCTACTTGCATTCAGTAGATTGAGGAAAGGTGCCGCCAATAATATACAAATACCATTGGGCGAGCCGATTGTTATATATTTGAAATGCATTGGGCCAAATGCATAGTATTTTGCCATTGGATTTCTGTCTCTGTTTATTAGTATTCACTTGCCTCCAGTCTGCCTAGAAAATATTGTTATTTTTCTAGCGCAAAAAGCCATCTCCAATGCTCTGACAACAAGGAGTAGGTGAAAAGAATAGGTTTTGTAAGATAGATATGATTAGGTCTCCAGCTATTTTAAAACAAATCAAGTTGCAAACAAACACAAATGAATTTTGTCTGTGCTTGGCTAAGATCAGGCTCTGCTAGTACTTGTTTGAAAGATCTTCTGGAGCACCTAAGCTATAGTCTGGAGCAGCAATGTCAAACTTGATTTCATTGCGGGCCACATCAGAATTGTGTTTGACCTCAGTGGACCAGGGTGGGCATGATCAGCTCAACTTCACTCTTGTCGGAGGGGGGGATCTGTGGTGGCCCCAGCACTCTGCCAGCAAAAAGGTGCTTCTGAGCTCAAGTTCCAGCTGTGATTGCCTCCTGCAACCAATGTTCCCTCTAATTTTTTTTCGGTGTGGGCGGAAAAGTATAGTGTCTGAGCGGCAGTCCCTTTGGGACTGGGCGGCATAGAAGTATAAATAAATAAATAAACAAACAAACAAACAAATAAATAAGAAAAAATTTCCCTTTTTTTATTAAAAGAAATTAATAATAAAACCAAACCAAAATTATTATTACTATCTTCTCCTCTTTTTCCATCCCTGTCTCCTCCCCCCTTGTGTGTGTGTGTGTGTGTGTGTGTGTGTGAACTCTTGAACCATTTCCAATAACAGCTGAGCTATTGGAAATGGTTCAAGAGTTCACACACACACACACACACACACACACACGGCTGGTTTTTTCCCCCTCTGTTATTATTTGGGTGCTTTTTATCATATGCTTTAAATCAAGAGTCATTTCTCTCTCTTTCTCTCTCCCCCTCTTGCTCTCTCTCTCTTTTTCTCACTTTCTCTCTCCCTCTCTTTTTCTCTCTCCCCCTCTTGCTCTCTCTCTCTCTCTCTCTTTCTCTCTTCTCTCTCTTGCTAACTCTCTACCCCTCCTTTTTCTCTCTCTCTTTCTCAGTTACTTTCTCTCTCCCCCTCCCCTCTCTCTCTGTCAGCGAGGGGGCTGCGAGAGCGCTTTCTCCGAGCGCTTCGGGAACACCTGCCCTGCCTCTACTGCAGCCCCCTTGCTGAAAGTCCGGGACGAAAGTGCTCCCAGCGAGGAGGCTGCGAGAGGGACGGAGCAGGCATTCCTGAAGCATGCGGAGAAAACCCTCTCACAGCCCCTTCATTGGGAGCACTTTTGCCGAACCAGCCCCATCGCCGCTGCCCCTCTGTTCCAGCCCCGCCCTCCCAAAGAGTGGGGCTGCCACGTCCTGGCCAATTGCATCCCTCTTGCCAGGAGCGCGGATGAGGACGAGGAGAAGAAGCTGCAGCGACTGCCGAGGGAGAAGTCTCGCCCAAGGCAGGAGGCGGCGGAGGAGGAGAGGGGACGGATCAGGCGGGCGGGGGGCAGGGCCGAGAGGCCAGGAGCGTGAGGGGGCCGGAGGCACCATGGAGAGGCAGGGGCGGCCCCGGCTCCCTTCTACTGCCCGCGCCTCCCTGCCCGCCCCCCTCGCAGGCTGGCAGGGGGATGGGGAGCGCGCGCCCGAGGAAAAGGGTGCACGGGGGGTATTTTGGAGCGCGCGCACGCACATTCACGCAGCTTACAGGGAACGCTGCCTGCAACCCTTTGCCAGCAAAAACAGTGCTTGGGTAGCCCTTGCGTTCTCCATTTCTAGCTGCAACAGTCTCCTGAAACCCTCTGCCAACAAAAACAAAGCTCGGGAGGGTCACATGCAGCCCTCCCGAGCTCTGTTTTCCCTGGCAGTGGCCCCACAGGCCAGTCCTTTGCTGTCTCCAGGTGGCCCCGCAAGCCAGATCTAAGCAACCCATGGGCCTTGAGTTTGACACCCCTGGGTTAGAGTAAAACTTGAAAACCATCATGGAAGAAGTCATTAGCAAGCCATCCATGTTACTGCCAAGCAAATTGTATGACTGTGTCTGGGAAGCTACTCAGAATCAAGTTTAACTCGAGGGCAGGGAGTCATTGCTCACAGTCACTCATGCCCTCATCACCTCGAGGTTTGATTACTGCAACGCTCTCTACATGGGGCTACCTTTGAAAAGTGTTCGGAAACTTCAGATCGTGCAGAACGCAGCCGCGAGAGCCATCGTGGGGCTTCCAAGATTCGCCCACGTTTCCTCAACACTCTGTGGCTTGCATTGGCTGCCAATCAGTTTCCGGTCACAATTCAAAGTGTTGATCATGACCTTTAAAGCCCTACATGGCATTAGGACCAGACTACCTCTGGAACCGCCTGCTACCGCATGAATCCCAGCGACCAATAAGGTCCCACAGAGTTGGCCTTCTCCGGGTCCCGTCGACTAAACAATGTCGTTTGGCGGGCCCCAGAGGAAGAGCCTTCTCTGTGGCAGCCCCGGCCCTCTGGAACCAGTTCCCCCCAGAGATTAGGATTGCCCCCACCCTCCCTGTCTTTCGTAAACTACTCAAGACTCATTTATACTGCCAGGCATGGGGGAGTTGACATATTCTTTCCCCCTAGGCCATTACAAGTTATGCATGGTATGTTTGGTTTTATAATAAGAGTTTTTAGTTGTTTTTATTATTGGATTGTTACATGTTGTTTTTATTATTGTTGTTAGCCGCCCCAAGTCTACAGAGAGGGGCAGCATACAAATCCAATAAATTATTATTATTAAATTATGAAGGTACTTGGCACCCTAGAAAGAACATTATTTAGTCAGTTTTCATTAGATTTTTCCACACATATAGATGCTACTCCATCAAATCGGAAGAGCTTTCTGGAATTCTGAAGAAAGAATTAAGCACAACAAGCTGTATATAGTTCTGATAACCACAGGTGTTTGGGATAAGGCTGTCACTGCAGTGGCTTTTTCCTTAGAACAATATGTTGTCCCTAGCCAAAATAGAAACTGACCGTATTTTGTGTGCATGAGGAATTAACTGTTAGATCCATGTGATGGTGAAGCAAGGAGGCATTTTTGTAGAACACTGTGCTTCTGCAGCATCTTGTTCCCACATAAGGACCCCCCACCCCACCCCCAAATAATCGCTGAATCATGGTTGATTTTAAAGTGCGTGGGCCCAATAGGTAAACGTTGGAGCAGTAAAATTAAATATGAGAAATTTACTCTCATAAGTTACTAAATGGCATATTGCCTGTACTCTCATTTTCTTCAAAAACAGGTAATCCAGATTTACAACAGTTCATTTTAGTGACCATTCAAAGTTACAATGGCACTGAAAAAAGCGACTTATGACTATTTTTCAAAGTTAGGACCATTTCTAAGCATTTCTAAGGTCACGTGATCAAAATTCAGATGCTTGGCAAATGATGATCACATATTTTGTCATATTTTTGTCATTGTCATATTTTTTGACAATTACAGGGTCATGTGATCATCTTTTGCAACCTTTTGACAAGCAAAGTCCATGATGAGGTCAGATTCAGTTACATAGAAACATAGAAACATAGAAGACTGACGGCAGAAAAGACCTCATGGTTCATCTAGTCTGCCCTTATACTATTCCCTGTATTTTATCTTAGGATGGATATATGTTTATCCCAGGCTTGTTTAAATTCAGTTACTGTGGATTTATCTACCACGTCTGCTGGAAGTTTGTTCCAAGGATCTACTACTCTTTCAGTAAAATAATATTTTCTCATGTTGCTTTTGATCTTTTCCCCAACATAACATAACATAACATAACATAACATAACATAACGTAACATAACAACTGCAGTGATTCACTTAACAACTGTGTCAAGAAAGGATGTAAAGTGGGGTAAAACTCATTTAACAAATGTCTCACTTAGCAACATAAATTTTAGACTCAATTGTGGTCATAAGTCAAGCAGGGTCCGGTGTACCAAAAATATGTATTTTTCTATTTATTTCATGTAGTTTGTGGTTCTGTCAGGAGCTTTTTTTTCTCTGTCAAAGACACACTTAGATTTTTTATAAAAACTAAGAGGAAGGAACAGAATGCAGTTTTCTTCTTCCAATATACATGAGCTCACATTGCTTATAGAGCAAATAAACAAAAAAAATTGTAACTAGAATACTTTGTGAATCTTTTATGCTGGTACAGAATGAAGCAAGCACTTTGTCGTGCAAACAGGCCAAATTTTTTGTAAACAGGCCTATGGTCAAAGAACCTTTGGATGAACTAGAATTAAAAATAAATAAGCAATGTGGGATAACTATTTTAACATTTTCATTATAATCCCAATGGTATTCTTGAGTGTTCGGACCCATGGGCTTCTAGCCAAATTACATATTCGTATATGGCCAGATCTCTCAAATTGTCATCTCAAGTTTTGTTTAGGCTTCCTTCTGTGTAAATTAATGTACTTTTTGGCAAAGTCCTGGTTTTCAAGTTAAATTTTTTTTTTAAAAAAATGTAAGATATGGCATTGCTTTGCTCCATCATAAATCAATAATCATAGAGTTTATTTATGCCTTTCTTCCTAAATAGTACCTAGTTGGAGTATTATGAACAGTTCTCTATCCTGGATTTGTTTCCTTGCTTTTAGTACCAGAATTTGTAACTGATTATTTTCATTGCTCTTAAATCCTACGGATATTACTGAAAAGAAGAGAGAGACTCACTGACATAATTAGAACTTAAAGCATTTAGGCCTTTCTGTGTCCCTATATTTTTTATATGCTATTTCCTAAACATGTTACTGCAGCTTCAGCAGTAAATTGATTTTCCAAGTTACAAAATGTGGTTCACTGTGTTCATTTTCATCTTTTCTTTATTTAGTACTTGGAACAGAGTCTAAGAATTAATTAGCAGCAATGAAAGATTGGGCTCTTTTTGACAACCATGTTCTTTCTGCCTCATTTTTGGAAAATGAGCAATACGGAGCCATAAATGATTTTTAAAAAATCTTTAATCATCATATTCATCTGGGTAGGTTTAACACCTAAAACAATGACGCTGCTATTGGGTATTATATGCCTGAGACACGAGAGACAGGGACAGTTTTTTCCCTCTCACCATCACTCTGCTGAATACCTAATACTCAAAATGCTGTGTTATGTCTAGGTATATTCACCCATGTTGTATGACTGTAGTATTGTTATCCTTCTCATGATTTTTACTATCCCGTCTTATTGGTATCATCATTATGGTTATTAATACTCTATTGTTTTGCATGTGCACAAAGACAAATTCCTTGTATGGTTATTGAAACGGATGTCCAAGTGCCTCCTCTATATTGGTTGAGGCAGGCAAGATTCCCTTGGGTACCATTTGCTGGGGGTCAAGGGAAAGGGAGGGTTTTGTGTTCCCTTTCTGCTCAAGATCCCCATGTACAATTGGTGGGCCACTGTGTGACACAGGATTTGTTTGTTTGTTTGTTTGTTTTGTTTGTTCGTTCATTCATTCATTCATTCATTCATTCCAATACATAATAATACACAATGAAGGTTATAGTGGATATACTTGAAGTGAAATATATCAAGGAGAGAATAAAAGAGAAGAGAAAATATAGGAATAAAATATATCAATGAGAGCATAGAAGAAAAGATATAGGGATAGAAGAGAAGCGATATGAGATACAGGAGAGACAATAGCATAGGGGTGGGAGGCACGCTAGTGCACTTATGCTGGACTCGATGGGCTTTGGCCTGATTCAGCATGGTTCTTCTTGTGTTCTTGTGTGCTTAATTACACACTTGGCCAAATAAAGTATTCTTCTAATTCTATTCTTGTTAACATGTTTCAAGTCTGTTGAAACACTCTTCCGAAACATGATCCAATGTCCAATTTGGCTTGTCCCCGCATCCCCTTTGGCCTATCTTTGGTTATCATTATTGGTTGTTTCTAACAATATTTTAACAGTTAGTTTCTTCCAGCCACTAGTTAGACCTGAGAAAAGCTGCAGCTCTGAAGGTTCAAGTCTTCAAACTTTGCCTGCTCTTTGTGTTTGAGCACCTATACTCAACTTTCTATGGTTCTATTCTTTCCCCCCTCATATTTTGACCTTGCAGTAGGCTATTTACTACCACTACCACTTGGAGGCAGCAACATCAGTGACATGAGTAGGTTGTTGATGAAATGATATTGCCAGATGGAACAGGGGCAGAGAATTCTGACAGTGAAATCTCAAGAGATCAGTCTTTAAAAAGATAATGCATAGTTGTCCACACCTATGATAGCTCTCTCCTATT
This sequence comes from Erythrolamprus reginae, assembly GCF_031021105.1. Lineage (NCBI taxonomy): Eukaryota > Metazoa > Chordata > Lepidosauria > Squamata > Dipsadidae > Erythrolamprus > Erythrolamprus reginae. The sequence continues at coordinate 121,203,884 of NC_091950.1, forward strand.
TAGTTTTTTTCTATTTCATTTATAAACAATTTCCAGATATTTTCTATGAGGTGAAGTTTCTGAATTATCTCGAGTTATCGAAGCATGGAACTCATTGCCGGACTCAATTGTGTCAACCCCTAACCCCCAACATTTCTCCCTTAGACTCTCCACGATTGACCTCTCCAGATTCCTAAGAGGCCAGTAAGGGGTGTACATAAGTGCACTGGTGTGCCTTTCGTCCCCTGTCCAATTGTCTTTCCTTTCTCTCACTTATCATATATATTTTCTTTCTTTCATATATCCTCTCCTCTAAGTTCACTTTACCCTTATATATATATTACTACATGTCTATTTTTCTTCCTATGTATTTGTGTATTGGACAAATGAATAAATAAAAAAATAAAAAAAATAAAACAGTGTATGGAGGGTCTGTTACAATGTACTCACTAGAAAGCCAGTGGATTTTGAAGTAGACATCTTGTGGGAAATACAACTTGAGAGAGAAAGGAAAATTGCTTTTGATTCAAATGCAGTTCCTAGTGGCTTATATAGAGTCAGTCATATAAAACTAGTTTTTAATAGTCTTTCCTTATATGCTTCTTCAATTTCCAAATTCAGCCTGTAGCCTTGGGCTTCCCAGGTTATTTGCCCAATCAACTATTGCAGATGGTCCTTGACTTGCAAGCATTCATTTAGTGACTGCTTGAAATTACAATGGCAATGAAAAATCTGACTTAAGACCTTTTTGCACACTTAATAGCAGTCCCATGATCACGTGATCAAAATTTAGACGCTTGGCAACTGCAAGTATTTATGATAGTTGTAATATTCCAGGATCATGGGATTACATTTCGAAAAGCAAAGTCAATGGGGAAACTTAACAGAGTCATTTAACTTGCTACTAATTTAACAATTGCAGTGACTCACTCAACAACTGTGGCAAGAAAGATTGTGAAATGGGACAAAACCTACCGTACTTAGCAACTGTCTTGCTTAGCCACAGAAATTTTGGGATCAATTGCGGTTTTAAGTGGAGGACTAGCTATAATTGGAATTAATTCTATTTACTGTATCTTTCTTTTTTCTAGAAAGGTCAATTTCATCTAGGTCGGGTTTTTCCTAAGTGGTCAGCATTACCTCCCAAGGATCAATGGGACTATCAAAGGGGTTGTTGATACTGTCATTATTATTAGGTAGTTAAAATGAGATTCAGCAAATTATTTTCATGTAATGTTGGGGTCTAGTGAACAATTTGAAAATTCATGAAAGGATCGATGAGCTGAAGAGTTTGAGGGTCCCTAATGTAAGTAAAGAGTGAGTTATTGTTTGTGCACAAACAACTGTTAATGTGCATGCCTTAAAATATTTCATATAACATAAAAGCATGTTCTAATCAAAGAAAACTTAAGCCAGAAGAAAGCTGCAAGCTTTTATGGTGCCACAAAACTTGGTTCAAACAAGTTTTAGAGGTACCGTAATCGCCACCATCATCAGAAATATAAATTGCATTGCATCACAATTCTGTCATTTTAGTCATGTATGTAGTATCATGACACAGAAAAAAAGTGTGGAGCTTGCATCAGGCTGCAGCCACCAACACCCTAAATCCTCCATTACATCCCTTTATATTTCTGCTTGGTTCTGATAGATTAATTTGACTAATTCTGGAATTGTTTTACATATGGTAATCAAAGAGGAATTAAGTTTTCAATATAAGGTATCAGAATTACTTTGAACATGTCACGGAGAAGGGTTAATAAACATTTATGAGTCTAGCTTATAAAAGTTGATACTTGATTAAAACTGAGTTATGTTCCAAAAGGTTTTTTGGCTTTTTTTAAATTAGAAAGTTATTAGTTTGCTTAAAATCAACATTCCTGCTACTGATTTATTTTCCCTTCTTAACTTTTGGAGCCATATTTTCCCCTGGCAACAGTAATTTCAAGTTTCCAACATTACAGAAAGGTGTGAACAATTGCATTTTTAAATGACATGTAATATGCAAGTGAGAATTAAAAAGGTCTTGCTTGTTGGGCTTCATGTATAAACAATCTTGTGTAATGGCACCATTAAAGCTGACATCAGACAGAACATAGAACAACTTGAAGACGTAGTGCAAGATCAGAAGATGTGGAGAGACCTGTCCACATAATTGCCAAGAATAAGACATAGTGAATGAATAACACCATCATTATTGGTGGAATAACACCATCAATAATTATCCTGGAATTTGGAATAACATCATCAAAAGTTATCCTGCATATGCAGTAGTTCATTTATTTGGTGTTTCTTTACATTGAAATAATGAAGGGCTATTTGATTATATAATTGGCTTTTTGTAAGTTCTTGGTTTCTTTGTTTCCCATTTACATATGAAAGTATACAAATTAATTAGGATCTTACTATTTCCCAGTGCTTTTTTAAAAAAAATCAAAACTTCATAAACTTTGGCTTAGTACCAAAAATATCAGTGATTTCAATCTTTCCTCAGGCTTGGGGACTTTACTGTGTGGACTTCAGCAACCAGAATTCTCAGTAATAGTTATGGGATTAAACTGAACACATTGCCCAAGTTTGTGGAGACTGAACTGAATGTCAGTTTAAAGTGTCTGAGACTTGTCATGTGCACTACTATTAATCTTCTCATTGTTCCCATCACCCATCTCTTCCCATAAATGACTGTATCATTTTAACTTTGTTGCTTGTATACTTACAATTTATATTGAGTTGTTCCTAATATGATTTGATTGCTTATTTGGCCCCTATGACAAACGTTAAGTGTTGTGCTTTATGATTCTTGACAAACCTATCTTTTCTTTTAATGTACACTGAGAGCATGTGCGCCAAGGCAAATTCCTTGTGTGTTCATTCACATTTGGCCAATAAAAAATTCTATTCTATTCTATTCTATTTTTTCTATTCATTGTGTTTGCTCATAATTTAATTGTACTGTACACTAGTCCCTCACCTATCGCTGGTGTTACGTTCCAGACCCGGCCGCGATAGGTGAAATCCGCGATGGGGAATTTCTCCTCCTTCCCACCAGCTCCGGATGCCTGGAGGCGAGCAACGGCCGGCTAACCTTCCCCCCCCCCCCACTACTACTTACTCTGCGCCTGAGGAAAAGAAGGGGAGGGGGGCAAAAGAATCGCCGCCCCCGAGCATTCCCGACCCACTGCTATTCTTTGTAGCAGTTCGGCCAAACGTTGTCTTTTTTGCCTTGCCCCGGCTGGAAAGTCCCTGGTGAGCTGCCCCGGCTGATTCTTTTTTTCTCTCTCTCTTTTTTCTTTTCTTTCTTTCCCCCTCCACCCACCCAGCACTTCCTCTCCCGCCCTCGAGTCCCCGCCCCGCTCATCATTCGCCCAGCCGCGGGCTGGTTGGCTTGTCCTGCCCTTCCAAACTTCTAAGCGCTGTATCTGTGCCAACGCTGACTTCAAAACCCGTGATGAAGTGAAGCCGTGGTGGGTGAAGCGCGATATAGCGAGGGACTACTGTACTCTTTTCTGGAATTAATGTTACTGTTTCAATTAATATCAAAATTAAAATTCATTTTTATAGTTTTAAATGTGTACTATAGGTAATATTCTTTCCTCTGTGATTTTGTTTTTGTTTTTACACCAGTTTTTGCAAAATAATAGGATTAATTTAATGTTTGCTGGGACTTTGTGATTTATTTACAAAACTCTAATTCAAAATGATAATCTCTCCCTTTCTCAGTTACGTACATTGTTTTTATATTTGTATATATGCTGTCTCTTTCTTGTACAGGTAGTCCTCAACTTACTGCTATAATTGATCCCAACATTTCTGTTGCTAAGCGAGGCAGTTAAATTACTTTTGCCCCATTTTACGACTTTCCTTGCACAGTTGTTAAGTGAATCACTGTAGTTGTTAAATTTATAACACAGTTGTCAGGGATGGGTTCTAACTTACCTTGCTGCCAGTTTACTTCCTCTGGCGCTGCATGACTGTGCACATGCTCAGTGCCATAATTTTTTTTAAAAATCCATTTGAAAAAAACCCAACTGAAAACAAGATGGTGATGCATGCATAGTACCGGAACTTGGCTTCTGCACCTGCTCAGAAGAAAAAAATATGTATCAAATGTCTAAATAAATAAATAAATAAATAATTTTTTAGAAAGATGACGGCACCCATGGACTGGCACCGACTGAACAGGTTCTGTGACATCATCGTGACATCACCAGTGGGTCACCCACTACCAATGTGGGTGAACCGGTCCGAATTGGGAGGAACCCACTTTTGATGGTTGTGAAATGATTTTGATGGTTTTTCCATTGAATTTGCTTGTCAGAAGGTGGCAAAATGTGATCACATGACCTTGACAAACTGCACCGGGCATAAATATGAACTAATTGCCAAGGTTCCAAATTTTGATCACATGACTATAGGGATGTTGCCACGGTTGTAAGTGTGAAAACTATCATAAGTCACTTTTTCCAGTACCTTTGTAACTCCAAACAGTCATTAATTTATAAGTCTAAGATTACCTCTATGTAGAAAAAAGATTCCATGTGATATGATGGGTTCAGATCTATCCTTCAAACAATTGTTGTGATACATATTGCTGAGCTTTGGTATGCTTTGAAATGAACAACCTCTTCAGATGTCTGTTTTGACCAATGCTTGTTATTTCTGTTCTGGTGTCCAATCTTTTTCACTGTAAATTCAGCACCTCTCTTTGAATGATAGTGGTGACTGATTTCTAGGGTGTATCTTTAATGTACACCCTCACATCTAAAAGTAGGTAAATGGAGGTTGAATTGGGAGCCATTTTTTCTTTAGATTTGACATATAAACTGAAGATTTAAGTCTGGTATTCCAACAAGAGAGAATGAACTGAGTTACATTATTAAATGGCTTTATTAATGTATCCTGCCGATAGCACAAGGATAAGCATATTGTTATGTTGATGGATACAGTATCTCAAGAAAAAACTTTTGAGAGCTGCATGGTCGGTGATGGTATAGCAAATTGAGATGTGTTATAGCAAATGGATACATCTACTTTCTAATCTGTATTCAGAAATATATTGGATAAAAAGGATCTTGATACTTGAATTACAGCTAATCCATGAGTTAAGGGAACTGTCTACAGAAATTAGATAATTCTATGAAGACTAATAGTACTGTACTAGGAATAGACGTAATAATTATGATCCTGTACCAAACAATATCCAGATAAATCAGCTGGATGGGTAACTAGTTAGGAGAAGGGAATACTTCAAATAGGTTACTTTCTCAATCAAAGTTCTGAATTGAATGCAGGTAACTTTGTGGTTAGCTAACAAGATATTTTTTTCTGGTTCACCTGTGAATTTAATCAGTTGAAAAGGTTACATAATTTATATTAAGTTAAAAATGGCATAATAGCTGGAAGAATATATACGGTATTATTAACAGGTATAATTTGTTCCCTGAAACTTATTTTTTTTACTGGTGGTCCTTGATTTAGGACCACAATTGGAACTCCCTCCATCCATAGATCAAAAGTACAAGCAAACTTTCCCGACTTTTAAAATAAGTCTACACTTATTTTCAGAATTAGTTATTCCTTAAAATAATCTTCCCTCCCTCTCCCTCTCTAAATAAGTTTCAGCTTGCTGTTTATCTAATATGTCAGGTTACATTACACTGGATTTAACATGTACTTTTAAATTAAGCTGCAATGGAACTTTTTTGTTAGTGCAACTTTAAGCTTTACAGCAAAAGCATTTGCAAATTACATAAGTACAGTGTTGCCTCCTAGTTTCTGTAAGGGGCGTATATAAGTGCACTGATGTGCCTATCGTCCCCTGTCCAATTTTCTTTCCTTATCTCATATGTCATATATATTCTCTCCTTATCTATATCTATATATCTATATCTATATCTATATATATTCTCTCCTTATCTCTTATATCATATATACTCCCTCCCTCCCATCTACTTCTCTTCTATTTACTTTCTATCGTCATATATATTACTTAATGTCTATTCTCTTCCATATGTATTGTATATTGGACAAAGAATAAATAAAATAAATCTTCCGATATTATGTGTTAATCACAGATGCACTGAAGTAAGAATACATTTCAACCCAGAAGAGATGTTGTTGGACGCTTCCTAATCGGTTCTTCTAGGGTCAAAGATGGGAATTCAAAGAAAATTTCTTAAATGGAAAATGGCAGGCCTCTAAAAATGAGCATGGGCAGAACAATACAAGGTAAAGTAAAGCTATTTTTTGCAAAAGGACTGTCTTTATAAAATGTCTTGTAAAATACGTTTTCAATAAATCCTTTATTAGGTGCTGATGCTAATGCCCTTAAAAGTTGTTTAATTTAAAAGATTTATTAAACTCACTAGAATTTCTCATTGAGTAATGTTTTAAAATAAATGGAAAGGGGGAAAAAAGCAAGGATTAAGTGATCAGTTCATTTAGCAAAGTAAGTCAGTGAACTTTTGAAAAACAAAGTAAGCTAGTATGACAAATGTAAAGAGGCATCATATTTTCCTATCTTTCTGTTTCCTCTTAAAGTATGTTGCGAATCTGGAACATTGAATGTAACCCTAACAAAGTTCCTATGGTAACTAATTATGCAACCAAATGTTGACTGTTAGATAAAAATATGTATAATTAGATTCTATTGCCACAGTAAATTGGGCATGTTTTTTAAAAAAATAATCAATGGAGCCTATCTTTTCTGAGGAAAGTATTTACACCTTTGCTCTTTTCTATTTTAATTGCAATGCAATTAAATTTTAATGCAAATGTACAGTTAAAAGTTGTTTGAATATTGGTATTGCCAATTTGTGATGGTATGTGGGAAAGACTTTGAGTGGAGGGGGGAGATGCGACCTAGGAAACAATCAGATAAAAGAATGTGCAGCCCCCCAAGGCATAATGGGCAGAGAAGAAACTCAGAAAGGAAACTTCCTAATTTGTTAGGCTACAAAAAAAGACAGTGGAAGATTTGTACTTGCAAGCTTCTGTTAATGTAGTCTTGCAGTAAAGTAGAATTGGCTCATCTGGTGATGTTTGGTCTACCTGAGAAGGCTGACATAATTAAACATAAGGACATACACTGCTGTTTGTTCATTTAAATTCAAAACCTTTGTGAATAAATTGAATGTGAATACGCTGAATACATTTATTAGTTATTCACATTCAAATTGCATATTCAAAACACACACACACACATGCAAATTGGAAGTGAATATATCAAAACAAAACAAATTGTCAGAATTAGGTTTACATATTCAATAGATATTGAAATGTAATAATTATTAAGTCTGTAACTTATCACATCTTGTTTATCTTTTATTTATTATAGCCATCTAAGTCAGTGGTGGGATTAAAAATATTTTTACTGTGGGCGTGGCTTTGGGGACATGGCTTTGTGGGTGTGGCAGGAGAAGGATACTGTAAAATCTCTATTCCCACCCCACCCAGAACTGGTCAGAACCTACTGAGTACCACCTCTGATGTAAGTTCAATGGATTCTTGTTCAGAAAATCTTTGTTTAGTTTACATTCCCATTTATTATCTTTTTTAACTTTTTCAGTAAAATTTAGAGAACAGTGCAAAAAAAACAACAACCCCCATGCAGGCAGATTTATGCCAAATGAAAAATAAACCTCCCAAACTTTTGAATTACAGGTCATTGTAGGTCATTAAGGGCATGGAACAGATTTAACCACCTCCCCAACAGCGTCCTCAAATGCACCCACACAACTTTTTCCTGTTTAAATCACTAGGGTTCATTTCAACTGAGAAATAGTAAAATAGTAGATTTCAAATTAAGGGTGAATGTGCCCATCTTCTATAAACTAAATGCTCCAGTAACAAGGATGCTATTGAAAAAATGTGTTGTTCTGCCTTCTGAAAACAACACCAAAATGCTAGAGGAAATTTGTCTGTTTTAGAATGGGGAGATAATGCAGTGTTTGATCAGGGCATTTGCTCCTCATTGTTATCTTCAGCCAAAATCCAGAAAAAGAATCTCATACCCAGCACCCACAATGTTATCTTAACTATGCTCAGTACACCCACAAATTAATAAGCACTCCCACCGTTAACTAAAAGCGAGCACAAATATCAGCAACCAGGCAGTTTCCTCCCCCTCATAGTTTTGCCCAGCGTCATTTGTTTCTGCAGCAAGGAAACAAATGGTAGAAAACTTGAGATTTGCAAGGCCACCTCATGCTGAAGTGATAGGAAGGTTTTCCCCGATACTTTGATGTCACCACTAAGCAAAGAGAACTGGATGAAGTCACAGTTCTTGCCTACAATTTGGACATGTTTTGGGGTTGGGTTTTTTTTTGCCGTTTGTTTGGGTTCCACAGTATCACTCCTGGAAATTTTGACAGGGTTAAAGATCCAACTGAGATTCACTTGAGAAGATCTGCATATTGTCCCATTGCCTTTATTTAAGAAAAATATCCAGTACTGTATATTGAAAAATCAGTAAAGAAAATACAGAGGTTTTTTTTTAATGTATGAATGGTTAAGGAGACCACAAATAGGAGAACAGAAATAGAATATTTCCAAACAATTTGATTTTAGAACATAACTTTTTTACGAAAAGTGTACATCTGGAATTTTTTTACATTGCAATTCTGTAAATCTGTCAAAATATAAACTTGACCCATGTTGGATCCAGAGGTTGTGATGTGTTCTTGGTATACTTGATGCAAATGGGACAGTAAGGAAAATGTGTTTTTTTTTTTAAAAAAAACTTTTATTTTAAAACCCTTCAGTTCTTCTTGCATGCAGCCCTTCTAACAAACAAAATTGAACTTACTTAGAAAAAGATTATTCAACTTTCAGACATTAAAAAAAAACAAGTGATATAGTGGTAAGCTTAATTATACAGTTCTTTTAAATCAAAGAGCTTAATTAGGAATTGTCACTCAAGAAATTATTAAACAACAATATATTACACTCATCAGAACAATTAAAGAAAATATCTGAATGCTAATTTTACATTGCAATTTAAAACAAACCATGCAATAATAAAACTTACCACAATCTCATGAAAAGGACAAATTCAGTGAGATTTCAATAAGAAGCTGTAATCTTGAGGAATTTGGGGTTCTCTTGAGATTTCAGTAGTTTTATTGGAGGGGGTCAACTTTGCTCAAGATCACATTGTTTTAAAGGCTGTGCAAGAATTCAAGAGCTAAAGGTAGTGACAAAAACAACATGAAGAACAGATTAAACAGAAGAATTATTAATTCTTTGACACTTAACCAGAACTGTTTTGAATTTAAAGCTACTTCAGATACATCTAATGATTTCAGTATTCTAACTTAATTCATTTTGCTGTTGATACAGTACAGAATCAGAAACCTTTCATAAATATATTAGAAATGGTTAATTTGATTTACAACTGCTTCTGTGATGGAAGCAGCCTTCTCCAAATAACAAACAGCAGGTCTAAAAGGAATATTCTGTGGGACTGAAAGAGTACTAGATGGTTTGATCTCCATTAAGAAGCACTGTATATGATCAGAGGTGGGTTCAGACTGGTTCTATAGAATAGGTAGTAACTTGACGGCCTGGGTTGCTGGAACCAGTAGTGACCAGGCCTGCCACACCCCTGAGCTGGTTCTCTCTGCAATGTCATAAGTGCCGCCATCTTGTTTTTTGCTTCTGTGTATGCACGAAGCTTTTTTTAGTACTGTATATGTGCATGTGCAACGCGTACATGCCTGTGCATTGAATCCCTGAGCAAACCAGGAATAACACAATCTGAAATCTATCCCCTATACCAGTGTTTCCCAACCTTGGCAACTTGAAACTATTTGGACTTCAACTCTCAGAGTTCCCCAGCCAGCGAATTCTGGCTGGGGAATTCTGGGAGTTGAAGTCCAAATAGCTTCAAGTTGCCAGGGTTGGGAAACACTGCCCTGTATGATGTTCTGTTGTGTGTGGGTTTTTTGGTAAAGTGAGTAGGCAGAGCTGCACTGTAAAGTTAATATTATTTAAAATTATAATATTGTAATGTAATATTAGAATGTTTACATTAATTGCAGAGTTTAACAAAACATGTTTTATTTGCAGTTTTCTTTTCACACTGTCAGCAGTGGGTTGCTCCTGCCCACTAGCCCGGGATGCCTTTGCACATACGAACCAGTAGTGATGGGATTTAGAACCCAGTACTGCACACCATACATATTTTGTAGACAATTTAAAATTCTGTAATAATTTACAGCCTTATAGTTTTTCAATTATATATCTTACCAATTATCCAAATTTTAAAGTCTTATTTAACTTTCCTTCTTTTCTCTTTTCTTCTATCACCTCTCTTCTTATGTTTTGTAGAATGTTTTGTTAGATAACATTAATAGTCCAAACTCAAGTTAATCCACTATATTCCTCCAATCTTTCAGATCCATAATCTACCGTAATAGCCAATTTTAATAAAATTTAGTTATTTGCAAGTTAGTTCATTTTAGACAATTGTAGGCAGCTGAATACAGTTCTTAATTCAAACTTTTGCCATGCATTGTGTTTGAGAAGTCTAACATCTTGGAATAATTTAGGAAAGAGATCATGGGAATGTATAACAGAGAGCAGCTTTGTTGTTGCAGTTAACCTTTGGAGTTGGTATGGTGGTTTCTAAATGCAGTCATGGAAGGAACAAACTTTATATTGCAGAATGTTTACTACAGTATTAGTATGATCATCTCCATATTGATATTTTCTTAATTCCATTATTTCCCTAACTATAATGACCTCAAAGCCTTTTTAATTATTTAACATAATCTTGCTCATTAAAACCATTCTGTGTTCAAATAATTAGGAAACAGTTAAGTGAATACCAAGAAAAATAACTCGACTACTGCCATTTGGATCCAGCCAATTTTCAATTCCCCCCCTTGATTCTCCCCATTATATCAAATGTAGTCTCATTCTATTCAGGTGTTGGAGAAATACTCTTCTTTTGAGTAGAAAGACTTGAGATGAGCTTCTTATATAATTTATTTCTAACATTCAGTTGGATTGGAAAGAATAAAAAACTATATAACACAGAAGAGTATTTTACTAGAGTCGGGGGGAGGGATCCACTTACCTTCGGAACTGGTTCACATTGTGACATTTCACGCATGTGCGTTTGTTTGCTCCTCTCTCATGCTATTCTGCTTCCGCGCATGCTCAGTAGCTATAATCAGCCCAAAACACAGGTGAAGAGCTGACCATCTGTGCTTCGGGCAAAGGAATAACAGTAAGCATAAACCTGGGGCAGGTGAGAGGGACCTTTTTCAAGCAGCAGCAGAGAAAAAAACTTCCAAACAGTAAAACAATTGGAAAAAAATGCAAAAAAAAAAGATGACACAACCCATAGACCAACCAAACCGGATCTGTGACGCCATCATGACAACACCAGCGGGTTGCTACCAGTTCAAGCGATCTGGTCTGAACCAGGAGGCATCCACTTCTGAGTGGAGCAAATATGAAGGAAACATTCAACAAAATCCACAAGACCTATTTTCCAGTTCCAGTTCCCCACCATTTTAGTCAAATCATTTCTCAAACAATCCTTATTAAGGGAACCAACCTGAAAAATAAAAAGCGCAGGACTTCTTTGTCTCATCGAAATAGATTATGAATAGTTCTGGCCACACATCCTTAAGTGAATATTTAGTTTATGTGTAAAACGGCTTATACCATAGTAGGAGGGTAATGAGATAAAACTATGAGATTTCTATGCCAAGCCCAAGATATATTAAACTGTTGATATATCTTTGCAATCATTTAAAAATTCTTTGCATTCTTATATTTTTCTCTCTTTCTTTGCCATGGTAAAATGGATTCTTTAAGGTCAGCACTCAGTTTAGCTATAAAAATGAAGTAAATCACCTTCATCTGCCAAGGTATTTAGGCATGGGTCAAGCAAGTTTACTGATTTGTATTCAACTTACTTACTGTGGTTAAATGAGCTGCAAGGACACAATTGAAAGCCAAGCGTTTCTAAATACTTTTTCCTTTTATGGAATAGAACTCCCAGAACATCACTTCCTGCATATTATAGTCTCTAAACTGTTCAGCAATTCAAGAAAGTTTCTTTGCATCCAATTCTGAGATTTGAGCTGTAGGGTAAAGATTAATATTCTGCCTCTCTATTTTAAGCAGTGAAATTCCAAAACATGAATCATCTAAACAAAACCTATTTATATTATATTGGATATGATTGGAACATCAGAATGTAGTGAGCTGTGAGTTTTTGGATTGGAAGTAATTTACAATATTCATGGTTCTGCACCAGTTTTATATATTTTATAAAATTCTTAATTATACAAGCTATTCTGCTCTAAAGGTTGAATGTTTTATTTGCTGGATTTTATGAGTTAATAGCAGGGCATTCTTCTCTACTGAAATGCTAGCTCATTACAACCATCCAAATTAGCATGTTATACCTCTGTGTCAACTTCTGAATTTTATTTTAAATCTACTTTTTTTCCCTTAAAACTCTTGATGAATAATCTTCAGTAAATTGCATTTACTTTCTCCAGCTTTAATTTTTTTCTCACATTTTTGAATAGCAATGTTGGAATTTACAAACAGTTATTATCTAATATTCAATATGATTTCATGTTTATTTAGTGGAGAAGACGTCCTCTAGATAATATCCTTAATTTTAAAGGGTAAAAGCAACCATAGAAAGCTGTTTATTTTCAAAGGAGATCTCATTTTTTGGCTGTATTTCCATTAGGGATTAAGTCTAGTTTTCTACTGAAATGGTCTTAATTACCTTGAAGAATAATATTTGCATTGTCCTGCTTCATCTACAGTATTTTTGAGCAGTTTATAACATCACCAGTCATTTATACAGTGTATTAAGTAGCCCCGGAGATTTATATCCATCATGGATATCTTCCATCTTCTTTTTTCTTTATTGCAATTGCAAACTTTAAATAAAAAAGATAATTTGAGGAGATGGAGGGGTGGAGAGAGAGAGGGAAAGAGAGACAGACAGACAGAGACAGACAGACAGAGTTAGGCATGTAACTGATGTAACTTATGGTAGTAGGCGATCTTCCCTACAGGATCTCTATGGGGATTCTCAGCCATTCAGTCATGCCTGTCCCAAAGGCAACTGAACTTTGTTGGCTTTTTCTTTTGAAATTAAGAAGAGAACTGAAGAAGCTTCTTGGATGGGAAGCAAAATGTTTTCAAGGAAAAAGAACATCAAAGTCCAGTTGCCTTTTGGAAAAGCACCTTTGTGAGTTGCTAACCTTGCATCCTATCATGCCAATAAATGGGTGAAAGCTAACTAACAGAAGTTCCATTCAAACCATTTTGTTAGTGGGTAATTTCTCAGTTCAGATCAATAGAAATAAAATATGTGGTTACCTTTTTTCCCAGAAGAACCAGGTAATGAGGGTGCACCTAGATTCATCTTTACCATTGGGCCCCGGAGGTACAGATAACCTAGCTTCATAACCTCCATCTGGACTCCATATAGAATGCTAGAGATCTATTGCAGAACATAGCAGCAATAATTCTATCTGAACAAGATAGTAGCATTCCTTTTTGATTTTTCATTGGTTTTTCATTACATTTTGAGCTAGGTATAGATTGTCCCTTAAAGTGTAAGTGAATCTCAGTTCAATCAGTGTTTTTAACCGGACCTTAAGCATATCCCTCTGAGAGTAGCTCTGAAGAAGATATTGTTCTTGTTTGGTGCCCTTTTGCCCAATTACAGCATGTTCAGCAGCCTCCGTGCTTTTGTCAACTTGGCACAAGTTTAAAGAGTTAGTTAAAATTATTCTACTTTTAAGGCCTCCTTTTATTATCCCAGGATGGATATTTTACTATCTGATGTAAAATTTTCTGGGTACAAGCGATTGTGAAAGGTATGAGTTTGTAATGGTACATACACTAGGTTTCTTCTGATAAACTAGACTGGAATGAATAAAAATGTACATTTTTAATGAGTAGATTTGTTGCAGAAAGGCTAATTATCCATTGCAAAATTCCAATAATTGATTTGTGGCAAATTCAGTTCCTATGTACAATAAAATCAGTGTTCAATATTTTGTGCCTCTTCCTCCCAAGTAGCAACAGAATAGTCTAGAGCAGCCCTCTCTTTTTGGACAGAGGTACAGTTTCTGTCTGGTTCTTGTTTTGGTAAGATTTTTAATATATGGTTTTTCACTGATGTGTGAAAATTAATTGTGTCGGATGCGGAATAAGCACACGGACCACAGAACTGGGTTTTATGGGTCAATTTATTTATTTAAATGTGGACCTGCAGAGGAAGTCAATGGGGCGGAACTTCCGTTCCAAACATCCTTGGGCAACTAAGGGCGAAACTCCTTGCCAAGCAAGGGGAGGTCGCACTTGACCTTGAACTTGACCTTGGCTTTGACCTTCCCTTGCCCTCTGCCACACCCAAGGCATGTGGGAAGGTTCACCCCCCTTTGTGGGCTTGCGGCGAGTGAGCCCCAAGGGCACCCCCTCCCCAACACTCAGGCGAATTCTGCCTGGAGCTTCTGGTGAGGGGGAGCCCATGACCTTCCAAAAGGTGACCTAAAGGAGATCACACAGTTGCTGCCAGCCTCTTTTTCCGCCCCATACCGCCATCCCAGTGACCAAGGGAATTCGAGTCAATTAACCCATTCCTGAGAGCAACTATTGCTAAGTATCCCCTAACCTTTCCCATCCCCTGATCCAGTGTGGAGTAGGCGAAAAAATGGCCATAACTTAAACTGCAGTATGGCCGCCAAAAATTCCTACTCAGCCCCCAAAGGCGACCAGAAATCACACTGAGACCCTGGGGAGGGCGGGTTGGTGCCTGCAATGGGGGCTGATGAATCCAAAATTGGAAAGGGCGGAGAGCAGCAACCTGTCGCTTTTAAGCGAAGGCACTCCACCCAGCCCCCCCCCAGAATACCTAGCGCTAAGCACAAGGCATCCTGGGCGATTGCGCACGTCATTGCGTGACCACCTATTTCAAAGCCTCCGGCGGTGGTGGCCGAGTGGTCAGCCTTTCACTTCTAGTGATGAATGTCAATACTGTTGCCGAATTCAGTTTTAGGAGCTTGTTCTTTTAATTTCTGGCAAGTACCTTTGTACAATAGTTGTATTATCTATTTAATGAGGGCTTGGTGTGCCTTGTACTCCAATCTAACGAATCATAAAGATTAAAGGGGCCATTTATAGCACTAAGTTCCATTCTCTGCTTAGTGCAGGAATCCAAATTAAAACATCTTAAATAAATGGGTATCTAGCTGCAATGTGAACACATCCAATGAAGAATTTTGTTTCATTGAGGAATGTTCCATTGTTCCTTATCGTTAGGAAACTTTTTCTTACATTCAGTCAGAATCTACATTCGAAGATCTTAAACATCTGTGATGCATGGCTGATACTTTTCTATGCAGTATTGTTGGCAGGAAGGGATAATTGTCAATGGACTTGTTAAATCTTGAACACTGTTCTGTCGTATTCCTATTCCTGGAAGACATCACACATTGAAGTTTTAAGTCCTGCTGGCATACTTTTGTTGTAGTTCTTAATAACAAGTCACAAACTACCACAGCTTTTCTGCTTCTCCATTGTCCTGTCTTCTTCCATTTTGCAATATCAGTTACCTTCATGTGAAAGCTCTGAACTTCCGTTATCTGCAGGAGCCTGAAAACTGTTTCCATTTCTCTAATCCAGTGTTTTCTGGTGATCCACGGATTTTCTGTGTTTCTATTTGTTATTCAGATTCACTGGGCTTGCCCCTCTGTTTGTCTTATTTAAGGAGTTATTTCCACCTCATGTTCTGCTGTAGAGCCTGTTTTATTTCTAATGATAAATCCTTACCTTTTCTTATCAGCTGAATTATAGGTATTCACAGTTGTTGTTGGAATTGTGATGATGATGACAATGATGATGACTGCTACAACTGTGCATTGCTGAAAAATATACTTTAGATGTTGCTTTGACATGGGAAGACAAACATAAACAAGATCTAAGTATTGCCCACAAGATCATATGCTGCAACGTCCTGCCTGCCGGCGACTACTTCAGCTTCAACCACAACAACACAAGAGCACACAACAGATTTAAACTTAATATTAACCACTCCAAACTTGACTGTAAAAAATATGACTTCAGTAACTGAGTTGTCGAAGCGTGGAACTCATTACCGGACTCCATAGTGTCATCCCCAAACTCCCAACACTTTACCCTTAGATTATCCATGGTTGACCTATCCAGATTTCTAAGAGGTCAGAAAGGGATGAGTACAAGTGCACTAGAGTGCCTTCTGTCCCTTGTCCTATTGCTTTCCTATATCTCCTATACCTTTCTTCTATTCCTATATCTCTTCTTCTATTCTTTCATTGATATGTTCTATTACTATATCTTCTTTTCTATTATTTCTTAGATATATTTTACTATGGGTATCTCCTCTATAACCTTCATCATGTATTTTACTATGTGTATATAGATATATACCCACTAAAACTCTCATTGTGTATTGGACAAAATAAATAAATAAATAAAACATTCCACAAGCCTTTCCGGTCACAAAATTGCAGATTCCAGTTGATTCAGTTTCACTTTGCTTGTAGCACTGGTAGCTTCTATTTCTTCTTGTCAGACCTTCACGTTAGAACCAAGAGCTCTTTAAAAAAAAGTTAAAAACTCTGATAATCTCCCCTGGCAAACTCCTGTTAGCTTTCCTATCCACTGGCTTGTTCCCTGAAACCTAGCTGTCTTACAGATCTCTGGCAAATCAGCTAGAAAACAGTTAATCACCTCACAGTAGACAATAAACAGCTCTCGGGACATAAACCATCCATGCAGTCAGAAGATACTCAAGGGATGTTTCCATTCCTCTAATCCAGTGTTTTTTAGCCTTGGCAGCTTGCAAGATGTATGGACTTCAATTCCCAGGATTCCTCAGCCAGCTAGCACACATTTTCAAGCTGCCAAAGTTGAGAAACACTGCTTTAACCCGAGCATACAGTCTTGCAAAACACAATTTGTCTGCTGCAGCAGTAGCGAAGTTTAAAAAAAAAAGGATGCAAAGGTTTTTTTTGAAAAAGCAAGATATGGTTCTTACATCGTATGCAACCTTCCCCCTCTTTGTAGAAATGTGTGATCCATATTTGAAACAGAAGTAGTTTCATTTGTGATGTCACAGCTGCCACTTTGGCTCTTGAGCTATTCTCTTCATTCTCCCATTATCCTAATAACGTTGCTTTTCCAGTCATTCTTTTCTCTTTCTCTTGAAATCACCTGGAAAATTTCTATTAGCTCTCCTTGTTAGCTTATTATACAATTTCACTGGAAGCTATGACTGGCTCTTTAAATCTTGCTTCACTTTTGTCCATTTCAACAAGATTTACAACATAAAATGAGAAACTTAATCTCAGTTCAAGGCTTTTACATATTTAATATATAATCTGCCTTTTCACCAAGAAACAATAAATCCCTCCTTTTATCCTCACATGATTTTTATCAGATACCACCTTACTCCAGATCGTGCAGAACGCGGCCGCGAGAGCCATCGTGGGGCTTCCCAGATTTGCCCACGTATCTACAACACTCTGTGGCCTGCATTGGCTGCCGATCAGTTTCTGGTCACAATTCAAAGTGTTGGTCATGACCTTTAAAGCCCTACATGGCATTGGACCAGAGTACCTCCGGAACTGCCTGCTACCGCACGAATCCCAGCAGCCGATAAGGTCCCACAGAGTTGGCCTTCTCTGGGTCCCGTCGACTAAACAATGTCATCTGGCGGGCCCCAGGGGAAGAGCCTTCTCTGTGGTGGCCCCGACCCTCTGGAATCAACTCCCCCCAGAGATTAGAACTGCTCCCACCCTCCTTGTCTTCCGTAAACTACTTAAGACCCACCTATACTGCCAGGCATGGGGGATTTCAGACACCTTTCCCCCAGGCTTATTATAATTTATGTTTGGTATGTATGTGCTGTTTGGTTTTTAATTATGATAGGTTTTTTAGTTTTTTTTTTTAATATTAGATTTGTGCCAGCATAATATTGTTTTTATCGTTGTTGTGAGCCGCCCCGAGTCTTCGGAGAGGGGCGACATACAAATCTAATAAATTATTATTATTAAATTATTACCACAAAATACAATACTTATTTCTTTTCTGTAATTCTGCTTATGATTAAATTATTACTTTTTATTCAGTCTACATTAATGTGCTTTTGTAAGCATTTATATTTAAAGAGTCAACTTAATGGCACTGCCAATGAGAGCAATTTCCCAAGCATTCAAGTTACAATGCATGTCTCCTAGGAATTAATGTTTTTAATTATTATATTTTAAAAGTTTCCTGAAACTGGTTTTTTTCCAGGAAGACAGCTAAAAATATCTTAAATCCCAATAGGCAACAGATGCCATATAAACTGGAATTTGTGCAGAAAGCATGCTAGAACCAAATTTGAATACCATCACAATTAATAGGCATTTATTCCATTAATATTTTAATTTCAGAACTAAATACTGAAAATAAATATTTACAGAGAATTTTATTTAATTTGGTATTTTATAGCATAAATAATTCATACATCTAGAAACCTAGATGGTTTCTAGAATTTAGAATGGTGTCGAAATTGTGATTCAGTATATCACTGGAAGGATACTTTGGAGAGCAGATATTACTGATAATAGATGTAAGTAGAACACCTTGCAAGTTCCTTGCATGCATATATTTTAATGTATACTAGAAAATTAGGCTCTTCTGTAGGGATTTCATTATTCACCTACTATAATTATTTGGAATATATATTTGGAATATATAACAAATGATTATAGTAGGTGAATAATGAAATCCCAGAATGGAAATCTACTACAGCAGAGCCTAATTTTCTAGTTGACATTAAAACAATCTTTTTAAAAGTACCAATTACCTATTCAATATGGAATTTATATTATAAACTTGTCTTAAAGAGAACTAATAGCTGTGGAAAAAATTTGAATTTTAAAAGTCTATCTCATTGAGCATTACAGTATGTGTTCCTGCTTTTGCTAAACATTTAGACATTGCCAAATGAAGAACTTCCATTATATATTATATTTTATCTACAAGGAATGAGGTGCATTTTTTTCAGTTCATTTCTCTGTGTTCTTTTTTCTTGCAATTATTTCAGTTCCTTACTCTGTGTTCTCTTTTCTTGTGTTGAAAACGTTACTGGTCAATATTTTTGCCCCTGTATTGTGTTGTGTTGTACTGTATTGTTATGTCAAAATATAAGAAAGTTTTAATCCAGCTGAATGCCATCTGAACTAAGAAGTCAGTCCTTTCCCCATAGTGTTGCTCTTCATTTTATGCATAGCAGGGCATATTGAAGAAACTTTGTACTTTATATCTCTTTAAGAGCATAGTGTAGATTATTTGAAATTTATTTATTCTTGACAAATGTATCTTTTTCTTTTATGTACGTTGAGAGCATATGCACCAAGACAAATTCCTTGTGTGTCCAATCACACTCGGCCAATAAAAAATTCTATTCTATTCTATTCTATTCTAAATCAATATATAGTAAATAATTATACATTTTTAAAATTAGTCTTTCATCTGCTCCTGTGTGTATTTCATTTAACTGTCATTTCTAAATTAATACCCTCTGTTTTAATAGCTTTATCATATCTTGATTGCAATTGCATTCTCATATTTTATTAATATTATTAATATTTTATTAATATTGCTTCTTCATTGCTTATTTGACCCCTATGACAATCATTAAGTGTCGTACCACATGATTCTTGACAAATGTATATTTTATTTTATGTACACTGGGAGCATATGCACCAAGACAAATTTCTTGTGTGTCCAATCACACTTGGCCAATAAAATTCTATTCTATTCTATTCTATATACCAGTCCATCTTTATTCCCGGTTTTTGCAAATTTTGGGTAGATTTCAATTCCTTTTTATCTGTTAAAATATCTTTATATTGTGCAATATTCCCTTAATTAAATCTATCCAGGTACATAAATGCTTCTATTGTTGATAGCCAATATGGTATTTTCATATAGTGTTTCTCTTTTATCTTTTCCCACACTCCATACAAAGAGTTCTTTATACAATGTATACAAACAATATTTCTATAGGTATACCAGTGCAGCATTTGCTGTCTTCTCAATTCTAGTTTGTGTGCATTTGTTCTTAAGATTTGGTCTTATTGTTAGGATTGGTCACGCAGGGGCGGGTGACCCTGCACATACCAGTGCGATACGCACACATCCTTGTGATTTGGGTGCTCATGTATATGTGTGCTTGCATGTACAATTTTGTTTCCATGCATGCACCAATTTTTTGCTCAAACTGCTGAACTCTTGTGTGCTTGAGCATCCCCATACGATGTGCAGGAAGCAAAAAAAGACCCAAAATTTTAAAAAAAGAGATAGTGCCACTCGACAAACCAATAGAGACGGCACCGGAGCCGCTACTGGAACGGCACACCCTAGGAACCCAACCCTGTCACACAGCCCAATGTTTGTTTCTTTCTTCAGTTTGCGTGACTGCCTATCTCAATCAGCGATACTGAGCAGTGTAGAATTCAAAATAACATACCTCAATTAAAACACTAAAACGTTTTAAAATAATAATTATATAATAAAAAAAGAAATGGTATTTCTTAGAATCCTGGAGTTGGAAAGGATGTTGAGAATCATCTATTCCAACTTACTTTTACAGAGGTCAGAAAACCACAGTTATATTTCATTTCCGTAGTTAAAACTATGGAACTATATTTAGTTTAACTAAATTTCTGCAGTTAAAACATATGCAGATACAGTGTTTTAATCATCCTTAATGAGGTTTTATTTTTGGACCCTCACTATCTTGGTGGCCGTCCTTTGGATGCACTCTAATATGTCAGTGTCTTTTTTGAACTATGGTGCCCGTAACTAGACACATTGTTCCAAATAAAGTCTGGCCAGGGAAAATAAAATGGAACAATTGTCTCTTCTGTTCTAGATTCTTTCAAGGTCTCTTTATAATTATATCATTTGTCTCCCTCTGTATCAAAAGGAATATTTGTCAAGCAATATGAATAGTCTTGATAAAATCTTTACTATGCTCTTGTTACAGGGAGCCATATTATTGTCATGGGACTGCACTGATCTACTTTAGTTTCTTAGCAGGAATCATCTCACCTGCCACCATAACATACCTATTCTTTCACAAGATGGCTTTTGGATTTTATATATAGAATAGAATAGAATAACAGAGTTGGAAGGGACCTTGGAGGTCTTCTAACCAATCCCCTGCCGAGGCAGTGAACCCTACACCACTTCAGACGTCTTCATAAAAACTTCCAGTATTGGAGCATTCACAACTTCTGCAGGCAAGTTGTTCCACTGATTAATTGTTCTAACTGTCAGGAAATTTCTCCTTAATTCTAAGTTGCTTCTCTCTTTGATCGGTTTCCACCCATTGCTTCTTGTCCTACTGTCAGGTGTTTTGGAGAATAGCTTCACTCTATCTTGTTTGTGGCGGCCCCTGAGATATTGGAACAAGTATCCCCTAGTCCTTCTTTTCATTAAACTAAACATGCCCAGTTCCCGCAACTGTTCTTCATATGTTTTAGCCCCCAGTATCCTAATCAACTTTGTTGCTCTTTTCTGTACTCTTTGGCTTTTTTGGAGAGCTGCAGCATACTGTTGGCTAATATTTAAATAGTTGTCCATTAGAAACCCAAGATCCCTCTCATAGTTACTACTATTGAGCAAGGTACTACATATACTGTACCTGTGCATTTCGTTTTTTCTTACCTAAATGTAGAATCTTACTTTTTTTCCCCACCATTCAATTTTATTTTGTTAGATAGCACCCAATGTTCAAGTCTGTCAAGATCCTTATGTATCTTAAGCCTATTTTCTGGAGTGTTGGCTATTCCTGCCAGTTTGGTGTCTGCAAATTTCATGAGATCCCCATCTATCCTCTCTTTCAAGTAGTTGATGAAGATGATGAAGAGTATTGGGCCTAAAACAGAGACTTGGGATACTCTACTACATACTTCCCTCCATGTAGATGCAGTTCCATTGAGGACTACACATTGAGTGCAGTTGGTCAGCCAGCTATGAATCCATCTGGTGGTGACATTGCCTAAGCTACATTTTTCTACTTTTTCTAGTAGTAGGTCCAAGTATATTATATCGATAGTATTCCTTTGGTCTACTAATTTTGCCACTTTGTCAAAGAATGCAATAAAATTAGATTGGCGTAATCTGTTTTTGACAAACCCATATTGGCTTTTGGTTATTACTTTGTTTGCTTCTAGGTGTTCACTGATTTGTTGTTTGATTATGTTTTCCAGAATCTTCTCTGGTATTGAGGTCAGACTGATAGATCTGTAGTTTCCTGGATCTATTTTTCCCGTTTTTGAAGATGGGAACTACTTGGCTCTTTTCCAATCCTCTGGCAGTTCCCTAGTGCTCCAGGAACTTTGAAAGATATAGTTCAATGGTTCTGAGTCTTGTCTGCCAGTTCCTTCAGAATCTTGGGGTATAATCCATCCAGTCCTGGTGATTTGAACTCATCTAGGGTAGACAGGTGTTCACTAGTGTTGGGCGAACCGAACCTGCACAATTTGGGTCTGTACCAAATTTTGCGGTGTTCAGCATGCCGAACCCAAACCTGAATTTTTTAAAAAAATTCGTGCTCCGGTTTGGCATTCGTGCCGAGCACCGCGAAGCACCACCGCCCAGCTGTCATCTGCTGAGAAGAGGAGGAGGAGCCGGTCGGGAAGCTGGAAGGGAGGCACAAAAGGAGCTGGGGAATCCCACGAAGAGATTCCGGGGCAGAGCTTTGACGTCACGTATACCACCAGGTTGCTAAGCTCGCCAAGGTGATCACTTCCTGGATTCCATCCTCCCTCCATTATTCTAGCGCCTCCCCCGGAATCCAGGAAGTGATCACCTTGGCGTGCTTAGCAACCTGCCGGTATACATGACGTCAAAGCTCCGCCCCCGGAATTCCATCGTTTTTTATTTTTATGGATTTTTAAATTTTTATTTATTTTTATTTTTACATGAAAGAATGACACCGCAAGCAAAGGGAGGTCCTTTCACGTAAAAATAAAAAAAAATATTTTTACATGAAAGGACCTCCCTTTGCTTGAGGTGCCGCTGCGGTGTCCTTTTTTCGTAAAAATAAAAATAAATAAAAATGAAAAACCTGTAAAAATAAAAAACAATGGGATTACTGGGGTGGAGCTTTGACGCCACGGACCGTTCAGAGTTCAGGTTCGACCGAACTTTGCGTGAAGTTTGTCCGAACTCGCCAAACCCGAACACCGTTGGGTTTGCCCATCACTAGTGTTCACTTATCATTTTATTCTCTGTTTTAACTTGTGTTCCTAATCTATATTTTTCTGGTGCTATTTTTGATAGGTTGGACTGTTTTTTCCCTTTGTATAAAGCCAGATGCAAAAAATGAGTTAAGTAGTTCTGCTTTCTCCCTGTGGCTTGTCACCTTCATGCCACTTTCTCCCAGGAATGGACCAATTTTTTCCTTGACTTTTTTCTTGTTTTTAACATGTTGGAAGAAGCTTTTTTTTGTTATCTTTTACTTTTGTCACAAGCCTTTGTTCATTATGAGCCCTAGCTTTCCTCACGTTATCTTTACAGTCTCGGGCTATTTACTGAAGTTCTGCCTTAGTTATTTGCCCTTCTTTCCACTTTTTATATTTGTCCTTTTTATCTTTCAATTTGTTAGACAGTTCTTTATGCAGCGATGCTGGTTTCTTTTGAGAGCCATTCTTCATTGGTATTGTGCTAAATTCGGCTATTATAATCTCACTTTTCAAAATTTCCCAAACTTCTTGAGTTGTTTTCCCCTTGAAGATTCTCATCCATGGAATCCTTCCCACGCTCTCTTTTGATTCATGACAGTTAATACTGTTTTCTATAGTGATCTAGAGCAGGGGTGTTAAATCTGATTTTATTGAGGCCCACATCAGAGATGTGTTTGATCTCCAAGGGCCAGGGTGTGTGTGAGTGGGTGACTGGAATTAGGCACGGTAATGGGCATGGCTAGATGGACATGGCCATGGTGGACATTTGGCACAGGCTTAAGATGCATTTTCCCCCTTCTTTCTTTCCACAGTTTTTACAGGTAACCATTTTCCTATCTTTTCCACCAGATGTGACCAGTAGTGGCATACATTTATTACTTATTCTTCATATTCCACTGAATTTTTTATTTCTACATTTTTATCCCAATGTTTAATGGTAAATTGGTTTTCCAGGCGGACAAGCTATTTATACTATTGTATTTTTATTATTCAACTAATAATAAAAACACAATAGCTTATATAACATTATAATACTAGATTTAATAGCAGAGGCAAATTTCCAGGATAGTAAATAGAAATTGCTGTCAATTATAGATACAGAATAGAATATAGAGTATAGAGTACAGAGAATACAAAGAGTACATAGAATGGAATGGAATAGAATAGAATAGAATTCTTTATTGACACACAAGGAATTTGTCTTTGGAGCATATGCTCTCAGTGTACATAAAAGAAAATATACAGAATAGATTGTTGATTGTAAATTAAATGGTCCTATGGTATGTAAAATCTGGCATCCAGAATGTTGTTTGTTTTCTATCCAGATCAGACACACTTACTTGAGGCCACCTAACTGTAATCCAGTCCAAGCCAGTCCTCCTGCAACACTGCTGGCTGAAAACTGGCCATGCAGAAGCCCGGGGTGTCCACTGTGCTGCCCATTTTCAGACTCTACAGCCTCCTGCAGCATTCTCCTGGCCAGAAATAGGCCACCCTGAGGCCCTGGGTAATCCCTAGGTAATCCATTTTTGGCCTCCACAGTCTCCTGTAGCACTCTGCTGGCCAAAAAATGGTCTATGTGGGGGCACACATACCCCCCATGGCCCATTTTGGCTGGCAGAGCACACAATACAGTCCTTTGATATTTCCAGGCCAGCCCCATTGGCCAGATCTAAGCATCCTGTAGGCCAGAAGTGGCCCGCAGACCTTGAGTTTGATACCCCTGATCTAGAGCAAGGTTTATTCAAGGGATTATCCTCTAAAACAGAGGTCCCCAACCGCCGGTCCGCGGACCGGGACCGGGCCGTTGGGGTTTTCCAGCCGGTCCGCGGCGCCGCTGCCCTCCCGGCAGAGGACATTATGCAGGGCGGGGTGGGGCGTCGGGCAGGGCAGGGAGAATCAGAAGGCTCCTTTGGCGGCTGGGGGCTGCCTGGCTTTGAGTTTTTGGCTGGGGGGGGACTTAGGAAGGTCCTACTTCTCCCCCCCCCAGCCAAAAACTCAAAGCCTATCTGCTGCATACGGGCGATGAGTGGGAGGAGCGGCGCCGAAGCCGGTGGCTATGGCAGCTGCTGCAAGAGGCTTCCGCGCCGCTCTGTCCCACTCATCGCCCGTATCCAGCAGATAGGCTTTGAGTTTTTGGCTGGGGGGGGAGAAGTAGGACCTTCCTAACTCCCCCCCCAGCCAAAATCACAAAGCCAGGCAGCCCCCAGCCGCGAGGTGCCCCCTCCCCTTCCCTTTCACACGCAGCTTCGGGCCCCCTGAGCGTGTGCAGAGCGCCCCCAGCGCCGCCCCAGCCGAGAGATCCCTGCCCTCCTTTTTCCCGACCGGACGGAGCCCGCCGGGGGGGGGGGGTCCCACGCGGGGCGCCCCCTCCCCTCCCATGGAGCCCTGCCCTGTTTGGTGCCCGCTGGCCGGGCAACAGCCTCCCTCCCTCCCTGCCTCGTGTTTGCAGAGCTCCGCCGGGCAAAGTTCGGACGCCTTCTGGGCGCACGCACACATCCACACCTCCACCCCCCCGGGAGGAATTCGCCCCCTGCCCAGAATTGGCCAGCCCAGCAACGCTGCCCTGCTCCCTTCGGAGGTGCGGAGAGGGCGGGGAGAGGAATTTAACCCCGAAAGTGGCCGGGGTTGTGCAGAAATTCCCCCAACCTTCGCTGGTTTCGGGCCAGGGAAGAGGGGGCCGTGTTTACCTGGCTGATTCGGGGATGAGAGACCACCAGGAGCTCCGCAAGGCTGCGTGACTTGGATTGGCAAGTCCGAAAAAGACCCCCGGGATGGGTGAGTGGAGGGAGAGAAAGAGAGAGGGAGAGAGGAGGAGAAAGAGAGAGAAAGAGATAGCAAGAGAGGGAGAGAGAGAAAGAGAGAGGGAGAGAGGGGGGGAGAGAGAGAGAAAGAGAGGGAGAGGGAGAAAGAGAGAGGGAGAGAGGGGGGAGAAAGAGAGAAAGAGATAGCAAGAGAGGGAGAGAGAGAAAGAGAGAGGGGGGAGAGAGAGAGAAAGAGAGGGAGAGGGAGAGAGGGGGGAGAAAGAGAGAGAAAGAGATAGCAAGAGAGGGAGAGAGAGAAAGAGAGAGGGAGAGAGGGGGGAGAGAAAGAGATAGCAAGAGAGGGAGAAAGAGAGAGGGAGAGGGGGGAGAGATAGCAAGAGAGGGAGAGAGGGAAAGAGGGGGGAGAGAAAGAGAGAGGGAGAGAGAGAAAGGAGATAAAGGAAGAGGAGAGATAGAAAGGAAGAGAGAGAAAGGAAGAGGGATAGAAAGAGAGTGAGAGATGCTCAGTGAGCCTTTCTTTGAAGTTGCCTTTCTTTCTTTCTTTCTTTCTCTCTTTCTTTTGCTCTCTTGCTCTCTTGCTCTTTCATTCTTTTTTCTCTCTCTTGCTTTCTTTCTTTCTCTTGCTTTCTCTCCTTCCTTCCCTCCTTCCATTTCTTTCATTCCCCCTCTCTATTTTTATTTCTCTTTCATTCTCTTTCTTTCTTTCTTTCTTGCTCTTTTTCTTTCTCTCTTTTACCTTCCCTTCCTCTATTTCTTCTTTTCTTTCTCCTTCCTACCTTCTTCCCTCCCTCCCTTCCTTCAGTCTTTCCTCTCTTACTCTCCCCTTTCATAAGTTTCCTTGCTTCCTTCCTCTGTTCCTGTCCCTTCCCCCTTTCTTTCTTTCTTTCTTTCTTTCTTTCTTTCTTTCTTTCTTTCTTTCCTTCCTTTCCTCCCTCCATTTCTTGCTTTCCTTTTCCTTCCTCCCTTCTTTCCTCCCTCATTCCCTTCTTTCACTCCTTCTTCTCTTACTCTCCCCTTTCACCCCTCCCCAAAGAAGGTAAATTTCATACATAATTGGTATGTCGCAAAATAAAGTAGTTTTAAAATGGCGGGGAGGGGGCCCCCAGACACTTAGGCTGTATGGGGCCCCAAAATTCCTGATGGCGGCCCTGGCTCCACCCCTCCATAACCCCACCCCCATATGACCAAAGCCCCCCCCCCACCGGGCCATGGAAAACTGGTCTAGCTTAAAGCCGGTCCCTGGTGCAAAAAAGGTTGGGGACCTCTGCTCTAAAAGAGCTTGATACCAGTCTGGCAGCTCCACTGAAATCAAGTATCCTTCTGATCTTCTTACTGTATTTCTTTTGGTCACATGCTTCTGAACGTTTGCCTTTGCTAAAGAGATTTTTTTTCTATTGTCCAGGACTTTTTCATTTCTCCATTTCCCTTCTCTTCTTTCCAACATCAATAACGGAAAGTATAATTTTGGTCTTCTTCAGGCAAGAAGACAAGCATTGACCCACACCTTGGAGATCACAATAGTGCTTTCTTCTTGTTTATGCTAGCTTGGAGATTCCCCCACCAATTTTTATTTTATTTATTTTATTTATTCATTTGTCCAATACACAATACATATGGAAGAGAACAGACATGAAGTAATATATATAAAGATAATATGTAAAAATAGAGGAGAAGATATATGAAAGGAAGAAAATATATATGATATATGAGATAAAGGAAAGACAATTGGATAGGGGACGAAAGGCACACTAGTGCACTTATGTACGCCCCTTACTGTCAAATCCCCATACTGATAATCTGATCTTAAGTTCCCTCTTGGGTTCCCAGAAGTTGTATCTCTGAATGAATTGGTTGGAGGGAGAAGGGGGGGAAAAAGATCTTACTTTTGAGTTCCTCACTCTGAAAGTTAGATTCCTAATATGTCCTCTTGACTTGCTTTAGCTAAGTCAGGAAGGGCAAGGCTCAAATTGGACACAACAACCAAGCAATAAAATTCAGGAAATTGTCAGTAGCAGCAGTTAGCAGTCACGTTTTCAGCAGCAAATAGTCAGCAGGCATTTCCCTTCTTGGCTCTTTTTATCTCTCCTGCCTCTTTCAGTTTACTTGCCAGATTCCTGTATGCTGTTGCCTTATTCAGCGGCTTGCCTCTGAATTGCTGCAGCATAATCTCTTTTGGCCCCAGTTGTTGAATACAGCCAGTAGGCTACTCCTCATAATGATATATGTTTTAATTAAGGGAAGGCAAAAAAAGTAAAAGGCTGATGCATTCACTGGTAATTTTGGGGTAGCATTTCTAGAACCATTTCTAGAACTGAATAGGGATAGGAGGAGAATAGGAGAAGGGTTTCAGTTTGGCCTATTGTACAATGTAAGTAGTAAAATTTTACTACAATGTAAGTAGTAAAATTTTCAATAGTGATTTCTAGGTTGTTATAGAGTTAGGGGTGTAAATTAATGGCCTACAGGCCAGATGCGTCGTGCTCTGGTCACGCCCACAACCAGTTTAGCAAAGGGGGGGGAATTGTGATACATCACATGATGATGCCGTGATGACAAAAGTTTGACACCCCTGTTATAGACCATTATTTAACTTTCTATGCTATGTCCTAAATAGGCTTCTAAATTTTGGAATAACAAAAACTTTCTGGCAGCAACATGGAAGATATTTTCATTGCTGTTCTTCAGCATTCTACTCAGCACCCTACTCAGTCTGCAGCCCTGGGACTTGAATATTTATTTATTTATTTACTTACTTACTTACTTACTTACTTACTTACTTACTTACTTACTTACTTACTTACTTATTTATCCAATACACAATACATATTGAAGAGAATAGACATGTAGTAACATATATAAAGAAAGGGATAGAAGAAAAGATATAAAAATAGAGAAGACATATGAAAGGAAGAAAAGATATATGAGATAAAGGAGAGACAATTGGACAAGGGACGAAAGGCACACTGGTGCACTTATATATGCCCCTTACTGACCTCTTAGTAACCTGGAGAGGTCAATTGTGGATAGTCTAAGGGGAAAATGTTGGGGGTTAGGGGTTGACACTACTGATTCCGGTAATGAGTTCCACGCTTCGACAAATCGATTGCTAAAGTCATATTTTTTACAGTCAAGTTTGGAGCGGTTAATATTAAGTGTGAATCTCTTGCGTGTTCTTGTGTTGTTGCGGTTGAAGCTGAAGTAGTCATTGACAGGCAGGACATTGCAGCATATGATCTTGTGGGCAATATTTAGATCGTGTTTTAGGCGTCATAGTTCTAAGCTTTCTAGACCCAGTATTATTAGTCTATTGTTGTAGGGTATTCTGTTTCGAGTGGAGGAGTGAAGGACTCTTCTGATGAAGTATCTTTGGACATTTTCAAGAGTGTTGATGTCCGAGATGCGGTATGGATTCCAGACAGATGAGCTGTATTCAAGGATGGGTCTGGCAAAAGTTTTGTAGGCTCTGGTGAGTAGTGTGAGATTGCCAGAGCAGAAGCTGCGTAGGATCAGGTTAACAACCCTAGAAGCCTTTTTGGCGATATTGTTGCAGTGGGCTTTGGCACTTAGGTCATTTGATATTAGAATTCCAAGGTCTTTTACTGAGTGAGGGTTGTCTGTGAGATTTTGCTTATTCAGTTTATATATGAGGTTCAGGTTCTTTTTGCCGATGTGGAGGGTAGAGTATTTGTTGGTTGATATTTGAAGTTGCCAGGTGTTAGACCAATCTGAGACAAAGTCTCCTATTCAAGGCCTAAACATCTCTGACTCCTCTTAACATATTGTGATAAGTCAAAAATGAAGATACCTAGTTGTAAGGCTATAAGATCAATACTGAGCAATGTATGCTTCAAAATGCTTCGAAAGAAATGCTGCAGGCTGACAAAAGCATAAATGCTCTCTGCTTGTGTGGAAGAAAGCATTGACTCTTACAGTGATGTACCGTAACTCTTTTTAAAAGACAACTTGAAAATAAGGCTAATGATTAGTTGAGAAGTGCGGCACTCCCACACATTCAAGATACGAAGTACTTTTGAAGCATTATTGAAGTTGTAATTAGTAGACTTCTAAAACATACATTTCTTTACATCTGTGTGGGATGTTACTACTTTACTTCTTTTATTATTCTCTTTCCTTTTCTCTTTCTTTCCTTCGTTGCTTTTTTAACTCATTTGGGTTAATCATTAAATAAAACGATTGATGTTATATTAAATTGTATATCTTAAAAAACATTTAATCCATCAGTCCCTGTGATCAAATTCATTTATCATTGAAAGTAAACAACCCCTTAGATCAGGGCTAATGCCCGGGCGGGGGGGAACGCAGTGGGGTAGCGAAAATGGAGCTCCACCCCAGAGCACCCAATTTGCACTGACAGATGTTGAAAGAAAATGCAGGGCATCCTGCATAAGCTACGCCCACAGTGTGGTAGTAAAATTTTTGATAGCCCTTCACTCCCTTAAATAAATAATGATCACTGCATGTAGAACCAGTGATTGATCCATTATAGCTATTTTATACAATTAATGCAGCAAATTCTTTTGCATTATCTCTCTCTTGCATTTTAGTATTTAATGATTATGGACCTCACAATTTAAGGATTGATGTTATATTATAGGCCATGCTGTATTTTGTTCAAATGCAACAGGCAGATTGGATGCCAATTTGTGATTTTAATATAGATTTTATTATTTATTATTTTATTCTAGAATTTTTAACAGGCTATTCCTTGAGCATGTTTAACTTGCTCTGGTCATCGACTGCAGGGGTAGACTTCAAAAAAAAAATGAGCAAGGAGTTCTCTGCCTGGTTGCTGGGTTGACCTAGTTGGCCTTATGCACCACAATGGGGGGGGGGGGGCTTTCCTTGTGTTTCCAGGGAGGTGAAAATGACATCCCCAGGCTCCAGAGGCCCTCTAGAGGCCGGAAAAAGGCCTCTTTCCAGCCTTCCTAAAGTTCTGGTAGGCCTGTTTTTCGCCCTCCTCCAATCTCCGTGCACACCCTGCTTCATACAAATTTCCAGAGGAAGCCACTGTTATAGGCAAAAGATCCTAAGATCTTTTCTTGTTTTAGACTACTGAAAGCTATCCTTATGATGAAAGGAAGTAAGAGTCCTCTCTTAGTTCTGAGTTGGAAGTTAGTTTAAAGGATATCAAACTTGAAGCAACTCTTAACCCATTCAAGAGAACAGGAAGGCTAAGACGTTTTACAAACTCCCAAGGAAGTCAGATCATCACCCTTGCATGATGGACTTCTCTGGCCAATGACATTATTAATGACTGGCCAGAATCTGCCAATACAGTAATGCCAAGAAAGCTTTATTTCCTTCTAAATTGAAGATAGTAGTTCCCACCAAGCCAAAGAAAAAGATAATATATTTTGGGAATGGAACAAGTACTCATTTAGAACAGGTTCACTGTTGATATTTCAAATTTATATTAAGTCCTTTGTTTACAAGAGGTGAGATCAACACTGACTTTATGTCATTTACGAAGTTATGCCATTGATATAATTGCGATGCAATATCCAAAATTTTTCCTAAGGTTTTATGAACAACTAAGGGATCGGTCTAGTTTAGTTGTAAAAGAGAGTGCATTCTCAAATTCGCCAGTAAACTCTTTCATGGAAACATTCATGGAATGTTGAGCAAATTTCTCTTAATGATGCTATTATGTTTCATTACGTCTTGAAAGGCATACTTAATAAAATTTGGGAAGAAGCCTAAGTCATTACTTTAAACCTTATTGCTGCTTGTTATTATAAACTGATCCCACTGTTAACAGTCTGGATTTTATTTTATTTTTGGCATTATTCTAGTCCTGGGATCATAACCACCCACAGTATATATCATCAGAGGTTAACTTGAAACAGACTTTCCCAGCAGCGTTCTTTAATCTGCATTGCATTTCAACGAGTCCTTCACCTCCCCATCATGCAAACTGTACCTGAAGATGTCAGACAGCCAACTGAGACACAGCATCCAAATTTGCCTTCTCTTGTCAAAGTAAGTAAGTTATCTTTATTTATGTGTCACCTTGAATCTTTTACAAGAGGTATTCATTCTTTTACAAGGGGTATGACTATCTCTGCTGATCTACATCTCAACCATGCTTAGATGCTGAACTGTGTTCAGTTCTGGAGACCTCACCTACAAAAAGATATTGACAAAATTGAACGTGTCCCAAGATGGGCTACAAGAATGGTGGAAGGTCTTAAGCATAAAACGTATCAGGAAAGACTTAATGAACTCAATCTGTATAGTCTGGAGGACAGAAGGAAAAGGGGGGACATGATTGAAATATTTAAATATATTAAAGGGTTAAATAAGGTCCAGGAGGGAAGTGTTTTTAATAGGAAAGTGAACACAAGAACAAGGGGACACAATCTGAAGTTAGTTGGGGGAAAGATCGAAAGCGAGAAAATATTATTTTACTGAAAGAGTAGTAGATCCTTGGAACAAACTTCCAGCAGACGTGGTAGATAAATCCACAGTAACTGAATTTAAACATGCCTGGGATAAACATATATCCATCCTAAGATAAAATACAGAAAATAGTATAAGGGCAGACTAGATGGACCATGAGGTCTTTTTCTGCCGTCAGACTTCTATGTTTCTATGTTTCTATGTTTATGGCTGCTGTTTTCTAATTCAGCTCTCTTTGATATTATTCTTTATGTCCACATTATGATTTTGTTGGGCGAATAGAGAAAATATTGGCATAAACTTCAAACTAACGTAAACTTAATAAAATAATAATCAATTAACATAAACTTGATGGTAGGGAAAGAAGAAGCATAGAAACGCCTATCTTCCACCACAGTTTGTTTTGAGAACTGTTCTTTTAATATTTTTTCTAGTTTGTCTCTAGTTGGAGCATTTCTGACTAGTCTTATGTATTATTGAATTATAACTGCATTATTGAATGTAGCTATACTGAAATTTCACTACAGTGCACCTAATGCTAACACCATATTGTATCAAACCCCGTTCTCTTTAATCTTCTTAAATAGAAATGATCTTTTCCATTGTTTACATTATATTTGAAGCTTCTGTCACTATTCTTGCAAACTGGATAGAATTGGAATATTATGCAATAATTATATTTGGGATTGGGAAATTCCTACAATGACAGATTTCTGTTGTACAGATAGATTACAGGTAGTGTGGCTTTAAAACAACAGCTCTTTATCTGGCAACTATTTACAAACCACCAATGGCTTTGTCTGACAGCCAGCCCTTTTATAGGGAGCTGCCAGACAGTCTAGCCAATCAGCAGTCAGTATTTTTCTTCCGGAATGGAGGACCTGACTGAAGCCTATGTGCTTCAGTCTGAGAATGTATAACAGGTAGTTCTTGACTTACGACCATAATTGAGCCCAAGATTTACATTACTAAAGGAAGACAGAAACATATTTTCTGATACATTGGATCCTACTGCAGGTAGCCCTTGACCTATAACAGGGCTAGGCAAAGCTGGCTGTTCTATAACATCTGAACTTCAACTCAGAGAATTCCTGAGCTAGCATGATTAGGCTCAGGAATTCTGGGAGTTGGAGTCCATAAGCCATAGAAGAGCCAACTTTGCCTACCCTTGACCTATAATCATAATTGAGCCTAAAATTTATGTGGCTAAGACATTTGTTTAGTGAGTGTTGTCCCATTTTACGATCTTTCTTGCTACGGTTGCTAAGTGAATTGCTGTAGCTGTTAAGTCAGTAATTCATATGAATTTGGCATTGACTTTACTTGTGAAAAGATTGCAAAAGGTTATCACATAACTCCGGACCACTGTAACAGTCACAAATACATACCAGTTGCAAAATGTTTGAATTGTGATCACGTGACCATAGGGAGGTTGCAATGGTTATAAATATGAAAGATGGTCTAAGTCACTTTTTGCAGTGCTGTTTTAACTTTGAATGGTCACTAAATAAATAAAACCTGTAGTTTGTATGATAATTTTTCACCCTCATATTTACCTAAATTGCCAGTCTTCATAATAAAAAGATTTATATCATTTGAATCTTCTATCTATATAAAAGTGAAAAGCACTCAAGCAGCGATCACGGAATCTCCAGAATCATAAAGCCTACAACCTTGAAATTTGGCACATATGTGCTTCTTGGCTTCTAGGTGCTCGATAAGAAATGATTTTTTAAGGTGATCATCGGATCATTAGTATTTCTAATATTATTATTAACATGATCTGATGCTAATTAATTAGATATTCTACTCCCCCTCTCAACCTGAAAATAATTCTGGAGAGGATGAGATAGCTTAAGAGAGGCTTCTGTAAGGCAAGCTCGAGGGAGGGAAGGGGCTATAAAGCCTGAGGGAGAAAAGGGGATAGGATGGGATAAGAAGGATGGGATAAGATAGGGGAGGCTTCTGTGGAGCAAAGTTGAAGGAGAGGAGGGGAGAGGAGAGACCGATCATAACTACTTATTAATTTTCAAGCTGTAACTGTTGATTTATCAAACCCGATTTCATAGTTTAGTAGGTGTTATGCCGGGCTTCACGTTACAAGCCCCAATTAAGTCCAAAGTGTAAATTCAAACACACAGTGTTGTAAAGTAAACAAAGAGTCGGTTTATCAACAAAAAAATATTGTACACACGCACTTTAAATCAGCCAAAGTGCTCTCCCACAAACCACGAGCCTGGAATGCTGGGGGGGGGGGGGGGGGGAAGCAGAGCCGATAAAAGGCAGCTGTGAAGACGTCACAGCCACCCCCTTTCAAGAGTCCTCACACTGTACTTAACTGTGAATTGTTCAAAAAAGTCCTTGTAAATCCTGAAGCAGTTCAAAAGCAAACAGCACTTCTCTCTCACCAAACAGATAATTTCCCACACATGCTCTCAACAACGCTGGCAATTTATCAACAGCCCCATTAGCCTAATTGTCCCAGCCATAGGTGTTCTCCCTTATTTTCTATAATACTTGCGCAGTTGTTCCCTCCTTGTCATAAACCTGCGCCTTCGAGCATCTATGAATCCCTCTTCTTCCAAGTCTAATGATGATGACTCACTAATGGGGTAATTAGCTAATGTGCTGCCTGTAACTACCTCATTATCCAATCCTGCTTCACTCCCAGAACCTGCCCTTGACCCAGAATCCTCACTGTCCGAAGCTGTTGGCAGCAAAACCGGTCCCTGATAATGTGAGGATTCTCCCAAACCAACACCCACAGTCCTCGGAGCAGGAGCTGGCCACAACAGTAGGGGAGCATGGGTATTCAACTAGTGCTATATACAACTTCCCATGCTAAGAGTGGTTTGATAATGAAACCAGTTATCAGAGAAATAATAGGCTTCTCTTCACATATTAAAGAAGAAACCAGTAGTAATTACTGCCAAAACTGAAAGACACCATACGTATTTCCTTTTTAACTATCACTGTTCCTTTCTTCTTACCAGTCTGTGATTTTAAAAAAAAAATTAACAGTCTGGCATGCTGCATTATCCTGTCAAAATCATTTGTGTGTGTGAATGTGTGTTTAATAGTGTATTGATGAACGTCATTGTCTTCTAATTTCTCTTGAAAAATATTTTTGGGAACATAACGTACAAAACCTAGATGATGTATGTGGAATGTTTAAAACAAGAAACTTTCATTAATGTACAATGATGAATTCATGCATTCAATGACTTAGAAGACTAAATATCTATAATGTCAGGGTTTACTTAGTTAACTGGCCTTTTAAAAATTATTATGTTCTTTGTGATGTGTTGAAAACTTTTAAGACCAATGTATATCTGGCACATTCAGTTTTGCTTTTATCATTGTCTTCCAAACCTAGGACATGGTATTCTACATCTGGATGAAAACATCCGCTACTTTTCCTTTAGTTTCATAGGAAAAAGTTGAACCCTTAAGTGATTTGTCATGCTTTCTGACACAATTACACATTTGTGCTAACAGCTAATTTCCTGGTGGAAGATAAACAAGCCAGTTATATGTGAATTTAGTAAGCTGTCAGATGGAAAGCATACAGCATACGTCAAAAATATATTTTCATGCCTTTTCTTCCAGGTAGTTTATATGCGTAAAACGGTTGTGAGGAATTGTCCAACTTCTAGTTCCTGACTTCTTATGAATTTCACTTATTCTCTTACAGCTAGAAGTCTCTTGTTTCTCAAAATATTAAGTTCATCTAGAGCGAAAAGAAATCTCCAGAATGATTACCTGCTGGTATTATAAGTGGAAGCTTTGCTTCTTAGTCTTCCAAATTTTGGGAAGAAACAGTCTCTTGAGTTCCATTAATCCCAGATAAATTGTTAAATTATATTTTGACTACTGTGGACCCTGAAACACTAAAGTACATGAGAGAAATTAGAATACAATAGCATCACAGAGATACTACATATACTATACCTGTGCATTTTGTTTTTGTTGCCTAAATGTAGAACCTTACTTTTTTCACCTTTGAATTTATTTAGTTATTTATTTTTATTTATTTGATTTTTTTTTACGCCTCCCTTCTCCTTAGACTCAGGGCGGTTCACAACATGTTAGCAATAGCACTTTTTAACAGAGCCAGCATATTGCCCCCACAATCCGGATCCTCATTTCCTTTTGTTTGATAGCATCCAATATTCCAATGGAGTATTCCTTCTATGAGTACCATGTCTCTTGTGGTACACAAATATGTAACCTAATTTATGTATGGTATGTCTGTGTGTATGTCTGGTTTAATAATGTTTTTTTTTTAATTTTTAAAAATTTATTAGATTTGTTGTGAATTGTTTTATTGTATGTTGTGAGCCGCCCCGAGTCTACGGAGAGGGGCGGCATACAAATCTAATAAATAAATAAATAAATAAACCTCTCCTTATGGGGAGGGTTCACAGTCAAGGCATATTTTCCACTCCACCTTATACAGTTTAGAAGAAAAGTACAGTAGTACCTCTAGATACGAGCTGCTCCACATGCGAGTATTCCAAGTTACGAGCCGCGACGCGAGCGAAATTTCTGTTCAACACACGAGCTCAAATTTGGGATACGAGCCGATCTGCCACTAGGTGGCGCAAGAATCTCCTTGCTTCCAGTTATCTCAGCGCAAAAAACAAAGTCTAAAGGCATTCGTTTGAGATGCGAGTTGATCAACTTACGAGCTCGGGTCTGGAACGAATTAAACTCGTATGTCGAGGTACCACTGTATAGCTCAAATATGTATTAAGTCGCAATTACATAAATGTAGGCTTCTGTTTTAAGTTATTAGATTCAAAGGAAGTGTTAACCTTTCAAATCCATGTTATGTTAGCCTGATCTGCTGTACTGACACATGAAATGGAGCAACTTTAACAAACGTAGAAGTATGGCCATTTTTACATCCTAAGCTTTTAAATTAAGTGCAGCATCTGTCAAAACATCATCCAGTATTTTCTTGTAACTCTCCAAAACTGTGATATTTGATTAATACGCCTACAGAATAAGTTGTCTTACAAATCTAATGAGATAGTCACTGGCTTTCAAAATCATATTTTACAGCGAGTATATAAATATATTTCTAGGTATCAAAAGATCTGTCTTCTGTTTGCTCAGTAAACATCCGTCAGGAGAATGTTTTAAAAATAGGTTGCTTTTCCGAGTCTGTATAAATATTTAGAATTGATTTATAACTAAGATGTTTCACTAAAGACAGTAATCGTGATCCAGTTTTGTTCCCCGAAGGTTGTTGTTAATACGAGTAATCACATAAAAATTCAGAGGATAGTTTGCATTCTCCTTAAGATATACAATTGGCAAGCTTAAGACAGAGCAAAAACAAATATGCAAATTTGTTTATGTATGTACAATTTGTTACTGTCCTGTATTTCTGTATGCCCATCACATCTCATTAATGTTATACAAGCTAAATGGTTGATAGTATTAACACCAAACATAATGTTTCTTTGTTCAAGCCTTTACTTGTAGAAATTTGTAGAGACCATCATTTTTTTGGGTTTGCTCTTGTTATAGCTTTAATTTTCTTTGTTGTTAATGAAATTAACTGTATGATTCATCTTAGTTGTCAAATATGTCAACAAGTCTTTAGTTGGTTACAGGACAGGGTTGAAAGATCTTGTAAAGCTGCACACACTTATAAATCAAGAATTAGATAATTCACTTGTTTGGGGTTTTTTTGAAAAAAGTTTTATTAAGTATTTACATTAAAATTACACAACAAAAGACAACATATACGATATATACACATAGAACGAATATAAAAAAAGGAGGGAAGAAAAAAAAGGGAAGAGGAAAAGAAGATAAGAAAAAGAAAAAAAATAAAGCATTCTGCT
The DNA here is from genome assembly GCF_031021105.1 of Erythrolamprus reginae. Lineage (NCBI taxonomy): Eukaryota > Metazoa > Chordata > Lepidosauria > Squamata > Dipsadidae > Erythrolamprus > Erythrolamprus reginae. The sequence continues at coordinate 121,242,182 of NC_091950.1, forward strand.
TTATATATAGCATATTTGGTATCATTATTTACAATTGGCACTACTCGGAGAGTAGTGTAATTTATGTGCAGTTTACGTCTAACTTACAAAGGAAAATCTTCCTTTTTACAATTGTTATACATTTAATACATAAGTACAATCTTGTAATCTCCTTATCATTGTATTAAAAAAAAAATAGATAATTCACTTGTGATATGAAGTGCTTTACTGATGTTACCGAAAGGGAAAGCATTTTTTTCCTCAATTTTTTTAAAAATAAAAAAGTGTCTTTTCAAATTTTTGCTGGACTACGGGAATGCAGGCAGATTAATTTTACCCCATCTTTATCTTTTGGAGGAACTATCTTCGCTTCAGGAAGGTTTACTTTTTATTAAAAGGGTACCTGTGCCAAACTTGGGAACAGTAAACCTTAAGTTTTCATGTAAGGATGGTGGGATATTTTATTCTGCTTGAATGACATATACTTCTCTTGTTCAGGAGTCCTCTGCTGAAACAGCTATATGCAACACACCTTCAATAATTCTTCCGGAGTGTGCTGTTAGACCAGTTACAGAAAGAGACACAAATTTGCCTCTCAGGTAATTAATGCATGTGTTCCATTTTATTTCCATGATCATTAATTTTCGCCCTTCGGAGAGGGGCGGCATACAAATCCAAATAATAAATAAATAAATAAATAAATGGGCAGGTGTATAAATTTGATTCAATAAATAAATGTACCGAGTCAGATAAAAAGGAAGCTTTTGCTTGACAAAAAAATGTTAATCTACGCTTATGTGGAAAGAAAAAAAAGTGGGATTAAAGAAAAGGTAATCCTCAGTTAATGATGGTAATCAGGACCAGGAATTTGTGTTGCTAAGCTATGCAGGTATAAAGCATAAAATCACATGATCACACCAATTTATGATGGCAGTTCCAGCAGTTCCAGCTATAGTTGTTACACAAATTCCACACGGGTGCTAGGCATAATATTATGTGATCCTCATTTGCTAACTCCTGCCTGCATTCCCATTGACTTTGCTTGTGGAAAACCAGCAAGGAAGGACACAAATGGCAATAATCATGACTTAAGGATGCATAATTTCGAGTTTAGTTGCCATGCATCCATGCTATAATCACAGGACACTGGGAATGCTGCAGTGGCTGCAACGAATGAGGAAGACTCTTGCCTACAAAATCATGTTTTGCAGCAAATGTCTTTCAGTGTAGTTCAAATATCACTTCTGTTGGCTTAGAAGACCACAAGTCTCATTCAGCACCATCATAACTTTGAATGGTACACTAAATGGTAAGCCGCCCCGAGTCCTCAGAGAGAAGCGGGATATAAATCCAATAAAATAAATAAATAAATGGTTATTAATGAAGAGTTATCTATATTCCAAGAACTTGGAAGTGAATTCTTAAAACAGAATGTTAGTTCTTGATTATCTCTGAAGAGGTAGTTTCCATACTTGATGGACAGGGAGGGAGAATGGTCAAGGGACTTTTCCTAGGGTACCAAGAGTACTCTTAAACGTAAAGTTTAAGAGAGCCATGTTTTAATCAATTAGCTGTTTTCATATCTATGGAGACATCCATATTTTTCTAATCAGGAGGATACCTATATTTATATTGCCCACTTGTTTTCTTGCTTGTGAAGGCTATGGAATAAATTTAAGTATTCCCACAAATGCACATACACACATACCTATTACATTTAAGCTTTCAATTTTAAGAAAATGAAAGGTAAGATGAGTTCACCTATCCACTTTAATGTCTAATTGGAACCAAAAGATAGCTTGATTGATTGATGGAATTCAGTTCACGTTGTCTGTTATTGGAGGAGTGAAGTTTATATGGATAATAAGTGTAATTTATTTATTTGAAATGAAACCTACACCACTCAAGTCAGAATTGCTATGCTAAAGCAAATATCCATCCAAGGGCACGGGTTGAGTTACCATCAAAACGCTAATGATACTCTCCACCCCGTGTCCACTCAGTGAAGCAGTGGAAGTGATGTGCCGGTGTCTGGAGGCTGTCAGGGTGTGGATGGGTGTCAACAGGCTCAGGCTCAATCCAGACAAGACGGAGTGGCTGTGGGTACTGCCTCCCAAGGACACGTCCATCTGTCCGTCCATTACCCTGGGGAGGAATTATTGACCCCCTCAGAGAGCTTTTGCAACTTGGGCATCCTCTTCGATCCACAGCTGACTTTAGAACACCATCTCTCAGCTGTGGCGAGGGGGGCATTTGCCCAGGTCTGCCTGGTGCATCAGTTGCGGCCCTATTTGGACAGGGAATCTTTGCTCATGGTCACTCATGCCCTTATCATCTCGAGATTCAACTACTGCAATCAGTGTTCCCTCTAATTTTTTTCCGGTGTGGGCGGAAAAGTATAATGTCTGAGCAGCAGTCCCTTTTGGACTGGGCGGCATAGAACTCGAAATAAATAAATAAATAAATAAATGGCGCGCACTATCATGCATGCGCGAGTTCTGACATCCATAATTCGCTCCCCCTCCTTTCTCTCTCTTTCTCTCTCCTTCTTCCTCTCTCATCTCTTTCCTTTCTCTCTTTCCTTTCTCTCCCTCCCTCTTTCTCTCTATCCTTTCTATCTCTCACTCTTTCTTTCTCTCTCTCCTTCATTCCCTCTTTCTCTCCCTCCCTTTTCTCTGTCTTTCCTTTCTCTCTCTCCCTCTTTCTCTCCTGGGGCTGCCTGTGCCTGCCCTGCACCCCCCACCGCGGACGGAAAGCATTCAGCATCGGCGCGCCTCCCTCCAAATGTGCATTAAATCCTTTAATGTTTGTTCAAAGGAAGTACAGCCTCATCTTTTGAATAAAGATAAATACCAGCACCTTTGGACAATTGTACTTTCCATAGTACTTTCCATCTTCCTCCTTTTCTCATCTGCCCATTACCTGATTCCTTATCCATCATTCCATCTTCTACCATCCTCTCTACTCCTTCCCCTTCCCTACTGCTTTTCCATGAGCTCTTTTTCATCCTTTTTCTGCTTGTTTTAACTATTTCTGCATCGATAGGTAGATGAAAACATAAAATAAGACCGTCAGCCAGTTTTCAAGCTAATAGCAACTGATATCATTGTGCCAAACTATTATTAACTTTATTTTTTAAGGACATTATTTGGCTTATTTATTTATTATAATATTTATTAAAAATCTTATTATATTATTTATTTTAATGTAAATAGAACATTTAATTGAATTGCTTATTTTTTTAAACTGGTCTGTAATAATCCAAAACCTTTTCCTACATACATATTACATTACCTTCACTATCTATGTAGGGAAGTACTTATTCCTTATGATTGTCCTTATTATTTCAGTTTGTTTCTATAAGAACCATTATGAGTGAGTTCATAGCAGCATCTTGATTTTGGCTAGGACTTATATATTATAATTTACTAATTTAAAAATAAACATAGAAAAAAATATTTTGTTCACAGTATAAAATAAAGATGAATAGATTCATGGAAACATTCCCATGCCCATAGATGCATATATACATAGATGTACATCACTATTCACACATATTAATTTTAACAGTTTTAAATATGGGTCTTTTTTCCTAGGCCTGTTAGCCCGCATCTGCGATATTCTAACAGAAATGCTCGAAAATCAGGGAGCTCTTTGACTTCTGTAGGTAAGAATCATATGTTGTTGCTTTAATTTTTCTTTTAAATTATTTATACACACAAACTGGCAGAATTTAAAGTGTTGCTTTATTTGCTTCCATAAAATTGATTCTGTTCTAAAAATATTTATATTGTATGCAGTACAAACATTTTTGAGCTTATTTTGTATATGGTGTAGTCAGAGAACATATAAGGATGAAGAAAATAGAAGGAAATATATCACTTCAATGTCTTTTGGGCTTCATAAGATAGAATGCATTGATGTAATCCTAAATGTTGTCTATAACAGAATATTCAAGGCCTGTAAATGTCAAAGAACAAAGAAATATATCACCCCCTAACCAGGGGTGGATTCTAACTTACCTCACTGCCGGTTCACTTCCTCCTGCGCCGCGTGGCTGCACCTCGCATGCACAGTGCTGAAAAAAAAAAATTTTTAAGCCCAAAACAAGATGGTGATACATACACAGTTCCAGAAACCTGGCTTCTGCACATGCACAGAAGGAAAAAACCCAGAAAAAAATACCCCTCCCCCCCAAAAAAGATAGCAGTGCCCATGGAACGGCACTAATCAAACCTGTTCCATGATGTCATCATGACATCACCAGCAGTTTGCTATCAGTTCAGGTGAACCAGGGTGAACCGGGAGGAATCAATCTCTGTACCTAACCTTGTAGATGCCAAATTCTGTTGACAATTTTATGTCCTATTGTAACCAATGTTGCCTCACCTAAAAACACAAAAAACACTAATATGAAGCTACCTGCAGGCTCAATTATAATAGATATATTTACAGACATTAAAAACTATCTTACAGAATGTTCTGCCGGGTTCTCTGGTAGAAGCTTCCCGAAAATTCACGGGTACAAATTTCAGACACACAAACGTTTGAAAATTCAAAACAATGGCCTTTATCACAAAATTCAAAAGAAACAAAGCACCCTTTTTGTATTGCAAAGAGCACTCTTCCCCAAAACAACCTTGTCGGCTGTACAAGTCCCTTAATCAGTCCTTAAGTACTTAGCTAGTAGCTGTGAAGAAACGTCACAGCCCTTCTTCCCACAAAGTGAAACACATACACACACACTTTACTCTGCTTTGGTGTCAAAGGCGTGAAAAATCCACAAAGTTCAGACACAGCGAGGCACGATCCTGAAGAACTGCGATCAGATAATCTTCCACAATGGCCAAACTAGTATGCTGCTATTTGTATCAGCAGCTCTAATTACTGGAACCCTACCCAAACACAGGTGGCCTCTCTTATCTCCTGTAATATTTCCTCAATTGGTCTCTTCTATGCTTAAGTCTGCGCCTGCGTGGGTCTAACACTTTGTCATCCGAATTTACCGAAGATAATGGTGATTGGCTTCCTGGGCTGTGTGCCAAGCCCCCCTCTTCCAATTCACCCCCACTTTCTTCTTCGTCCGAGGAAACTGCACTCCCTGACTCTGCCGGCAACAAAACAGGCCTAGGACATGTTGACGTTTCCCCTGCCTCCACCTCTACATTCCCTGGGGCAGGAGCTGGGCCAGAGCCAACCAGAACACAGAATAGATAACTAATTGCCCTCATTTAGCTGGTCAATTGTGATAGACATTTACCAATATTTTGTATTACAGCAGTCAAAAAGAAACACTTTGAATGTGCAGTTATGTTTCATTGTTAATTCAATACTTTCCTATTTAGATAATGAAGGTCATGTAATTGATCTGCTACATGACCAATTGCCAGATATACAAATATCTGATGAAGATAAAAAGAAGAACTTTGAACTATTAGAAGAAGCAAAGAAGGTGAGTGAGAAGTTCCTCACACGTAGAGGAAGAAAGTCAAGAAGCAGCCTTTCAGAATCACCCACAGGTATGTATTCCAAAATACCTTCTTCCAGACTTGCATAAAATGGAATTCACATACAACAACTATGATGTTTTATTCCAAGAATCATGTGTAGAGGAGTACACAAACCAGAAAATGTGTTTTACTTCAGCACTGATGCTACAAATGCTCTGCATTCCAGCAGTTGTTTTTTAAATTAATTTATTTATTTATCTATCCAACTTCCCCAATTCCAGATGGTTTACCATAGAGGTTCTATTCAATCATCCCAAACTGGCCACAGTGACAGAAATAGAACCTTTTTATTCTGGAATTGCTATGTTCAAATCTACTAAAATCTTATTTAGCTAAGAGATAGTAATTAGCTCAAAATCACCCAATGAGCTTTCATAGTTTGGGAACCTGGATCTTCCTGTACCTGTACCTGCTGCAAGTCTAGCATCCTAAACACTACCAGTATATCATCATGGCTCTGGGAAAAACACTGATTTTATAAAATGCTTTTTGGGGATGATCCTTACTGATTGTTCCATCCCTTGGTACCCAAATGCTTTGAAACTCATCAAATTTAATACTCAACATATTTTGACATCAAACAGTTTGTCCCGGTACTCATCATTTGTTTAATATCAACACACTAGTTAGAACATTAGTGTAAGTTGCCTTGTTACTCAGTACATTATACCTTAATGAAAAAATGTGTTTGGTACTCATTGTTTTTGTTATTCATCAAACATCCCAGAACCAATTAATAATTAGTACCAAGGTACCGCTGTACTATGCTGAATTAAGCTCTTTTACCCCTTCTGTATTTTGTTGTCTGTAATACTGATTTCATAGTTTTATTTTAATAAATGCTTTGCATTTAACTTCACCTTTATAGAAAATTTACTAAATGCCTCACAAGTGACATCTTTATTTAATGCAGCTTTATCCCCATCACTGAGCCCCAGTGTTTCACCTGCTTCATCTCGGAGCAACTCGTTGACTCTTCCCGATCCAACAGGTAAAATCTCTAGTGCAAAATTCTAATATAGAATAATGCTTTCGTGTTGGTTGATACCTCCATGCTCCATAAAGTTGACTATTAAGAGGTATTGTGAATATAGAAGTCTCCCTCAAAAATGTAGCAGGAATTATTTTGCAACAGTGGGTTAAAATAAAAAGCATTCTGTTTCCCATAATGGTCAATCCAATCAGCAACTCAAGAAAGAAAGCTGAATAGAGAACTTAATTCTGTTATCTTCAAGCTAGTACTAACTGCCATTTTGGTTTTGACCCTGAAGGTTCAATTGGATCTATCATCTGCTCATAATTAGGTGATATCCACGAATTTGTCTATTTTAATCACTTTTAAAACTTTTTTTTAATCAATCTGGTGCTTTCCAGATATCAAATGCTCTTAGAACTTCCAACTATCTTGGCACTAGATTGGGGTTATTTTTAAAACACACTGAGTATATTTGCAACTTTATAGTAAAATAAGCATTCATCTCTTAACAAACAAAATAACAAAGAATGCAGGCAGATCTTAAACAGGTTGTATAGAGCCGGTTTTAATTTTCAGAGAAGATGAATTAGATATAAATCATCAGGGAAATTAATAACTCTTCTTTGGGAGGATGTTTCATGGCTTCAGAGAAAGGTTCCTCATACAACCAGATCCAGAGTAGTGCATTTTCAGCAGGTTATATGTTTTCAGATGGATTGGCTCATAAGAGGATTCCTAAGGTATGCAGTGACTTTCTTTAAATTGCCATGCCTCTCTTTGATGTATGATGTTTCAAATAAGGTAAATTGCATATTTTTCATATTGCAGATTCTGATATATGCACATCAAGTGTTGAGTCAGTGTCTCCAGTGCAGGTAAATATGCTTTAATATTTTTTGTACATTTAATATAATCGGTCAGGATAAACAATGTTATTTTGAGAAATGGGAATTATATGGGCAGTAACTAGTTTAGCTATGCTACACTGATTGCATCACCAAATCTGGGCATGTTGTCAGAGTCCAATGTGAGAGAACAGAGTCAAAAACACTATGAAAGGTCACTTGGAAGGAACCCTTGGCGGATGAGTGAAGAGGAAAACATTTTTTTTCTATTGAGAAGAGCTACTGCTCTTAACTTTCTCCTTATCCAGTTTGTACTGTTAATACAAGGGAAATGTCTGATTTGCGGTTTGTAAATTTATCCCGCTGGAGCAGGGAGCGTTGACAATGGTTTTTGATGCTTCAGTCAGTAATCAAGCCATTACTTGAAGTTGCATGTGAGCATCATTTGGAAAATGCAATTAGTTCAAACTTCAGCAATCCACCAGTTGGTGAAGGAAATCATTTTGTCGGAAATTGTATAGGGTTTCCCACATGAGGGATTGAACTAGAAGATCTCCAAGGTCCCTTCCAACTCTGTTATTCTGCTAAGATCTCTCTGATCATAGAACATTTGCAACAAAGATATTGTACTGGTTGCCCGGGTTTTTCTGGATGCAATTCAAAGTGTTAATTTTAACCTATAAAGCCTTACATGGTCTGTATCTTGGTTCTCTGCATAGAAATGGTTCATTTGGATTGTTTATTCGTGAAATTTTGTATTTCAAAAATAATCTTGTTACGTCTCTATGAAGATTCAGTATAGTGCCTGAATCTAGGAGGAAATAAGGTTCAGGAGGGAAGTGTTTTTAATAGGAAAGTGAACACAAGAACAAGGGGACACAATCTGAAGTTAGTTGGGGGAAAGATCAAAAGCAACATGAGAAAATATTATTTTACTGAAAGAGTAGTAGATCCTTGGAACAAACTTCCAGCAGACGTGGTTGGTAAATCCACAGTAACTGAATTTAAACATTCCTGGGATAAACATATATCCATTGTAAGATAAAATGCAGGAAATAGTATAAGGGCAGACTAGATGGACCATGAGGTCTTTTTCTGCCGTCAGTCTTCTATGTTTCTATGTTTCTATAGAGAAACTGGATAGATAGCAGTGCTGTGTTCTGGTTGAATATAAATGCTTCCTGAGGGAAACATTTATTTTCTAGTAACATAGAAACATAGAAGATTGACGGCAGAAAAAGACCTCATGGTCCATCTAGTCTGCCCTTGTATTATTTCCTGTATTTTACCTTAGGATGGATATATGTTTATCCCAGGCATGTTACTGTGGATTTACCAACCACGTCTGCTGGAAGTTTGTTCCAAGCATCTACTACTCTTTCAGTAAAATAATTTACCGAATTCTAGAATTCTGACATCAAAAACAATAATTTTTCTAAAGTAAGAAATATTGAAGAGATTGCTTCTACCACTGAAATATTGTTGCTGGTGCCATCAAAAGAAAAAACGGGCTTAGAAAATAAGATATCTAAAAGAAACTGATTTAAGTTTGTTTAATTTCAGAATCCCACAAAAGGAATACCTAATCAAAACCAGGATGATCAAAGAAAAGCTTCTCAGGGAAGAGTGGTTCCTCACACAACTGTTTTGGAAAGTCCAAAGGAAAAGGTGTCCGAACAAAAGGAGAACTTTGATCCACATATGGATAATCTGCCTCAATTCTGCACTTCAGATTCCAACACTGGCAAAAGATCTCCAAGTAGCACCAAGAACTTCTGTGAAGCTGAATTAGGGAAAGAATTCCCTAAAGAGATTAAAGGAAACGACTTTCCTTTCAAAGGTCATTTACCTGGACCAGGAATGATTGCACTGGGCACAAATTTAAAGGGCTCAGCACCACTACTGAAGGATTCTAAAGTTTCTAATAAAACTGAATTTAATGCATCTAGTAACCACTCTCGTCTACTACGATCTACGTCATGGGATCATCCTGAACCATGCAATGTAGAAACAACACCTTTCAGACCACCTGAAGATATGAAAAACTGTGCTCGTAATATTGCAGCTGGTAATATAGCAGCTAAACTTCCACCATTCAAAGACCTTCAAATACAAGTTCAGCCAATTCGAATGCAGAAACTGACGAAGCTCAGAGAGGTGAGTTTTGATCAGTCGATATGGGGAAGTTCTGCATAAACTATGCAGTATTTGTTTCAGTCTTATGTAATAGAATAGGATTATAATGTAGCAAATTATATTTTAAACCTGGGAAAATACGATTTTTCCTCCATAGTTTATTATACTAGAAATTTACAGTTTATTATGAAATGTGGAAGATGAATAAAATTAGTAGTCTGTAGGGAAGGAACAAACAAACCCAGCCAGACCTCTGGGAATTCATTCAAATGAATTGCACAAAATAAATACCCCTACCTATGAAGTTGAGTTTATTTTATTTTATTTTTCATTTATTTATTTTGTCCAATACACAATAATACACAATGAAGGTAATAGAGGACACCTTCGAGGAAATAGAATTAGAGAAAGAATAGAAGAGAGAATATAGGATAAAATAAATTGATGAGAGAATAGAAGAAAGATATAGGGATAGAAGAGAAGATATATGGGATATAGGAGAGACAATAGGACAGGGGTTGGAAGGCACTCTAGTGCACTTATGCACATCCCTTACTGACCTCTTAGGAATCTGGAGAGGTCAACCATGGACAGTCTAAGGGTAAAATGTTGGGGGTTAGGGGATGATACTACAGAGTCCGGTAATGAATTCCATTCTATTACTAAAGTCGTATTTTTTACAGTCAAGTATGGAGCGGTTAATATTAAGCTTGAATCTGTTATGTGCTCTTGTGTTGTTGTGGTTGAAGATGAAGTAGTCATTGACAGGCAGGACGTTCCAGTATATAATCTTGTGGGCAATACTTAGATCATGTTTAAGACGTCTTAGTTCTAAGCTTTCTAGGCCCAGGATTGTAAGTCTAGTTTTGTACAGTATTCTATTACGGGAGGAGGAATGCAGGGCTCTTCTGGTGAAGTATCTCTGGACATTTTCGAAGGTGTTAATGTCTGAGATGCGGTATGGGTTCCAAACAGATGAGCTGTATTCTAGGATGGGTCTGGCAAAAGTTTTGTAAGCTCTGGTAAGTAGTGTGAGATTACCAGAGCAGAAGCTACATAGGATTAATTAACAACTCTTGAAGCCTTCTTGCCGATGTTGTTGCAGTGGGCTTTGGCACTTAGGTCTTTTGTAATTAGTTCTCTGGGTCCTTAACTGAGTGGGGGTTATCTGTGATAATTTGATTATTCAGTTTGCATTGTTATAACATATATGTAATCAGTATCCTCTGGATCAGAAGCCTGACCCATATGGTCCACTAATCATGAGCCGAGGTGGTGCAGTGGGTAGAGTTCAGTACTGCAGGCCACTAAAGCTGACTGCTAGATCTGCAGGTCAGCGGTTCAAATCTCATCACCGGCTCAAAGTTAACTCAGCCTTCCATCCTTCTGAGGTGGGTAAAATGAGGATTGTAGGGGCAACATGCTGGCTCTGTTAAAACGTATTATTGCTAACATGTTTTAAGCTGCCCTGAGTCTAAGGAGAAGGGCGGCATTAATAAATTGAATGAATAAATAAATAAATAAACAATCTGTTCTCGCAAGCGGTACCAACCAACTGCACAAGGAAGGCTATTAATTTCCCCACATGTTATTTTCATAGGCAGCCACACTGTGATCCATCCTAATAGCCATTGGTCTCTAATGACTTCCATGAACTGATCCAGCGTTTTTTGAAACCAGCCAAGCTGGTAGCCAGAAAGACATCCCTTGGTTTTATTTTTGTAGGGCTTAGACTCTGGAGATTGTGACTGTAGTCCCCATCATTTTGGTAGCCTTTCTGAATGTCTGTTCAGTGGTATTTGTGCAATTTTGGACTGTGGTTATTGTCATGTCCTTTCATGCAGCTACTTTTTTACTTTTCAAAAAATGATTTTTTAATATCGGTGTTCCCAAAATTATAACAAACTGTCAACTGAAATGAAATATCTAACACATTGTGTTTCCTGTGGGAATAGCTTATTTTCCTGTGTATTAACAGTCACAATGGTTATATTTATTTACCTCCAGTTTATCACTGGCAATATGACTCTTATTTCTGGGTAGCCTAAGTGGAAGGATGCTCCTAGGCGTATCCTGGCTGTGGCTTCCTGCAGGCTTTTGATTGGTTACTGCAAGAACAGAATTTTGGACTAGATAAGGATTTGGTCTCATCTGGGATGCTGTTTTTATAGTCTTAATATTTGCAACATGGTTAGAAGTTAATAATTATTCTGTTTCTCGGAATTAAAAGGACTAGAAGCCCTACTCTTTTCATTCTCTTCATCAACAACCTCTGCGATCATATCACAAGCAACTGTGCTCTTTTCGCCGACAATGTAAAACTATTCAACACCACGGACAACACATCTACTCTCCAAAAAGACCTCGACTTTGTCTCAGATTGGTCTAACACCTGGCAACTTCAAATATCAACCAACAAATGCTCTACCCTCCACATCGGCAAAAAGAATCCAAACCTCATATATAAACTGAATAAACAAAATCTCACAGCCCACCCCCACTCAGTACAAGACCTTGGAATACTAATATCAAATGACCTAAATGATAAATCCCACTGCAACAATATCGCCAAAAAGGCTGACTTTAGCAATCCAGTTGTCGAAGCGTGGAACTCATTACCGGACTCAGTAGTGTCAACCCCTAACCCCCAACATTTCTCCCTTAGACTATCCACGATTGACCTCTCCAGGTTCCTAAGAGGTCCGTAAGGGGCGTACATAAGTGCATTAGCCTGCCTTTCGTCCCCTGTCCAATTGTCTCTCCTTATCTCATATCTCATATATCTTTTCTTCCTTTCATATATCTTCTCCTCTACTTTTATATCTTCTCTTTATATATAATACTTCATGTCTATTCTCTTCAATATGTATTGTGTATTGGACAAAATAAAAAAATAAAAAAATAGAAGCATAGCAGATCTTAACATTTGCAGGTAAAGACAGGAAGCAATTTCTGTCTGCTTTTTTTTTCTACCTGAGCAAAAGAGAGGCCTTTTTCTTTTTATATTCAGAGAAAGCCTGCTCCTCTGTGAAGGTTGGAAGCAGTCATTCCCTTTCTACTTCTTCCTGGAAGAAGAGGCTATTTTCCTTCCTTAAAAAAAGACTGGGATGAAGGAAGGATAGTTGGAGGTGGCTAGAGAACACGGCCTTCCATTCTAACTTCGGGCTCATAAAGTGAAGATTCAGTTTAATTTTTCATATGAGGAATCAATTCCTTTAAAAATTATTATTACATTTAGAAAACATCACTAGATTCCATTAGGAAAATGGAATACTGTAATGGTACAGCATTGTAGCTTTGGATACAGCTATGTAAGACAGTAAGCAGGAAGAAGCTGTCATGTTAGAAAGTAATATTTGTGCATGAAATAAACCATTTTATATCTTCACATCCCCCCCCCCAAAAAAATCCCCCCTTTCTTTCTGGAGATACATCATTGCACATAAAAATGTAATGTTCCTTTAAGAGTTTCTGCTATAAATGTACTTAAGTTGCTTTTATATTTTGTTTTTTGCTAAATTGATCTAAAGCAGTGTTTCTCAAATAGTGGGGTGCCCCCTGCCTGGGAGGGCACGGAATGATGTCAGGGGTGCGTGTAATCCCGGGGAACATGCTCTTTTTTGCTGCAGGGAGTAGGGGTTGTTTGCACCAAACAATAGCATACAGCACAGAGTAGTAGATATGAGACACCATGGAAAAATATTTAAGATGGATGAAAGGAAAGGAGGAGAGAGACGGAGATAATGAGACAAACATAAGTCTCCTGAAAGCTAAGATGAGGAAATATGATGAAGCGTATGTAGCTCTTGGCTTCACTGTGACTATGGTGGGAGATGAGAAAAGACCAAAATGTTTACGGTGTCTAGAAATGTTAGCAGTGAACAACATGAAGCCAAATAAATTAAGGCATCACTTAAACACATTATACTCCAGTCACACTGATAAGCCACGTGAAACGTGCTGAATATTGCAAACGATCGTCCTGGTGGAAAGTTGGGGGTGCACAAAATGTTTACTACTTCTTAGGGGGCACGTAACAGAAAATAATTGAGAAACATTGATGTAAAGAGAACCACTTTTGTACAGCAGAAATAGTCTGTCTAAAATAGAGCAACACAGAGGCAAAATCAGCAACCCTGAACTAGGGTGACTGCAAAAATTAGTAGTTCATAACCAATACAATTTGAGTAGATCAGTGACAAACTCTAAATACAGCCATTTAGAAATTATGTCAAGCATTTTATTAACTTTGTTTAAGGAGGTCAGTGATATGCCTTCTTATGTCAGTAAATATACTCTTAGGTTTTACCACAATATGCAGTATATTAACAAGCTGTTATCCTTTAATCTTCAAATGTTTAAATAATGTTTAATATTATTTTAAATTAGTTTTAGAGGGCTATGAGCACAGATCAAGTGAATGGATATTTTAAACATAGCCTAATAGTTTATAATGTAAAGGTAATGTTTAATGTAATATATAAACCACCAAATCACTTGCTGTGGTGCTAGTATGGTTTTAGGAATGTGTCAGCTTTTATGGTTTAATGGAAACATTAAGAATTTTACTGACCCAAAATGATGGTGGTTTACAAATGCATATGACCCCAAAAATGCCTTTGCAATATCGCAGTTTGGTGTATCAGTAGAAAGAATATTGAGTTTAAAAGTTTAATTGCACACATGGGAGATTGATTTAATGGAGTTTCTGTCCAGCTAATAACAGTTTATGTAGCAAATTTGTCATTACTATAGTGTTAATGCTAGGAGGAAAAGCTAAATGGAATTTCCTGCCTCCCCACGTAACAAATATCCACAGACCTGCTATTATATTAGGGGGAGAAACCCTACTTGCAATACCATATGCACTATTAGAAAACTTATGTGAACTTCAGCTTCATTAGTTAATTTTAAGAAAAATTCCTCAGTGCATAAGATTATTGAAGGTATTTGAGAGATGTTTTTTAAAAGAAACTTGTTATCCCAAGAGATATGAATTTAAATTGCATTTTACTATTTTATTGTGCATTAACTTATTATTTACTATAAATAAGCTCCTCAGATAATGTTGTTGGCAACCATATAAATATAGTAACTGAAATGGCAAAGAAGTTATACTGTATATTGGTAATTTTAAAAGTTTTTAATACAGTCATACCTCGTCTTACGAACCTAATTGGTTCCAGGGGGAGGTTCGTAAGACGAAAGGTTCGTAAGATGAAACATTGTTTCCTATAGGAAACAATGTAAAGTCAATTAATCCGTGCAACCAACCCCCCCCCCCCGCAAAAAAAACGCCGCCCGGCTGTCATCTTTTAAAACAGCCTGGGGGCTTCTCAGCGACCTCCCGAACGACGAACGCCAAACCCGAACTTCCAGGTTCGGCGTTCGGGAGGCCGCCGAGAAGCCCCCAGGCTGTTTTAAAAGGTGACAGCCGGGCGGCGGGGCTTCCCAGCAGCCTCTGAACGCTGAACGCGGAAGTTCGGGTTTGGCGTTCGGCTTCGGGAAACGGCTGGGAAGCCGCCCGGCTGTTTTAAAAGGTCACAGCCGGGCTGGGGGGCTCCCCAGCAACCTCCCGAACCCCGAACTTTTGCCGAACTTCCGGGTTCGGGGTTCGGGAGGTTGCTGGGAAGCCCCCCAGCCCGGCTGTCACGTTTTAAAACAGCTGCGCGGCTTCCCAGCAGCTTCCCAAAGCCTGCTGGAAAGCCGCGCGGCTGTTTTAAAAGGTCACAGCCGGACTGGGAGGCTTCCCAGCAACCTCCCAAACCCAGAAGTTCGGCAAAAGTTCGGGGTTCGGGAGGTTGCTGGGAAGCCCCCCAGCCCGGCTGTGACCTTTTAAAACAGCCGGGCGGCTTCCCAGCAGCTTCCCGAAGCCGAACGCCAAACCCGAACTTCCGCGTTCGGCGTTCGGAGGCTGCTGGAAAGCTGCGCGGTTGTTTTAAAAGGTGACAGCCGGGCTGGGAGGCTTCCCAGCAACCTCCCGAACCCCGAACCCGGAGGTTCGGCAAAAGTTCAGGGTTCGGGAGGTTGCTGGGAAGTCCCCCAGCCCGGCTGTGACCTTTTAAAACAGCCGGGCGGCTTCCCAGCAGCTTCCCGAAGCCGAATGCCAAACCCGAACTTCCGTGTTCGGCGTTCGGAGGCTGCTGGGAAGCCCCCCAGCCCAGCTGTGACCTTTTAAAACAGCCGGGCGGCTTCCCAGCAGCTTCCCGAAGCCGAACGCCAAACCCGAACTTCCGGGTTCGGCGTTCGGGAGGTTGCTGGGAAGCCCCCCAGCCTGGCTGTGACCTTTTAAAACAGCCGGGCAGCTTCCCAGCAGCTTCCCGAAGCCGAACGCCAAACCCGAACTTCCGCGTTCGGTGTTCGGAGGCTGCTGGAAAGCTGCGCGGCTTTTTTAAAAGGTCACAACTGGGCTGGGGAGGCTTCCCAGAAACCTCCCAAACCCGGAAGTTCGGCAAAAAGTTCGGGGTTCGGGAGGTTGCTGGGAAGCCCCCCAGCCCGGCTGTGACCTTTTAAAACAGCCGGGCGGCTTCCCCAGCAGCTTCCCGAAGCCGAACGCCAAACCCGAACTTCCGCGTTCGGCGTTCGGGAGGCTGCTGGAAAGCTGCGCGGTTGTTTTAAAAGGTGACAGCCGGGCTGGGAGGCTTCCCAGCAACCTCCCGAACCCCGAACCCGGAGGTTCGGCAAAAGTTCAGGGTTCGGGAGGTTGCTGGGAAGTCCCCCAGCCCGGCTGTGACCTTTTAAAACAGCCGGGGCGGCTTCCCAGCAGCTTCCCGAAGCCCGAATGCCAAACCCGAACTTCCGTGTTCGGCGTTCGGGAGGCTGCTGGGAAGCCCCCCCAGCCCAGCTGTGACCTTTTAAAACAGCCGGGCGGCTTCCCAGCAGCTTCCCGAAGCCGAACGCCAAACCCGAACTTCCGGGTTCGGCGTTCGGGAGGTTGCTGGGAAGCCCCCCCAGCCTGGCTGTGACCTTTTAAAACAGCCGGGCAGCTTCCCAGCAGCTTCCCGAAGCCGAACGCCAAACCCGAACTTCCGCGTTCGGTGTTTCGGAGGCTGCTGGAAAGCTGCGCGGCTTTTTTAAAAAGGTCACAACTGGGCTGGGAGGCTTCCCAGAAACCTCCCAAACCCGGAAGTTCGGCAAAAGTTCGGGGTTCGGGAGGTTGCTGGGAAGCCCCCCAGCCCGGCTGTGACCTTTTAAAACAGCCAGGCGGCTTCCCAGCAGCTTCTCGAAGCCAAACGCCAAACCCGAACTTCCGCGTTCGGTGTTTTGGAGGCTGCTGGAAAGCCGCGCGGCTGTTTTAAAAGATGACAGCCGGGCTGGGAGGCTTCCCCAGCAACCTCCCAAACCCCGAACCCCGGAAGTTCAGCAAAAGTTCGGGGTTCGGGAGGTTGCTGGGAAGCCCCCCCAGCCCGGCTGTGACCTTTTAAAACAGCCGGGCAGCTTCCCAGCCGTCTCCTGAAGCCGAACGCCAAACCCGAATTTCCGCGTTCGGCATTCGGAGGCTGCTGGGAAGCCCCCCCAGCCCGGCTGTCACCTTTTAAAACAGCCGCGCGGCTTCCCAGCAGCCTCCGAACGGTTTAGAAAAAATTTGCCTCTTCTTACGAACTTTTTTCGTGTTACGAACGCCAAACCCCGAACTTCCGGGTTCAGCGTTCGTGCGGCTGCTGGGAAGCCCCGCCGCCCGGCTGTCACCTTTTAAAACAGCCGGGGGGCTTCCCAGCAGCCTCCTGAACGCCGAACCCGAAGTTTGGGTTTGGCGTTCGTAACACGAAAAAAGTTTGTAAGAAGAGGCAAATTTTTCTGAACCCCGGGTTCGTATCTCGAGGTTGTTCGTAAGACGAGGGGTTCGTATCTTGAGGTACCACTGCACTAGAGCTACTTTAAAACATATCTAGTGTTCTTTTTAGTAGATAGATTAATCACAACAACAACAACAACAACAACAGAGTTGGAAGGGACCTTGGTGGTCTTCTAGTCCAGTGTTTCCCAACCTTTTTTGAGCCGTGGCACATTATTCATGTTTTCCAAAATTCTGGGGAACACTGAAGGGGGGCGGCGTTTGGACAAAAAAAAATCTCTTCCTCCATTTCACTCTATTTCTCCCTCCCTCTTTCTCTCTCTTCCTTCCTTCCCTTCTTTCTCTCCATCCCTCTTTCTTTCTTTCTTCCTCTCTTTTTTGCTCTCTTTCTCTCTCCCGTCCTTCCCTCCCTCTATGTCTTTCCCTCTCCCTCCTTCCCCCCTTTCTTTCTCTCTCTCTCTTGCTTTCTTTCCCTCTCTTTCTCTTGCTTTCTTTCTCTCATTCTCTCTCCCCTCCTTTTTCTCTCTCTCTCTTTCTCTCTCATTCACCATGCCAGCAACAGAGAGAAAAAGAAAGAGCGAGAGAGAGCCGGAGAGAGAGTGGAGTGCGCAGCAGCCATCAGCCTCCTCGCCCTCCCAGACGTCCCCAGCGCCCGGCCTCATGCCGCCTCCCGTTAGCCCGGCCGAAAGCCACACAGTCCCGGACTCCCGGATCGCTTGCTTCTCCGGCCAGCGCGGCGCTTTCCTGGGAAGATGGTTTTGCTGACCGGAGAAGCGAGCGATCCGGGAGTCCGGGACTGTGTGGCTTTGCGCCATGAAGAGAAAACGGCAGCAGGGAAAAGTCGGCCATTTTCTCTTCATGGCGCAAAGCCACACAGTCCCGGACTCCCGGATCGCTCGCTTCTCCGGTCAGCAAAGCCATCTGCCCAGGAAAGCGCCGCGCTGGCCAGAGAAGCGAGCGATTCGGGAGTCCAGGACTGTGTGGCTTTGCGCCATGAAGAGAAAACGGCTGACTTTTCCCTGCTGCCGTTTTCTCTTCATGGCGCAAAGCCACACAGTCCCGGACTCCCGGATCGCTCGCTTCTCCGGCCAGCGCGGCGCTTTCCTGGGCAGATGGCTTTGCTGACCGGAGAAGCGAGCGATCCGGGAGTCTGGGACTGTGTGGCTTTGTGCCATGAAGAGAAAACGGCAGCAGGGAAAAGTCGGCCGTTTTCTCTTCATGGCGCAAAGCCACACAGTCCCGGACTCCCGGATTGCTCGCCCCAAGGCAGGAGGCGGCGGCGGAGGAGAGTGGGCGGATCAGGCGGGCAATGGGGCAGGGCGGAGAAGCCAGGGGCGCGTTTGGCCGGAGGCACCGTGGGGAGGCAGGGGCAGGGAGGTGCGGCAGTAGGTGCCTCCGGCCAAACGCGCCCCTGGCTTCTCCGCCCTGCCCCATTGCCCGCCCGATCCGCCCACTCTCCTCCGCCGCCTCTCGCCGTGGCACACCTGACGATGTCTCGCGGCACACTAGTGTGCCGCGGCACACCGGTTGGGAAACGCTGTTCTAGTCCAATCCCCTGCTTAGGCAGGAAACCCTACACTACTTCAGACAAATGGTTATCCAATATCTTCTTAAAAATTCCCAGTGTTGGAGCATTCACAACTTCTGGAGGAAAGCTGTTCCACGGTTCCAGTGATTAATTGTTCTAACTGCCAGGAAATTTCTCCTTAGTTCTAAGTTATTTCTCTCCTTGTTTAGTTTCCACCCATTGCTTCTTGTTCTACCCTCAGGTGCTTTGGAGAATAGTTTGACTCCCTCTTCTTTGTGATAACCCCTGAAATATTAGAACACTGCTATCATGTCTACCCTAGTCCTTCTTTTCATTAAACTAGATATACCCTAGGAGAGTGATGGCGAACCTATGGCACAGGTGCCTCAGGTGGCATGCGGAGCCATATCTGCTGGCACGCCAACCGTTGCCCTAGCTCAGCTCCAACATGCATGTGTGTGCTGACCAGCTGATTTTTGGCTCTCACAGAGGCTCTGGGAGGGTATTTTTGGCTTCTAGAGAATCTCCGGGGGATGGGGAAGGGCATCTACTGGGCCCACCAGAAGTTGGGAAACAGGCCATTTCTAGCCTTCAGAGGGCCTCCGGGGTGCGGGGAAAGCTGTTTTCACACTCCCCAGGCACTGAATTATGGGAATGGGCACTCGCACCTGCACGACAGCACGCGCCCACGCTCTTTCAGCACCTGAGGGGAAAAAAGGTTCGCCATCACTGCCCTAGGACTCCAAGATCCCTCTCACAGTTATTACTATTGAGCAAGATACCACATATACTGTACCTGTGCATTTTGTTTTTATTTCCTAAATGTAGAACCTTATTTTTTTCACCACTGAATTTCATTTTGTTTGATAGCGCCCAATGTTCAAGTCTGTGAAGATCCTTCTGTGTCTCGAGCCTATCTTCTTGAGAGTAGTTGGCTATTCCTGCCAGTTTGGTGTCATCTACAAATTTGATGAGTTCCCCATCTATCCCCTCATCCAAGTTATTGATGAAAACGTTGAAGAGTACTGGGCCTAAACAGAGCCTTGGGGTACTCCATTGCATACTTCCCTCCATGTAGATGCAGTTCCATTGAGCACTATACGTTGAGTGCGGTTGGTTAGTCAGTTTTGAATCCATCTGGTGGTAACGCTGCCTAACATTTTTCTACTTTATCTAGTAGTAGGTTATGGTCTACTTTATCAAATGCCTTACTGAAGTCCAAGTAAACCACATCGACAGCATTCCTCTGGTTCACTAATTTTGTCACTTTGTCAAACTTTGTTTGCTTCTAGGTGTTTATTGATTCATTGCTTGATTATCTTTTCCAAAATCTTCCCTGGTATTGAGGTCAGGTTGATAGGTGTGTAGTTTCTGCATCTGTTCCCGCCCCCCTTTTAAGGGAATATTAAAATTAAGAATATGTTGTATTTTTGTTTCCCAATCCATTTGTAGGTACAGTTCCGAATGCGGCTTCCTTTCAAAAGTTTTGTGCTATTTATGAATTGATATGAAAAGAGATTTTTTTAAATAAACTGATGACAATTAGTGAGTCTACTTGATAGTGATGCCATGAAATGAAATTCTTTTTTTCCTATTTCTTTAATTATTCCAGTATTATTTTAACAATATTTTAATCTTTTAATATATTACAGGTATCATTTTTATAAGGGGTTCCTTTATGCTCTCTGAACTTGGTTGTTTTCTTGCAGATGTTTCATTACTGAGACTAGATAACATCATCACTGATGATATTATCTAGTTTGGGTAATGAAACATTTGCAAGGAAACAAGCTCAGAGAACAGCAAGAACCCCTTGTTTCAACCCTGAACTATAAATATTCTCCTTTATTGGTATCATTTTTATATTTCTTAATCATATTGGGAATGTTGTATAGTGAAGGATAGACTCAATAATCTTGTTACTAAATCAAGCAATTCATAGCTTTATATTTATTTATAACACATTATTTCATAGACTTTATTGTTATTGAAAATTTATTTTTAAAATAAAGCATTAAGAAATAATTCAAGATTTTTTTCCTCTATCAGGAAAATATATTGATGAGAAATCAAAATTTAGCTGGACTTAAACTTCCTGATCTAAGTGAAGCTGCTGAACAGGAAAGAGGTGAAATACAATTACATCTTTTATATATGATTAAATGGGAGTGGGTATGACTTTGGTAGCCACACCACTTTTCTAAATTTGAGCCTTTTGCTAAAAATCTTAGTAAGGATGTCAATATGTAATCTCTTTCTTAATGAGTAAAGGATATGAGTGGGACTAATGGGAGTTGGCATCCAATAACAGAGTACTATAGGTTCACCATTGCTGTAATGAAAGTGTTTCTACATATACACTATTATGGAAACTATACAAGTGTATATGTAGAAAATTTGCTAATGACTCAACAGTAGACCCATGGTCTTAAATACAGTTATAGTCAGTTGATTACAATGATATTTGAATTTGAGATCATTAGAACTATTACTAGACAAATATAATTACCAGAATATAGAGATTTATTATGCAATTTGCTGAAGAATAAATGTCTGCTTAATTTTTGAATAACGGAATATTCTTTGATCATCCTTTGTAGTATTTGAGTTTTACTTTAATCGGTAATGCAGAAATTGATTTTTTTAATGAAATCGATTCTGAAATTGGTTGCTTAGAGCAGAATGCCCTCCCCCATCCAACTTCCCACAACATATGAACCATCAGAGTGCAGTAAGTAATATTCTTCAGTTGCTTTGTTGCTTCTGTTTTAGCAATGAAACATTTGTTTTCTTTAGGGCCTTCACCAATCACTTTCTTGGTGGAGGAGGAGGAATCAAAGAATAGAGGTGATGACATGCCCAACATTCCTGACATTCTTTTACGAAAACTTCGTGTACAAACACCATTTTCAGGAAGGTAAATCCATCTGTGAGTGGTATTTTACTGTCTGAATATATGTAATGAAAGAAGTATTTAATCTCATTAAAGTGAGTGGAGGAAGAGGTGGAGATGGTATTGACTTTTGTCTACATGACCATAAAATAAAGAATGCAGAGTAATACAGTTTTACAGAATTAAGACTATGGTGACAGGGTGTCGAGGTTCCGACGACTAAATCCAAACAATTCAGCACTGTGAGACATACAGCTTTCTCAATGTTCTGTCAGGCTCTCTGGTAGATTCCTCCCAAAAATTCACAGGTACAAATTTCAGACACACACACGTTTGAAAATTCAAAACAATGTTCTTTATCATGAAAATTCACATAAACTAAGCCCTCTTTTGGTATAGCAAAGAGCACTCGTCTCCAAACAAACTGGTAATTTGTACAAGTCCCTTATCAGTTCTGTGATACTTAGCTTGCAGCTGTGAGGTAATTCACAGTCCTTCTTTCACAAAGTGACACACACTTTGCTCTGGTTTAGTTTCAAATCGGGGGGAAAATCAGCACACAAAAAGTCAAAGTCAGTAAAGCAGTCACGAAACACAACGATCAGATAATCCTCCACAATGGCCAAACCCACAGGCTGCTATTTATAGCAGCCTCACTAATTATCACAGCCCCACCCAACCACAGGTGGCCTCATTTTCTTTGATAATAATCTCTCAGTTGTTGTTGCCTATGCATCGCTCTCCGCATGCGTGGTTGTATCATTAACTCTTGTTCTGAATCCAAGGAGGAGCTAGATAATTGATCTCCTTCTGAGCTGTCTGCCCCACTCTCCTCCTCCCTGTTACTCATGTCTTCTTGGTCAGAGGAACCTTCATCAGCAGATTCCACCAGGGGGCAAAACAGGCCTGCAGCATGTGGATGTCTTCCCCACATCCACAGTCCTTGGGGCAGGAGCTGGGCCAGAGCTAACCACAACACTCAAAGAACTTTTTTATTGAGTACATTTCAACATGAATAAAAGCAAAACCATTGTTTATATTTAACTATTCCCTAAGGTTTCAGTATAATTAAAGAATAGATAATCTCCTTCCTCAAAGTCACAGGTCACATTGTCCCATTAGGCATTCTGGCCTCTCCTAGGCAACTGCTTCTAGTCTCTGTCCAGCACCCGTTGAGATGACCTTGGTTCCCATGGAATGATCTGCTGTTATTGTCTGGTTTAACATTCCAAACCTCTCCTCCCTCCCATACTGTGTGGCAATCTGAGAAACGGAAAGATGGCTGCGGCAGGCCTGATCCGTTTTGAAGTTGACACGGGGTTTACTTCTCAGTCAACCATGCGAGACCCTGAGCCAATCATGATTCTCAGGTTTTATGAGGTTATTCCAGAATAAAATATTCTATGTCTCCTTGAGCTCTGTCATTTCATAATCCTGCAATATCAATGACATATAATCAATTATTACAAGTAATATGGTTTATTCGTTATATTTTAGTATGCTTGTCATTCAACTCTAGAGAAACAAGATTTACATCCTATAACCTCATGAAATGCACAACACACAGCCACAATTATGATGCTGGTTCTGTGTGGATAACCTCTACTTTTTAAGGAACCATTAAGGAAAATTCTGTACTGTATCTTGCAATGTAATAATGAAATTTACAAATGATAAAATATGAATTATATGTGCTTGATTTTAGTAAGACATATTATACTGTAGTATTTTTTTTCATTCTCTAATTATAACATATAAGCAGTTGGCTGATTATTTCCTTAATTAAGAAAATGTCCTGTAAGATGCTGATTAAGTATGCATAATAAATAGCTTTTAAATGTAACATATAAATTATTATTGTTCTTATTGCAGTTCTCCACCACTTACTGAACGAGAGGTTGAGGTAAGTGTTTTTAATCTAAACAGCACAAAAGCAATCAAGTTTTGTGTTTCGCATAATGCTGATACTGATCATTGAAAAGCTTCCTTGAGAAGCTTTACTTGATTTTCAGGGAATGTTATATGGTATTTTTCAGTTTACGACTTGGTGGAAATACACTGCTAAAAAAAATAAAGGGAACACTCAAAGAACACATCCTAGGTCTGAATGAATTGAAATATTCTCATTGAATACTTTGTTCTGTACAAAGTTGAATATGTTGACATGTGAAATTGATTGTTGTTCAGTGTTGCTTCCTAAGTGGACAGTTTGATTTCACAGAAGTTTGATTTACTTGGGGTTATATTGTGTTGTTTAAGTGTTCCCTTTATTTTTTTGAGCAGTATATATTTGAAGAATGTTCTCAAAACTTCCTTTACAAGAAATAGAATATAAAATATTTATCTTATAATAACGTATTGAACATACCAGATTAGATCAAGAGTAACAGAAGAATTCTATTTAGCTGCCAGTGTTGAGTTACAGAATAGGAATTAAACTTAATTGGATTTTCTAAAAGAGAAAATTCTTCACATTAAGCCTAGTTTATGGAAATCAAATGGTGCTGACATTTAAAAAAATGTTTATTCTACACTGAAATACATAAAAAAGTTTGCTGCTCTAAAGTATTCTGAAACCCATGCAAAGTAGGTAATTGTCATGCAAAGATAACAGCAGGTGATTATAGAAGGAAGTAAAATAATATAGAAAAATAGCACAAGCACAAATCATCTAGTACTCCAGTAGCTGTCAGTCAAAGGCTACAAGTAGCCAGCACTCAACATATAGATATTTCGGAGAGGGAAGCATCTATTCTGTCAGCACACTAATCTTATAGTGATAGCATGCAGTATAGAACCTGCCACCCAGAGTCATTCATAGTGGAAACCTTTGTTGATCTTCCTAATGTATTATTATAAGGTACTGTATAGATAAAATAGAAATCCAATGTTTAAAAGCTATTTAAGTATTTTAAAAGGTTTATTTTATTGTCAGAATAGTGCTGCCTTCTTTACATTACTTTTTATCTATCCATTATATACAGGGTGTAAAAGATGGAAGATAGCTACAGAAATTATATTGATGGTCTCTTGCAAAGGCATTGAGTCTGCAGAGTAATAACATTTCATATAATTCTGCTTGCTACTTTATAATACCACCCTACATCATATAAAGCAAGTGTGAAGTGCATGTTGTTTTAGGCACCTTAAGTCGCTTTCTAGTTATATAGGTAGAATATTTTAGAGTGGGGAACATGACTCCCCGGGAAAGCCAATATGTAAGAGTTTGTTGTTGGAAATTAATTCCTTCCTTCATCTTTAGAGTTAATGAAAGGACTCAATCAATTTTTATTTTCCTGCAACAGAATGTATTTGTACAACTTTCACTGGCATTCAGAAATGATAGCTATACATTGGAATCGAGAATTAATCAGGCTGAACGGGAAAGAAATCTTGCTGAAGAAAATACAGAGAAGGAATTAGACAACTTCAGGGGAGCAATTACGGTAAGACAAAACATGTTATGTGTTTTAATTTTTTTTATATAGAAGCTGAAGGCAGGGTATATTGAATTTCTTCCTCTATGAGTTAAAACACTGTGAGGTCAGTTGGTCTAAGAGAGTGATCACGCAAGGAGCTTCTATGATGGATTCAAACTCCAAAATCTAAACATTTTGGGAATAATCAGGATAGCCCAATTCAAAACAGTAGGAAACTTGAATATTTAAAATTCCAAAGACCTTTTCTTCCCTCATGAACCTACTATCACTAGAATTTGTATGAGGTCAAAAATGGCATTCAGTGAAAAGAGATACATGAGTGGAATGGACAGCTTACATTCTGTCTCTCAATCTGTTCTGTCTATTTGTCCATCTATCCACTCACTTACCCAACTATCCTTCACTCCATCCATTCATTCATCCATCCATTTCAGTCATTTTGGATCATGATTTCTTGAAATACAGCTACCATCATTTTGAAGTAGTATCCATTTTTAATAAAGTTGATTGTACTGGCAGTAATAATAATTGACATAGTATATTAAAAGTTGTCATGGTTTCTGATTAATAATTCTCAATCTTTTAAGAAATGCTTAATTGTTTAAATATTTTTAAATAGTAATTTAGATTTGTTGTAAATTGTTTTCACTTTGTTGTGAGCCGCCCCGAGTCTGCGGAGAGGGGCGGCATACAAATCTAAATAATAAATAAATAAAATAAATGACACAACGAAGCCATTTTTTAAATGTTAGATTTAAACTTTGGCTGTGTTTATTTTTTATACATATTAAAGAGCCTAAGAATTCAAATATTTGTAGTTAACAACAACTACTAATAAGGAAAAGTATTGCTAAACAATTCAGCAAAGCATGCATTTCCCTGACTGGAGTCAGGCAGTCTACATATTTTCTGACTATCAAGCTTTTGGTAAAATATAAGAACATTTTAAATTCTAATCATGAAGATCTATCTTTAATCTCTTCAAGATAAAAATTTTCTAACACAATGCTAAAAATACAGAACAGTGGTACCTCTACTTACGAACTTAATTTGTTCTGTGACCAGGTTCTTAAGTAGAAAAGTTTGTAAGAAGAAGCAATTTTTCCCATAGGAATCAATGTAAAAGCAAATAATGTGTGCGATTGGGAAAACCACAGGGAGGGTGGAGGCCCTGTTTCCTCCCAGGAGATTCCAAGAGAGGCTCCATGGAGGCTTCTCCCTGCCTTTTCTGGCCCTGTTTCCTCCCAGGAGATTCCTAGAGAGGCCCCACGGAGGCTTCTCCCCACCTTTTCTGGGGCTGTTTCCTCCCAGGAGATTCCTAGAGAGGCCCCACAGAAGCTTCTCCCTACCTTTTCCGGCTACAGTTTCGGAGGCTCGGGTTTGTAAGTGGAAAATGGTTCTTGAGAAGAGGCAAAAAAATCTTGAACACTCGGTTCTTATCTAGAAAAGTTTGTAAGTAGAGGCATTCTTAGGTAGAGATACCATTATATATTGTTCAGGTATTATTATTATATTAATGGTAGATTGATGGAACAAATGCAAAATACAAGTCAATTATATTTAAAAGATGATGATTATTCTTTATAGTTTTCTGAGTGAGAGAAGGACAAATGGATGATAAACTCTTGCCCTTGACTAATCCTTTAAGTAGTTATTTGGATGTTGACTGCAGTAGTGGGTTCTAAAACCCATTGCTACCTGTTCACATGCACATGTGTGTAGAAGCATCCCAGGTGGATGGGTGGAGCCTCCCAGTGCGCTACTGGTTTGCAGAAGTGAGCCGAACTGGGAGCAACCCACCACTGGTTAACTTGTCAACAGTATGTCAACTATAAAATAAATTCCTTTCATGTACCTGTACAGTATTTTAAAGTTTTTAGATTTTTAGA
This sequence comes from Erythrolamprus reginae, assembly GCF_031021105.1. NCBI lineage: Eukaryota > Metazoa > Chordata > Lepidosauria > Squamata > Dipsadidae > Erythrolamprus > Erythrolamprus reginae. The sequence goes on from NC_091950.1 coordinate 121,269,173, forward strand.
AACAGATGAAAACCTATTCTGTGGGTGCCATTTTATTATGTTTATGGCAATTTATCCTTTTATGGCTTTATTGCACATTATTATTATTATTATTATTATTATTATTATTTATTAGATTTGTATGCCGCCCCTCTCCGTAGACTTGGGGCGGCTCACAACAATAACAAAGACAATGTAAGAACAAATCTAATAATTTAAAAAACACTAAAAAACCCATTATTAAAAGCAAGCATACACAAAAACATACCATGTATAAACGGTATAGGCCCTGGGGAGATGTCTCAGTTCCCCCATGCCTGACGGCAGAGATGTGTCTTAAGAACTTTACGAAAGGCAAGGAGGGTGGGGGCAGTTCTGATCTCTGGGGGGAGCTGGTTCCAGAGGATCGGGGCCACCACAGAGGAGGCTCTTCTCCTGGGTCCTGCCGAACGACATTGTTTAGTCAACGGGACCTGGAGAAGGCCAACTCTGTGGGACCTAACCGGTCGCTGGGATTCATGCGGCAGAAGGCGGTTCCGGAGATATTCTGGTCCGATGCCATGAAGGGCTTTATAGGTTATAACTTTGACTTCTCAAATTAAAGAATAATTAATTATATTACATTTATAATATAGTAATATAATATTATAAATTTATAATATAGTTAATATGTTATGGAATACTCTGTTTCAGTCTTCAGCTTCCTTGTGGCATCATTCTGAACACAGAGAGATGTACCAGAAGTTATTGGAAGACATTGCTGTGCTTCATCGTTTAGCTTTAAGACTGTCCAGTCGGGCTGAAATGGTTGGCGCTGTTCGTCAGGTAAAAACTATAAAAACTGCCGGTTCACTATACATTCTCACTCCAATTTGATTATTGGTCAATCCATGACTGACTCTAGCTAAAAAAAGAGTTCGAAACCCAGATAACAGGCATAATCCTAAAACAATATCCAAAAGTCTGAACACCCTAAACTAAATTTTTGGTCCATCTAGACAAGTGATTTCTATCCCTCCCTCCTCCCTTCTCTCTCTCTCTCTCTTTAACACACCAGCACCACCTCTAATGTTCCAGGCAGATGTTTTTTCTAGCTCATAGTGAAATGATTTGTGAGAATATAGATCTAAAAATTTCTTACAATCCAAAATAACGTTATTGTTTAAACAAGTCCAGACTGAAGACGTTCAATTTACTAGTACAGTGGAAATGATTAAACAAGATAAACTAATCAGTAGATTGCAAGAAAATAATGTACATAATAGTAAGATTTTTAAAAAATGTGGTTTAGGTGGCATAAACTACTGTTGATCCTGAGGATCTAGCCTCCAAAATGGAGGATCTCAGAATATCTGGTACGTTCTCCCGAGTTTGCGGAGAGGGGCGGCATATAAATCCAATAAATCTAAATCTAAATCTTGGGATTAGATTGCATCCAGGCCTTGAATAGTATGATAGCTTCTGCCCTTCATGGGTCATAGATTAAAAGACAGAATTTGGATACTGTCACTCCCTGTAACATTTATTTCAGTATTAGTAAAAAAAAATGGCATTCAATACAACGGCATTCTCCTTACAATATGTGCAAAATGGGCAGATCTCCTATTGAGTAAAATAATATAGCTAAAAAGTGTTATATACTGCTGTTTCCTTGATATTGAAAATGTACCTTTATGTGTGTTGTTCTTATCTATTTCTTCCAGGAAAAACGTATGTCAAAGGCTACTGAAGTTATGATGCAATATGTAGAGAATTTAAAAAGAACATATGAAAAGGACCATGCTGAACTCATGGAGTATAAGAAACTTGCTAATCAGAATTCTAGCAGAAGCTATGGTTCTCCAGGTAAAATGTCCTGAGATTTTAAACAAACCTTTGTATTACTGTAAAACTTTTATTTGCTCTCCCACGTAGTTATAGATAATAGGGGATATCCCAAAACTCTTACCACATTTTTAAGGAAGCTTAAAACTGCACTGAGACTTTTGGGACATCTATATACAAATTCCTGATAAGTAGAATATTTATTTGTTGAATAATGTTGTGCATCTTGATTAGTCTTAGCAGGAGGCAGCCCAAGATTTAAAAATTAAGTACAAACAGGCTTGTTTAATATTTGTAGAGAATTCTGGAACTAAAATGAGAAGTGAAAAACCACATGGAAAGAAGGCAGTGATAAAAAAAAGTTATCAAATTGGGGTCAGAGCTATGAAGCCACCTGGAATCAAACCCCACTTAAATGATACTGTATTTTTAAAAAATCTTGATTTAAGTATCTTCAGAAAAACTCAGAAAAACTGAGATTGTAACACATTCAACCAAAATGTGTGTGGAGATTCTCAGTCATCCAGGTCATAGTTGTCCCAAAGATGCTTTTTCAAGAGGCAACTGGGCTTTCTCTGATTCCCACCATCCAGTCAGAGCTGAAGAAGCTTCCTGGATGAGAAGTAAAACATCTTCAAAGAAAAAACAGAAAGCCTAGTTACCTCTTGAAAAACCACTTTTGGGTTCAATGAAACGATGATCCATATCAATAATCATAACAATATTGTATCATAGTTTATAATGATGTTGCTTGATATGAGCCTTCTTTTCAATATAAAACAGTCTGGTTAAATAATGAGCCAGGATGGCGCAGTGGTTAGAATACACACCGCAGGCTACTTCAGCTACTATAACTGCTAGCTGTAGTTCAGCAGTTCAAATCTCACTACCGGCTCAAGGTTGACTCCTTCCAAGGTATATAAAATGAGGACCCAGATTGTTGGGGGCAATATACTGATTCTGTAAGCCGCTTAGAGAGGGCTGTAAAAGCACTATGAAGTGGTATATAAGTCTAAATGCTATGTCTTTTGTCTTTTCTACCACCATTTTTCCCCCATTTGATTTTGTTTTATACTTTGCAACAGATGACGGTGTGCCTCGGACATCAAGATCCATGTCTCTTTCTATTGGAAAGGTATTTTTTCCAAACTTTAAGAAGCCATTTAGTGCACTATGCATAAGTATCCATTTTATTTGTTTGTTTATTGATTTGATTTGATTCGATTCGATTCGATTTGATTTGTATGCCACTCCTCTCCAAAGACTTGGAGCGGCTAACAACAATAAAACACAGTACAAATCCAATTATGAAAAAAAGTTTAAAAACCCTTAATATAAAAACAATCATACATCCCAAACATACCATGCATTAAACAGAACAGCCCAGGGGAATCAGTTCCGCCATGCCTGACGGCAGAGGTGGGTTTTAAGGAGTTTGCGAAAGGCAAGGAGGGTGGGGGCAATCCTAATCTCCGGGGGGAGTTGGTTCCAGAGGGTCGGGGCTGCCACAGAGAAGGCTCTTCCCCTGGGTCCTGCCAGCCGACATTGTTTAGTCGACGGGACCCGGAGAAGGCCAACTCTGTGGGACCTAACTGGTCGCTGGGATTCGTGCGGCAGAAGGCGGACTCGGAGATATTCTGGTCCGATGCCATGAAGGGCTTTATAGGTCATAACCAACACTTTCCAACATTTTGGAAAATCTGTTAACTAAACCTGTGCTCTTCTATGACTCTTCTTCACCAATGAGATGAATCAGGCAACCACTTAAGAGAAGACTTATCACTCATGGTGTCCTGGATAGAATATTTCACCCCAAGGGGTTACAACATTCCCAAGCCAGCTTGTGATCTTATTTCCAGGTTAGCTGCAATGCAAAAGGAAGGTTCCACCGAGCTGATTTTTATCTGAAAATGCAGGAGGTCTGCAAAATGTGAAAAGATAGTTTCCCCATTTAAGAGAATTGTCTCATCCTTCCTCCCAGTTCTGGAATATTAGTGTGAGGGAAATGTTAGCATAATAATTTTATTCTTGTTATGTATTGGAGATCATTTATTTATTTTATTTTATTTATTAAATTTGTATGCCCCCCTCTCCACAGACTCGGGGCGGCTCACAGCAGTAAAATAATTGCTAGTTGAAAGTTTTATCCTGGTTATCCTGTTGGAATAGGGAAATACAATCTCCCGATTGGTTGTTGGCTAATTACTTCCCTATAAAAGGAACTATGTCAACTAATGTTGTACATACTCTTGATCAGTTGGAGGATGATGAAGATATTGAGGACTCAGATTCAGATAGTGTTTATGAAGTAGTGCGGGCCCGGGATTACAGGTAGTAGAACAGGTGGGAGGCCAGCCACAGGATGGGGCTATGAGTTCAGGATCTAGTGAGGGAGAATTAGACGCACGCTGGGTTAATCCTAAATTCAGAAGAATTCAAAAACGTAGAGAGCAAAGGTGTATAAAAAGATATTAAGGAGATGAATGGGTTAAATAATTGAGTGAGGTAATTGGCACGTCATGGGACTAATAAAGAAGAAGGGTGGAGTTTCAACGTTGCCGAACAAAAAGATGTTGATTTTTTTATGCCGCTCTCCAAGTAAGCCAAGTATTCTGTGTGATTAACTCTCTGTCTGCTGTTTTTTAGTGAGCATGCTTTTACGAAATAAATCTTATCTAGCAGAGCAGGAGAAGGAATGTAAGGAATGCAATTAAGAGAGATAAAAGAGCCAGGAGAGATACGCCAGTATGAAATGTGTGTATAACCGGAAGAGAAGAGAATAAAATGGAGTTTCTTTGTTTATGAAATAATGTGTTTGATAAAAGTTATTTGCACTTGCTGAATTTCTACCAGAAACCAGAACAGCTAGGTGCAGGGGTCTCCACCCTTGGCAACTTTAAGACTTGTGGACTTTTACTCCCAGAATTCCTCAGCCAGCAAGTCTTAAAGTTGCCAAGGTTGGAGACCCCTGAACTAGGGAGTTTGAAGTGGCCTTACAGACAGTAATAACTAAAGAGCTGTTAGAGATAACTCTGGCCTTACCTCCATTCTTCGCTCAGAACATAACAATCCTCCCCCTCACTAGCCCACATAAAGTGATCGAAGTAAAACTGCTGATACACTGTCACTTTCTTCTGTGTTTTAGGCAGAAGATGAGCCATGTACAAAGCACCAGGTTGCTTAGATTTTTAAGTTTGTTTTTTTCCTTTTGTACAAAATTGTATTGGGTGGAGACATGAGATTTGTACTGCTGCAACAGTGTGAGGTGGGACAGTGATTAAAAAATGTAAATACAGTGATCCCCCGTTTATTGCGTCCCCAACCATTGCGAACAGGGTACTTCGCTATTTTTCAACCCGGAAGTCAAAAATACCATCTACGCATGCGTGCCGGGCACGCATGCGTAGATGGCAGCGGCTTCCCTGGGTCTTCCCCCTCTTGCTGGCGTCAGCGAGGAGTTTCCCCACCGCCCACGCAAACTCCTCGCTGCCGCCCGCCCTTCGCCTGCCCACGCCGTTCATTCTCGCCGCTTTCGAGCTGAATCCGGGAGCGAATTCGCTCCTGGATTCAGCTCGAAATCGGCGAGAATGAACGGCGTGGAAAAGGCGTTCCTTGCCGTTCGTTCTCGCCGCTTTCGAGCTGAATCCGGGAGCGAATTCGCTCCCGGATTCAGCTCGAAATCGGCGAGAATGAACGGCGTGGAAAAGGCGTTCCTTGCCGTTCGTTCTCGCCGATTTCGAGCTGAATCCGGGAGCGAATTCGCTCCCGGATTCAGCTCGAAATCGGCGAGAATGAACGGCGTGGAAAAGGCGTTCCTTGCCGTTCGTTCTCGCCGCTTTCGAGCTGAATCCGGGAGCGAATTCGCTCCTGGATTCAGCTCGAAATCGGCGAGAATGAACGGCGTGGAAAAGGCGTTCCTTGCCGTTCGTTCTCGCCGCTTTCGAGCTGAATCCGGGAGCGAACTCGCTCCCGGATTCAGCTCGAAAGCGGCGAGAGCCAGCGCCCCCCGGACCCCCAACCCGGGTTTGGGGGGCTGCTAGGAAGCCCTCCATGCCGGCGGCAAACAGCCGCGCCGCCCCCAATCTTCGGCTCCTCGCTAGCGCTGTGGGAATAAAAACACAATCTGCACATGCGCAGAAGGTGTTTTTACTTCCGCATCGCTACTTCGCGAAAACCCGCTCGTTGCGGGGGCTCCTGGAACGGAACCCTCGCAACGAGCGGGGGATCACTGTAGTGAAGTGTTTCAAAGAAAACACTTCCTTGAATTTAACATAATGTATACTGTTCAAAACAATATAACTCCAAGTAAATCAAACTTCTGTGAAATCAAACTGTCCACTTAGGAAGCAACACTGATTGGCAATCAATTTCACATGCTGTTGTGCACATTCAACTTTGTACAGAACAAAGTATTCAATGAGAATATTTCATTCATTCAGATCTAGAATGCGTTATTTGAGTGTTCCCTTTATTTTTTTGAACAGTGTATAATCTGGTCCTTAGGAAGCCACTACATTAAGAACTTAGCTATCGGAGACAGCTGACCTGAAGCACCAATAAGGAATCAGCTCCACTGGAGACAATTAAGTTTGCTTCAAAATAAACATGTATAACATTATCCTGCACTTTACATTCTGTGAGATTCTTTTATGGTGTTGTTTATTGTTTGATTGATTGATTGATTTTGTCCATTACACAATGAGGGTTTTAGTGGGTATACACATAGTAAAATACCTAACAAAGGTTATAGAGGATATACTCATAGTAAAATATATCTAAGAAAGAAGAGAAGAGAACATATAGGAATAAAATATATCAACAAAAGAATAGAAGAAGAGATATAGGAATAGAAGAAAGGTATAACAGATATAGGAGAGCAATAGGACAGGAGACGGAAGGCACTCTAGTGTACTTATGCACACCCCTTACTGACCTCTTAGGAATCTGGAGAGGTCAACCATGGATAATCTAAGGGTAAAGTGTTGGGGGTTTGGGGATGACACTATGGAGTCCGATAATGAGTTCCACACTTCGACAATTCAGTTACTGAAGTCATATTTTTTACAGTCAAGTTTAGAGCGGTTAATATTAAGTTTAAATCTGTTGTATTCTCTTGTGTTGTTGTGGTTGAAGCTGAAGTAGTCACCGACAGGCAGGACGTTGCAGCATATAATCTTGTGGGCAATATTTAGATCATATTTAAGGCGTCTTAGTTCTAAGCTTTCTATGCCCAGGATTGAAAGTCTAGTCTCATAGGGTATTCTATTTTGAGTGGAGGAGTGAAGGGCTCTTCTGGTGAATTATCTTTGAACATTTTCAAGGGTGTTAATGTCTGAGATGCGATATGGGTTCCAAACAGATGAGCTGTATTCGAGGATGGGTCCGGTGAAAGTTTTGAAAGCTGTAGTGAGAGATTGCCAGAGCAGAAGTTATGTAGGATTAGGTTTACAACTCTTGAAGCCTTCTTGGCTATGTTGTTGCAGTGGGCTTTGGCACTTAAGTCTTTTGTTATTAGTATACCGAGGTCTTTAACCAAGTGGGGGTTATCTGTGATAATTTGATTATTCAGTTTGTATTTGGAGTTCAGATTCTTTTTCCCAATGTGTAGGACAGAGCATTTGCTGGTTGAGATTTGGAGTTGCCATGTGTTAGACCACTCGGAAACAAATTATGGAGTCGTAGAAATTATTGCCACTGTTTGAAAGTTACAATAAAATTATTTTGTGAATTTTATGGAGTTGTACAGCAACTGTATCCTGAAGTCCCATGGTTTCCTTTCTGCGTGTTTTGTTCTAATCTGTTTAGTTGTATTTCCCATGAAACACTCATAAATGTCTAAATTGAAATATAACATGCTTTTTTGTTCTAGTTGCCTCGAAGGAGAGTGAGCGTTGCTGTCGTTTCAAAGTTTGAGCTCCCAGGCCAGTCACCTAGCCAGTCGCCCATACCTTTGGTGTCATCTTCCCTGGTAAAATTTACACTTAAAAAATTGTATATAAATACACATTTAAAGAATAAAACCTTGGTTTCAATTAATTAAAAATGCTGTACAGTATATTCTAAATCTGACATATATAAAGATTCATATAAATATAAATTAATGATTACACTCATGCTCCAAATAAGCCATTAGTATGCAGTTGGAAGTGAAAAAGTGTCTTAAAACTCTCAATCCATCTTCCAGTTTATAGTGAAATCGTTGTCCATTTGATAAATTAATTATTTGGAAAATAGACAGATTATATTTTTCATGTGATGAGCATAATCTCATATATTTAAATCCAATTTATGCTCTTGATATTTGAATGGCATTGAATGGATATCTTTATTTACAGTCTGAATCATCAAATGGAAGAAGCAATTTGACATCAACTCCAGTCTTACCTGTAGTTTCAGAGAAGTGAGTACATGAATATTTATTTCATTAAGAGTTACACAGTAGACAATTTTAACTGGCATTAAAACATTTCCTTTTTTAAAATAAAATGCAGCTCCATAATACATATACTGGTAGTAATACAGTAATAAATATAGTAATATAAATAGTAATACAACTGTATTACTATTCTTAAAAACATATTTTGAGGAACAGATATAATTATCTTTTTGGTGGGTATTTGTTTTTGGACTAGGATTCTAGGAAAAGAATATGGTTGGGCTTACATACCTGTTTCCTTGCCTGAATGTTCAGAAATAAGGCCAACTTTTTACAAAAAAATTATATAACACTGAATCCTTAAAAATGGGGAATAAAATAATGTCATATGGATGAAACCCAGAGGTGGGATTCAGCAGGTTCTGACCAGTTCTGGAGAACCATTAACATAAATTTTGAGAGAACTGGTAAATACCGCCTCTAACCGGCCCCAACCCTATCTATTCCCTGCCTCCCGAATCCCAGCTGATCAGAAGGAAATGGGGACTTTAATTAATTAATTAATTTCATTTCTATGTCCCCCAATCCTGAAGGACTCACAAATTTTGCAGTAACCTTTCCCTGGAATGGGGAAGAAATGGAGATTTTACAGTATCCTTCCCCTGGAGTGGGTGGGAATCAGTAGTATGTCTCACTACAGGTTTGGGAATGGAAGTGTGTGGGAGCACAGACTTCTGTGCATGTGCAGAAGCTCCGTGATTACGTTCTGCCAGGCGGGTGGAGCCTCCTGCCACTGTTACTACCGGTTCGGTAGCAAACTGGTAGGAACCAACCAATGGTGGGAAAGGAGATTTTACAGTATCCTTCCCCGCCATACCCACCAAGCCACACCCACAGAGCCACGCCCACCAAGCCACACCACACCCACCACGCCATGCTCAGAGAACCACAGTAAAAATAATTGAATCCTACCACTGAAAAACTTGTGTTTTAGAGAGAAATTGAGTTCTTGGAAATTAACTGGCCAATAAATTTATATAAGATTATAGCTTCAAGCTGTGATGAGACCCACAGTCTCATGGTATTTTGTGACTAACTCAAGTCAGCATGGATTGTATCTGGTTTTTACTTGCTACATCCCACACGTAGAGTTAAAATGGATCATTTAATTCAATCATATATTTTGCTCAGATCAGAAATCCAACTTTAAAAATCTCCCCAGATGGCTTTCCACCTTCTGATTGATTGTTGGAGTTTAATAAGAGTACATCTACACTACAGGTAGTCATCCTTTAGGTTCTCCTATTAACTGCAAACAGTAGTAGAAATACAGACTAGTTAATTAAATCCTATACTAGATTCAGAAGCCAAACTTGCTCTTTCCCATTAATTTCTTTTACCATATTTTTACAAAGCAGTCCATATTGGCTGCTCATTTTCTAGTGCTTACTAGACCTTACATTAAACAAACTGAGCTTCTCTGTGCAAAAACACACATGGGGCAAATCTGACATTAAAAAAATAATAATAGCCAGGTATCAACAGATCTCAGGAAATTTTGTCAGTGACCTCAACATGCCCAGTAAAAGCTTATCCTATAACAGTGATGATGAAACTATGACACACGTGCCACAGGTGTCACTCAGAGCTATATCTGAGAGCAGGTGTTGCCTATATCAGCTCCAACGTGCATGCGCGCACTGATCAGCTGATTTTCGGCCTTCTGTTCGGCCATTTTTGCTCTCGCCATGGCGAAAACAGCCCAATGGGCAAAACAGAGGTTCACTTGTGTGCTCATCCTTAGCTTTCTTTTTGCTGTCAGATGTCTTCAGGAAGTTCTTCAGCTTTGGACAGTTGCAGCCAGGCCTCTCACACCTTGGTCCATTTCTTCTGCAGCCAGGAAGGCTTTCCTGAAGGCCTCTCTAGCCAATAACAGAGCTCCGGATCGATCTGGAGCTCTGTTATCAGCTACAGAGGCCTTTCCTAAAAGCCTTTCTTGAAGGCCTCTACAGCCGATAACAGAGCTCCGGATCGATCTGGAGCTCTGTTATCAGCTGCAGAGGCCTTTCCTAAAAGCCTTTCCTGAAGGCCTCGCTAGCCGATAACAGAGCTCCGGATCGATCTGGAGCTCTGTTATCAGCTGCAGAGGCCTTTCCTAAAAGCCTTTCCTGAAGGCCTCTGCAGCCAATAACAGAGCTCCAGACCGATCTGGACATCTATTATTGGCTATATAGGCCTTCAGGAAAGCCTTGCCGGCTGCAGAAGAAATGGGCCGGGAATGTGCAGGGCCTGGTTGCAACTATCTGAAGGTAAGTAGTAGGGCAGCTCCACCTCCTTTCATTTCCAAACTTCCATTTGGCCCGTGGGGCCATTTTTCACCATCTTCAGGCTTCAGGAGGCTTTCCTGAACCCTAGGGAGAGTGAAAAACAGCCCAACGGGCCTACTGAAAGTCAGGAGGCTTCCTTCAATGAGGCCTGTGCGCATGCGCGGGGGGGAGCAGTGGAAGGCTTGTGTGCATTCGTAGGGCATTGCATTATGGGTGGGGGGACGCAACCCCACGCTAGCATGCGCAAGCGTACCCTTTTGGCACCCAAGCGAAAAAAGGTTCACCTAATAATAATTTTGTAAAATGTGTCATTAGATTTCTTTTGATGAAAGATTAACGACGACCTTCCTAAAAGCTGCAGATATGGTGAACAGATTTTAAGTTTTTATTTGTTTCTTTGTTTGATACATATCTTTTCCAGTTATTTCACTTTTCTTCAGCAGTCTTTTAAACTTCAGGGAGAAACACAAGTTGAAATTTTGAGCTAGAGGAAAAGAGGATGGATGGATGGATGCAGGGGTGGGCTACTGCCCAGATTGGGGGGAGGGACACAATGTGGTAGTGAAAATGGAGCTCCACCCCAGAGCACCCAATTTGCACTGAAAGCTTTATTGATTGATTGATTGATTCATTGATTGATTGGATTTGTATGCCGCCCCTCTCCGTAGACTCGGGGTGGCTAACAACAATGATAAAAACAGCATGTGACAATCCAATAATAAAACAACTAAAAACCCTTATTATAAAACCAAACATACACACAAACATACCATGCATAACTTGTAATAGCCTAGGGGGAAGGAATATCTCAACTCCCCCATGCCTGGCGGTATAAATGAGTCTTGAGTAGTTTACGAAAGACAGGGAGTGTGGGGGCAATTCTAATCTCCGAGGGGAGTTGGTTCCAGAAGGCCGGGGCCGCCACAGAGAAGGCTCTTCCCCTGGGGACCGCCAAACGACATTGCTTAGTCGACGGGACCCGGAGAAGGCCAACTCTCTGGGACCTTTTGGTCTCTGGGATTCGTGCGGTAGATGTTAAAAGAAAATGCAGGGCGTCCTGCATAAGCCACGCCCACAGTGTTGTAGTAAAAATTTTGGTAGCCCTTCACTGGATGGATGGATGGATGGATGGACGAATGGATGGGAAAGGGGAAAGGGGAGCATGGGAGGGGTAGAAGAGATGCTTTCCAGAACAAAGCCAAACTTCAAAGCATGAACTTCAATCAGATTTGCAATGGCTCAATCCACTAAACCAATAAGTCAGTCCCCAGATTAAAGCCTGCCGTATTTGAAGCATTCCTACATATATTTGCTATGATTTAACACCATGGCTTACCTGCATAGACAGAAATCCAAGTAATGCAAGGAAAACTAGGAAGTTTCTTAAGTTTCTGATGTGCCACAATATCTGGTTGTTCAGATGTCTTTGGGAGGCCAATTTTTGCCCATGTAGAGGTCCACTATTTCCATTGATAAGTATTGAAGACAAGGTAATGCTTTCCTCTTGTGGCTAAATATCTTTTCATTTTGGTATCTGATTAGGGGTGTGTGTGTGTAGCTGCTATGCTGAATTTATTAGGACCACTTATTTAACAGTGGGACCTTTAAATAAATAAACTACATCACTGATAGTGTCAGCAACATAATATAACATTAAGTCTCATTTGTAATCATTCCAAGATAATATGAATGATACCGTAGTTTACTGTATTCCTGAATAAAGATGCTTAAATATCTTTATTTCCTTCATTTCCAAAACATAGCCAAGCCAAGAATATCATGTTTTGTCAAAAGAATAGTTAGGAATACAGGATGTTCTGTGTTTTGGAACAGTGTATGAACGTATTTCCTAGAAAGTCTGTATTACATTGGCTGCTATTTTCCCCGGACAAAGAATTTGTCATCTTCAGGAAATACAGCACATTTGGAAAAAAAATAAAATTCTGCTGACGTTTTGGAATTAGGACTAATGATTTGTAAACAAGTACAAAATAATGCTTAAAAGAATCTGATTAAGGGGTTTTATGTAATTCTTTATCTCCATGACAAGTTCTGGGGTTTCTTTTTAAAGACAAGTTTCAGTGAGAGGGAAAGAAATATTGGAATGCTGCTTCTTCCCAAAAAATAAACAAACTACAAGCTATTGGGGCGGAGGTGAAAGTGTTTTTACATTTGCCCTTGGGTCACTTATAATTTCTTATTTTTATTCCCCCATCCTATTTTTTAAATATAAGCCACAGTTAGGGCACCTATAAGTTGTTTCAGTAAATAAAAAACAACAATGGGCCTTGGCAAAGCCTGAGTTATTTGTGAGTAATACCGTATTTTTCAGAGTATAAGATGCATCTTAGTTTTTTGGGAGGGAATAAAGGGGGGGAAATGAATACCTACCAGGTATTAATCTGGCTAGCATCCTTAGTCTGGTCAGCTTCAGCACTTTGTTTTATTCTCTGGTTAGGGCTTTAAAAAACCCTTATTTGGAGAGAGTAAAAATGAAAGAGCCTGCAAGCCAGTAAGAGCTGGGAATATCGTTAGCACCTTGTTAGGACTGGAAAGAAACTTATTCAGAACAAGTAGAGCAATGTAAAAAAAGCTTGCAAAGATTTAGGGCTGGAAAAACATTCTTCAGAGAGTAACAATGAAAAAGCCTGGGATGATCATTAGCACCTAGTTAGGGGTGGAGAAGAAAGCTTCTAAAAAGCTACATTCAGAGTAAGATGCACCCAATTTTTCAGCCTCTTTTAGGGAAGAAAAAGGTTCGTCTTATACTCTGAAAAAAATACAGTAATTGTTTTCAGAAAAGTAATAGTATAGTCAATAATATTTTATGGGGATGATTCTTTGTGTAGCTACTTACCAAAGATTCCTAAGAAATTCCTTCACGTTAACGGGGTGGGCCATTAATGAACTGTAAGTGGTTGTATACTGGGCTTTGTGTGAAAAAACTGTTATCATTCAACTATGATGCCACTAAGAATGTACAAATTGAGGCAAAACTTCATGTTCTTAGTGGGAGCTCCTCGGTCCAAAAATAAGGACTACAGGAAGTGATTTAAATCTGAATAAACAATGAGCAACTATCTATCAAACAAAGATGATTAGAAAGGGCAAATCTGAAAATTTTAAGGAAACAATAAGGAGGCACGATGGCTCAATAGTTAAAGACACTGAGACCCAAAAGTTGGGCAAAAGGTTGAGCTCCCGTTCCTACCCCAGTTCCTGCTTACCTAGCAGTTCAAAAGCACTAGATAAAAAGGTACTACTTTGATGGGAAGGGAACAGTGTTCCATGTGCTTCCAGCATATAGTCATGCTGGCCTCATGACCATCGAACCATCTTCAGACAATGCTGGCTCCCTTAGCTAAGAAAGAGGGGGATGATGAATTGGTCTCAGTGGTCATCTTCTGCAGTCTGCAGTCCCATATCATACTTTATGCCAGGGCTCCCCAAACTTTCTACACAGGGGGCCAGTTCACTATCTTTCGGACTGTTGGAGGGCCGGACTATAAAAAAAAAAGCACACTGCACATACCTTGTTTTAAAGTAAAAAACAAAATGGGAACGTACTATTTAGAGGGGGGAGAAGATCTGAAATTCATATATGTTTATGTTTTGTTTTTAATTTTCTTTTGTTAACATCTGATTGGCCATACAAGGTTTTCTTGGCTTATGAAAAATGTATAAAGATAGAAGGAACCACTTTGGCATAATGGTTAATAAGTTAGAAATATAATCGGTGTTGCACTTTTTGAAGAAACATTAAGGAGGGAATTTAATTAAAAGAAAATGAATGTAACTGGATGACAAAATTAGAAAAAAACCCTTTTGCAACTTTTTTGATGATTGATATTAGTTACTAACAAAATACCACATTTTATTCATGGAAAATTAGATGGTACACTCTGTTGTTTGAATGTATGTTGAGATAAAAATGAAAACAAATTACCTCCCCCCCAAAACAGTCCTTCCTTCCTCTGTCCCTCCATTTCATTCTTCCTTCCTTCCTTTCTTCCTTGTTCCCTCCACTTCTCCATTTCTCCTTCCTTCCTTCCCTCCTTCATTCCTCTCCACTTCTCCTTCCCTCCCTCTCTTTCCCTTTTCTTTCTTTCTCTCTCTCTTTTCCCTGTGCTCTTGTCACTCACTGGCGGGGCGGATAAATGGCCTCAGTGGCCCGCATGTGGCCCGCGGGCGGTAGCTTGGGGACCACTGCTTTATGCATTCCTGCAATGGTGTGACTCAACTGTCTTCAGGCAGAGACAGAGAATAACAGAGTCTCTGTTTGTTTCATGGTGGTAGAATGGCCTGGAAAAACCCAATCTCTCTTTCCCAGTTCTTCATTTTTTCATTTCAAGCATATCAATAAGTCCTTCAGGAGTGGGTGTCATACAAATATAAATAAATAAATAAAGTTAAGTCAAGTAAGTTAAGTTAAGTTATTATTTGAAGGGGTGTAGCTATTTTGTATGTTGGTACAAAACACAGTAGTCCAGGTGAGATGAGTAATGTAAAATAAATATCTTCTCAGAACTGATTGGCACCTGAAGGAGGAGGAGGAATTGAAAGAAGATTAGAGAGGGAATTTGTTGCCTAAATAATGTTTCAACTTCTAAATGTAAAGAACAGACTTTCCCAGGAAAAGCAGTAAGACTTTTCTGGTGTTTTCCATGAATTTTTGCTTTGTTATATATGTTCCCAGGAAACAGAGGGCTCATGAAGCTGTGATATGAGACAGTTGGTACAATCATAAATAAATCAGACAAAATAAGAAACAACTAGATTGTATTAATGTGGGTTTATTTAAAAGAGCAATATGAGTTATTAGTTCTGGGAGAAAAGCATAAATTAAACATCATTTTTGGGAGACTTTTACTTAGGCAATTTGAAGAAATGGGTTAAAATGAATTCTCCCCATCCTTCCAGTTGTAATCCTGTTCTATTAAAGTTTGTTGCAAAAATCAAAACCAGAAGCACACACAGATGACTGATTCAGTTGGATTCATTAACTTCTTTATAAACATAATAATATATATATTTACAATACCACAAGTAGAATTCTTCTTCAATCAATTACAGGTAAACAATCAGGAGTGTTAGTTTCATTTCAGCAAAGTTCAGAAAGTACAGAGTTGACAGAGATCAGAGAGGACTGGTGCCACACCCAGCCTCAAGCTTAAATTCCAGTTTCGATTCTCTGCACAGACTCAGAAATGGTTAGCTCCCATTGGCTGACTTAGTTGCTATGTCTATTCATTGGCTGACCTTGTTACCATCGCATCTCCCAGTTCATGAATATCTTAACATGATCTTTATGGGGGCATCTTTCTCTCATTGTGCTCAAAGAATACAAAGTATGTAATGTTTGCTGAATCATGCTCTAATTAATCAAAACTGTAAAATACACCATTTTCTCCGATTTTGATTGGCTTAGATAGTTTGTTGTACTGTTATTTGAAGACTTAACAAATTAGCCTTTCCTAGGAGTATTATATCTCGGCTGCAAAACAGCAGGGAATAGCTATAGAAAACTCTGCCTTTTTGCTGCCATCTGGTAACCAGGGGTGGGTTCTAACTTACCTCACTGCTGGTTCGCTTCCTCCGATGTCATAGGTGCACACATGCTTCACACATGCGTGCACGTATGCTCAGTGCCAAAAACCAAGCTTCTGCCCACGCGCAAAAACTGGGAGGAGGGAGGGAGAGAAGGAAAAGATACCACACGCTCCTAATATGCAACCTAAATAATGACGCATCAATTTTCTTTTAAATCTCTTAGTGGAAAGACAAACAGCGACCCAGATTATGAACATCGTCCTTCAGCATCAACAGAAAGTGGCTTGGAAGAGATCAGCCCAGAGGCAAAAGCCAAAATAGAAGAGGAAGCTTATAACAAAGGGTGAGAACTTATGTCCTTGCTGAAGTAGGACTGGGCATTGCGGGCCCTTTTTGTTAACTGCCTGCTGCAAATGTAAATGGATCTTCATGATTTCATTACATTGTACAAAATAAGGCTTTGCAGAAACATCTCCATTGTCTTCTTTCTTCTTACTTCAAAGATGCCATTTTCAGAGGGAAGCAGTTTCCACTCAAATATCACAGTTAAAAATTTAATTTGCACTACCTCTTGTTCAGTGGAAGTTAATTATCAAAGTGCCATTTTTTTTTTAGAACTCCGTGCCCAAACATTTTAGTTGCTATGGCCATTCATCACCACCTACACATTGTACCATAAATACAAGGAGAAAACTCTAATTACCTTGGTTTGAAATGCAACAATTTTGCGATGTAAAAGCATTTTTTCCAAGAATAGAGAAATAGAAGGCACTTTACTGAAATGATTGCCATTTGTGTATCATCAATAATTGTTGCCATAGCAATTATGCTTTCTCTCTTAAAAGGGTATAATATGTATAATGTCCATGGTAATAGCAACCAAATTACAAAAACCAAGTATTGTACAACTAAAGGATGACTAAACATACATGAGTCATTCTGTGACATTAACTCATATTTATTGTGTTGAGGAGTTACTGTATTTCCAAAATAAGATGGTTACTGAGATTAATAAAATACAAAGATTAAAATATTTAAATCAGTCTGGAACTGATTTGGACTTTGGGAAGAAATATCCATCTGGATAAACCATTAAAGATGGTTTATTGATGAAGCAGAACCAAATGGGTTTGTGGTTCTGGGCAGCTGACAAAATAGGAGTGTGTTTATACCTTCTTTGGGTGTTGCACTTTCTGTTTCCTGTTCTATTGGCAGATTCTTTTGGGGTCATGTAGGGGTTATGTAGGGGTCATAGCTGGCTCTATAGGCAAAAGGGGAAATGCAAATACTAGGTGTTTGTCTGAACTAATCTGAACAGTCTCTGGCTTATTATTTATCTGAGCTCCCACATGAGGTTTTAACTGCTCTGAGATGGCAATGAAGGGGCTTGTGTTCTGAAAGAGTGCTGGGAAATTCTTATTGGTCTTAATGGGTTTCGTCCTGCGTTGGATCGTGAGTGAGTGTAGCAACATACTACCATAGCTATTGTTGTATAATTTTTTATGAAATTGGGGCGGTCTAAAATGTTCATTAAAATATTTCCTTGTCCATGAAAAATTCCAAACTGTCTCCTTTTAGCCTTTTTAGGAAAGATCTGAACTGTCGCTCCCCAATCAGTCAAGCTATTGATTGCAGAGAGGTTTCCTTAGCTGTAATCTTATCATGAATCTATATTTACAGCTATCAGGAAGGCCTAAAGAAAATCAAGAAAAGTGAAGAGCTAAAAGACAGTGAAGAGAAAATTCATGAAAAACTCAAGGATTTTTTGCCCATGGAAAATGATCAGATTAGCAAGCCTCAGAGGTAAGAACATTGCTTATTCATAATGTAAAGGAGATTACGGTATTTTTTCTGATTAAATAGCTATTCCTATGTTGAATGCAATAGATCAGGATTAAAGGATCCAACAAGGCAATAGATCAGGATCAAAGTATTGTAGTTTATTACCTGCTTCCTCTCTTTTTAAAATACAAAACTAAAACAAAACATCCAACCCTTTTTTGCATTTGTAAAACAGAAGGTTTGATATAAATGTTGCAGAAACCTATACAGAAATTATTCCCTGCGACAAGGCAGGCTAATTCCTTTTGCAAATTATTCACCTGTTACTGTAAAAACAAAAGCATAACAGGTTGCTTAGAAAAAGATTTGGTAGAAGGGGCATTCCTGAAGAAAAAATGCATGATTCTGGGTCAAACACTGATTTTAAAAATGCTGAGAAATCTCTCAGTTCAAATAATCATTGGGAGGAAGGGAGTGGTATGTTTAGGTAGTTTTTGTGATATTGTGTTAAGCTTCTGGTTGTCTGTGGATTTCTATATATACTGCTAAAAAAATAGAGAATACTTAAACAACACAATATAACTCCAAGTAAATCAAACTTCTGTGAAATCAAACTGTCCTCTTGGGAACCAAAACTGATTGACAATCAATTTCACATGTTGTCAGCACATTCAACTTTGTACAGAACAAAATATTCAGTGAGAATATTTCATTCATTCAGATCTAGGATGTGTTCTTTGAGTGTTCCCTTTATTTTTTTGAGCAGTATATGTTTGATGGGTGATTATATAAGTTAGCTAAATAAAATTAATGTTGGATTTGGGTCCCCTGCTAGAGCAGGGGGTTGGACTAGAAGACCTCCAAAGTTCTTTTTAACTCTGTTATTCTGTACTCTACTCTTTAAAAAAATTATAAAGTGACTACAGCCATTGAGAACTTTGGTGGCTTTGAATATGTAATAATAACTTTTGACTCTAGCACTGATTCTGTATTTGCTGTTTATATTGCTACTTCGTTCTTCTTTCTGATGCTATAAACTTTAGAAAGAGACTTGTATATTATATAAATTCTTAGATTTGAGCAAACAAGGGAATCCAAATGGATAAAGAAGAATAATTACTGCCATAAATGCGGAGCACCCCAGCTGTTACATTCAGCACAGGACTCAATAAATCAAGTATTAAGTTAAAGTCTTAAAGGAGCTGGTAGCCTAGTAGGCAGTCGAAACGTCATGATTGGGAATGCTTCAAAAAAATAACAACACCCCAACCTCATTTTATTGTTTTTATTTATTCCTCCCCTCCCCCCTATTTTACAGCAAACTTGAAGTTGTTATCCATTATGTACAGATACTGTATCCCAAACTGCATAAACACTGGAATGTGCTCTGGATTGTAGCAGCCATTATTACAGTTTTTGCTGTAGTGCTGGGGGCCTCCTGTTTATACAACTACTTCTTCTCCTATACGGAGAGATCGGATGGAGCCCAAGTGAAATCTGCCTGTTCTGCTGCCCATCGGTATTCTTGGGGAAATTCAGGACTGCAACATGACCAATAACAAAATCACGCCTGGGGGGAGCAAAAGAACCCATTGAAGAGACACCAGGAACAACCCTTTTCAAAACTTGAGATGAACAGGGTAGGGTGCTGTCACTCCTGTGATGGTTATATGTAATCGACAACCCACTGCTTCGTTTCTTTTATGTCATCAGTTTTGTGAATGCATTTTGTTTTTTAATTATCTAGCCACGCCAGCCAATAAATCTTGTTTTCTCCGTTATTTGATTGATGTGCCTGAATATTAGAAGAATTTTATGGGAAGTACGAAGATAGCAGTCAATCAAAAGCTGGGGCAGAGAAGTTCATCCGTGGAATGTAAAGTCCATTCCTTCTTCAGAATGTCACAACAGACTTCCTGCTATATAAATGTTAGCATTAATTCTTCCTATAAGTTTCAGTTTGGCTGCTCTTCACTAACATCTTAGAGGTCTGCATTTGATTTCACAATCACAGGGATGAGCTAATGCTAAAACTGCAAAACACTGAAATGTTTTGTTATATGGAGATTCCATACTTATGAGAGAAGACCCTTGCTACTCTCACCACAAAAATAGGTGAAATGTAGGCTAGGGGGCATGTATTTTGTTAATTATCTTTTTTTAAGATGTCCAAAAACTACATCTGTAAAGTTCTATCATGTTCCAATAAGATGAAATAATATTGTAGTAATAGCTAGGTTCACAGATCATACTAATCCATATTTATTTTATTGTGTTTTATTGATACATACAATATTTTATTGTATTTTATTTATCCATAGTTAGTTGGATTTACACACCTCTCCCAAAAATATGCTAAAAGGAAAACAAACTAAAATTTGCCTAGTATGTAAATTCAGGCAATCTGTGTACGTATCACAGTTTGCAAACCATTGCTTCATAAGTACAGATAGTCCTCAACTTATGACCACAATTGAACCCAAAATTTATGTTGCTAAGTGAAAATTTGTGAAGTGAGTTTTGTCTCATGTTACGATCTTTCTTGCCACAGCTGTTAAGTGAATTACTGCAGTTGTTGAATTAGTAACATAGTTAAGTGAATATGGCTTCCCCATTGACTTTGTCAGAAGGTCACCACAGCTGATCAGATAACTCCAGAATAATACGACCATCATAAATAAAAGCCAGTTGCCAAGCTTCTGAATTTTGATCACATGATCTTGGAGAGCTTTTTTCAGTGCTGCTGTAGCAATTGCAATAGCACTTAGACTTATATACTGTTTTACAGAGCTTTACAGCCCTTTCTAAGAGGTTTGCAGAGTCAGCATATTGCCCCCAACAATTTGGGTCCTCATTGAGCCTGATGAGATTCGAACTGCCAAATTGCATTCCGTCGGCAGTCAGCAGAAGTAGCCTGCAGTACTGCACTCTAACCACTGCGCCACCATGGCTCCTCAACTTCTTCCTCTTTGTAACTTCAAACAGTCATTAAGTGAACTGTTGTATGTCAAAGACTACCCGTACAGCAAATTGAAGAATTGTATTTTTGATGGAATGTGATGGTGACCAAGGCAAGGATGTGTGGGTTTTAAATGACAAATGGGGACCTTCTTACAAAGTACTAATCAATTGAATAAAGTAAAATACTTAAGGTTTCCTCCTCTTATTTTTGCTTCTTTATAATAAAAAAGTAGCAGCTAAGATCTTAAAATCCATACTAGAAGTAGTTTAAGAGATGGAATGTGAACATTTGCCTAATCTCTGTTCTCTTTATTCTGGTGAACCAGGAAACCTTTTCCCAGAAAAAAAAATCATGATTTGATTTGGCTTTGGCTTAGTATGATCAATGAACCTGGTTATGGCTTATAGTTATATAGTTACACACCAGGCTGAAATTTGTTTCTAATTTTTTGGAAAAAAAATGAGTGAAAATGCTGTCAACACCCCAACAGCAAAATTCCTTTGTATTCTATAGCGAACATTAACATATACAATTAAATCTAAATGGAACAAAAGACGGCTCCTTAGTAGGTTGGCAGGAGATGCTGTCGGGTATGTGCTTTCTGTTCCTTGGAATCAGAAGAGAGGGTTGCTGTTCCTGAAAGTATAAATAGATTTCCTGACACAATTCAAAGTTAGGAAACATCAAATTGCAGGCATAACCGCGTATTAACTAAAAGCCAACAAATAGAAGTGCTTAAAGATCAGAATGAAAGAGTGACTCGCAGCTAAGGCATTCCTTTCTGGTTCATTTCAGCTACTGGAATGCAAACAGTCCCAGAGTATATTTTTTACTAATTTGTAAAATTGTGTCTTGGCAAAAGCATGATGCATGCTGAGATCTTACTGCTTTAGCTCATCTCACAAATTTACTTGCATTATTTGGTGTTCGAAAGGGGTTATTTGACAAAAACATTCAGGATATGAACTTTTTGTTGAAGTGTCATACCTCACGTGATTGGATGGACTTGTGATCCAAGGCTAATAGGTAGCTTGCAGTGACCAGAATACCCTAGATCAGGGGTATCAAACTTGCATTGTCACATGACGCATCGTGACTCCCACTGCTTTGCTAAACCAGGGGTGGGTTTGCCCAGCGCATGACGCATCTGATCCACAGACTATGAGTTTGACACCTCCGCTCTAGATGGTGCCACCCAGCCAGCATGAAAAAGCAGGAAATTTCTAGCAGCATTTGGGTATGACAAACCACTTTAAGGCTTAAAAGTACTTATTAATAGTACTTATTTGGACATTCACATTTTCCAAATTTAAAACAAACAAACAAGCAATTGAGCAAAAAATGATTGGTCCTGTCACCCACAATGTTGTCAGAATATTCCTGCAGCATTCAGGCTGAAGCACATCACAAAGCAGAGATCCCATATGGCAGTGATGGCAAACCTATGGCACCAGTGTCACAGTGGCACGCAGAACCATATCTGCTGGTATGCAAGCTGTTGCCCTAGCTAAGCTCCAACATGCACGTGTGTGCTGGCCAGCTGATTTTTGGCTCACACAGAAACACTGGGAGGGCATCTTTGGCTTCCAGAGAGTCTATAGCAGGATGGGGGAGGGAATTGTTACCCTCCCCCAGCTTGAGGGAAGCCTTTGGAGCCTGGGGAGGGCGAAACACAAGCCTATTGGGCCCACCAGAAGTTGGGAAACAGGCCGTTTCTGGCCCCCAGGAGGCCTCCAGGGGGTGGAGGAAGCTGTTTTCGCCCTCCCCAGGCATTGAATTATGGGTGTGGGTATTCGTGCAAGTGTGATAGCTCTTTCAACACCTGGGGGGTAAAAGGTTCGCCATCCCTGCCATATGGGAAAAACAAAATCTTCCATTCTTGAGAAGTACAAAAGAGCAGAGCCCAGGGTGAAATTTCACCCTAGATTACTGGACAGTTGTCTTTCAAATATAAGAAGTAGGGAATAGGTGTGAAATCATTTGAAGTAGAAACTTCTCCAAAACATAATTTGCAAGTTTTATGTTAAGTAGTTTTGAATACCTACAGGTTAGTAAGTAAAGTGGCTACTACTGGTGTATAATTTTAGCATTGGATCAATCTCTAAATGGCCATAGGTGAATAAAATAATGGCATTAAGCATGTTCAGAAAGGCTGGTGAGAATGTGTATTATTGATTGTCAAACTGGAAGAGCGAATGACAGAGGCTAAGGAATCAAACCAACTGCTGTCCTTTGAATTAAATAATTTAACTAATAAGATATATCTACAATACAGTTTTCATTTCATGTAACTAAAAAGATCCTGAAATGCTTTATACACAAAATGTTAAGCATGTTTACTCATATTAAGAATTAATGGGAAAATAAAAAATGTTAGAACAATTGATTCATCCTAGCAAGTAGAATATTATATGCAAAGTGAAAGAATGTCTTTACAAGGCAAAGTACTGAGAGAAACAGTTTTTTTTCTTCAGCTGTCTCCAGACTATTACTTTTTCATTAATAGGATTTGAAGTCACCTATAATTATAATGCTTAAAATTAGCTCATTACAGTAGTGATTTTTGGCAGACTGAGAAACAAATTTTGCTTCTCTTTTGTGAAAAATAATTTTTAAAAACCAGATCCTTTGTTTCATTACAATATCAGAACATAGACATTTTTATATTTTCAAATTTATAGGATTTAGACACATAGTGGACTAGATCATCTTACTCCATGTGCACAGAAGAAGTGCTATTTCGAGGTTTGGTTGGTTGGGTTTTTTCTTTCCTGAAGTGCAATATTTATTTATTTGGCTTTAACAAGACACATTTGTTTTTTGTGCACAGCACTGATATTTTAAGTAGGAGGAATTCAAGAGTCACTATTTTTTGTTTAAAATTTGTAAGACTTTGCACAGGTGTGCTAGTATTGTACTGTACAGCATCATATACTTGAGTTTTGGAAATAAAAACATTGTTTCAGAATCTTTTGAGTTTCTCCTATGTGATTAATACATTTGGTGTCTTTGCATGTAATAGCAATTCCTGTAGAGAACACATATAGAATAGAATAGAATAGAATCTTTTGTCAATTTAAATGTACACTAATCAACATACATTAAAATAAAATTGCATTGCATTTAGCTCTCAGACCATTAGATAACCATTATGCTTACACACATACACGCTCACACACACACAAGTATGACACACAGAAATTTTAATATGCACATTGTAAGATTTTTATTCTGCCAGATTTTGCTTTATTAGCATAAACACAATTGT
Source organism: Erythrolamprus reginae (assembly GCF_031021105.1). Lineage (NCBI taxonomy): Eukaryota > Metazoa > Chordata > Lepidosauria > Squamata > Dipsadidae > Erythrolamprus > Erythrolamprus reginae. Next base: position 121,293,241 of record NC_091950.1, read on the forward strand.
TCTGCCTTCATAGATAGCAGCCTTGCCCATAAACTGAGAAGGAAGCAAAGAATGATGATTATTCATTTTCAGATTTCCTTTGTGTTTTAAAGGGATTTTGTATCATTTCTGGAAATTGTAGCAAGTATCATCATCTACCGTACACAACTATAATTTCCCCACCTGTTTTAAAGTTTCTTATTTACATTTTCTATCTCAGTAGATAATGCACCTAGTTGACCTTGGCTGATTCAGGAAAAGGTAAGTAGGGTTCTTCCTGGTTAATAGTAGGTTGGAAGACTAGCTGTATGTTATGCTAGAAAGCCAAAAAGACTTTCAGCATCAGGCAGTGGAAAACTACTTCCATATTCTTGTCAAGACAACAACGCGTAGGATTCAGGCAAGCCCCAGGCCAGTAGTTCTTAAAACTAGGGGTAGTTATCTCTAAAGCTACTAGGGATAGTTACCTCTAAGACAGGGGTGTCTAACTGGATTTCATTGAGGGACACATCATGATTGTATTTGACCTTTGAGGGCGAAGATGGGAGTGGTCAGGGTGAGCATGGCCCGGTCGACATCACTCATGTTGGGGGAGCCTGTGGAGGACTGAGCACTCTGCCACCGAAAATGGGTTTCCAAGCTCCGTTTTCAGCTGTGACCGCCTACTGCAACCCTCTGCCAGCCAGAACAGAGCTCAGGAAGGCCCTTCCAAGCTGTTTTCTTTGGCAGAGGCACTATGGGCTGGTCCTTTGCTGTTTCCAGGGCAGATCTAAGCACCCCACGGGCCAGATACGCCCTCCCGGCTTGATGTATATCCTGGAGATAAAGAGAACCATTTTATTTGTTTGTTTGTAAATCAAAGATTGAGTTTTGGACTGCTGCTACTGAAATGCTTGTGTGAAACAATAGTCTGCTGCTAGTGGATTTAATGACATTCAACACTAAATATTTTAGTCTATATTTTAGTCAAACAGTTTAAGAACCAGTGTCCTAGGAACTTTGTTTGACTCAAGAGCATCTGTAGCTGCACTTTTCTATGGAGGAGATCTTGTCTGTGAAGAAGTAGATCTCCTAGGCAGTTTTGTAAAGTAGCTACAAAAAGAGATAAAAATATCAGCACATAACATCCAGAATAAAAGTAACAGCAAACACAAAATGCTCCATTTAAGCAAAAATGTAGATGTTAACTCTTACACTCAAAAGTTGCCAATGTGGGGCATCAGGCAAACCTTTCTGCAGAGAGCATTCCTCACTTGGAAAGACCTTTTCTGAAATAGGAACCCTCTTGCTTCATTTTGCTGTGGCATCTTAAGGTCCAAGAACGTGGGAATAGATGTGCCTTGAAATTCTTAAATTGATTTCACCGTCCAACCCTCTATTCATTTTGAAAATAGTTTTAGACCTCCGGATTCAGTGAGTAGATAAATTCTTCCATCACAAATAGCCAACCCATGTTACATCTTTCTTTTAAATAGATGCAGGAGTTGGATGAATGATGAGCAAATAGCAAGTGACTAAACAGGAACTATTACAGGATGGCCACCTGAGGTACACTGGGAAATCTTCCCACTGTTTATAAGAACAAGACTATGTTATCTCTCTTCCTCAGATGTATATTTTCTGAGTCAGCACTCATTGTATTTTCCAGACTGCCCATGACAGGTTGGGAAGGGGGGGGGGGGAGCTGTCATGTGTTTCCAGATAGTGACCTTAGTCAGTGAACGGCTTTTGAACAGAGCAACAAGTTCAGCTAAGCTGAAGTCAGTGGCTGTTTAGCATCCTTGACACTCAAAGTGGTAAAAGAGGAAATAAAGGAGAAGAAGCTGTTTGGCAACTCATGAGAAAAGAACACATTGGAAGTGTTCAAGAGGCAAAATAGCATCACACAATAGCATTTCCAACATTGGAGGAAGAACGGCAATCTGCCTGAAGCTCTCAGCCCTTTGATGTTACCAACAATGGCATTCCATGGTAGAACTGTCTCCGTTTTCTTCTCAATCTGGGTGGCAAACTTCATGGCACAAGACACAATTCGTCTGGAAGGTATGTTACCATAAATTGCTAGTTTTTCAACATATTCTGAATGTACCAAGGGAGGGTATGTTTTAAACAAAAATTGCAATATTATAAGTTATTTATAATATTATAACAGTTATTTCCAGGATCAGCAGGGTTGTTAGTTAGTAGTTAGATAGTTAGATAGTCAGATAGCCAGTTAGTTAGTTAGTTAGTTAGTTAGTTAGTTAGTTAGTTAGTTAGTTAGTTAGTTAGTTTAAAGAAACATTAAAGAAAACTTATGGCATCTTAAAGTCTAAGGAAAGTTTAATGGCCAAAGTTCTAGCAAAGTTGTAGCAAAGGAACCTCAATCTCCAGCCATTTTTGTTTCTCAAAATGGTAAATTGTAGTTAGGAAGAAGATGCTGTGTAAACTAGCACAGTGTAGCTGCAATGTGCAGAACGGATTTTATTTAATTCATTTATTTTTGCTCATTCAAATATCCTTTGTTAGTTGGTACAGTGTCTCCCTTCTAACAAAAATATGTCAGTTTAAGATAAGGATAGAATTTTCTAATTTTGTCATATGGTTAAAGGACTGTGGTAAATTAGGAGGCATGGAAGGGAGGGGAGGTATGGATAGGATGTCAAACGAAAACATGAAACAACTTTCTGTTCTGAGCACTTCCTGAATGAAAAATATTTCATATTACAAAAACAAGAATGTGTGTTCTGCTAGGTGATACATTGCAGTTTCATCATATAGTGAAATGAGAAATATATACACAGAATGTTAAAGGATCTTTTTTAGTGGGTTTTTGCTTTTGTATAGGAAGTATTAGCAACTTACTTTTTAAAAGAATGCTTCTTGCATTAAAAGTTCACTTTTTGCTACATTCATAATTTGTCTCAATCATCACACCTTTGAATCTATTCTTGTGGGATCCATTTAGTGGTGGTATTTTGAAGGATGGTTTTAGTTTACGGGTATCACCACTGTTGTGAATGCCTTTGTGTTGAGATATTAGAAAGTCTATAAACTCATTATTTTCTTGCTGTCAACAAATTCAATTTAGCCATACCAAAATTTCACTGGGAAAATTATATTCTTGTGATAGTAGTCAGTCAGCAGTGGCAGATGCCATTGTTGGCTGATCATATTAAAAAGACATTATAAGACAGTGGCAACAGGCTTACAGTAGAGATTTTTGAGCATTACTAGAGGGAAGAAAAGATTCACTTGTAAAGGACAGAAAGAAATTAAGAGTAATGCTAAGCTTACTGAAGTTAGAATACAGGTCTAAAGACAGAGTCTCAACCTTTCAATCGTTCTAATGTTATTGTAGGATTTGATCTTTCATCAATAATCTGAAGGGATTCTTCAAAGCTTTCATGGGCTTATTTTGTAAATCCCATAAAGGGGCATTGTCAGTGATTTCTCAAGGTTGAATACATGGTTTGGCCCACACCAAACTGTTTTTGCTCAATTCCACTGCCCAGATCTCATAGTGTATGGTAGTTGTGGTCGAGACGTTCCCTAGTAAATAAATGTGATTTTTGAAAGCAGCTCTTCCCTGTCCATGTCTGACGTTCAAAATCACCTTCTCCAACTGGATGCATTGAGCCACAATCTCTCAACCAATTGAATGTATAATGCTGTTCTAAGCATTATACTAATTGTAGAGACCTACATCTAAAGTATGTATGCACGACCACCATCTGTAATACAGTGATCCCTCGATTTTCGCAGCTTCAAACTTCGCGAAACGCTATACCACGGTTTTTCAAAAAATATTAATTAAAAAATACTCCACGGTTTTTTTGCTATACCACGGTTTTTCCCACCCGATGACGTCATACGTCATCACCAAGAGTCACTTCTCTGTCTTTTTCTCTTTCTTTCCTGTCATTCTCTGCTTCAATCATTTTCTCATTTCTCTTTTTTCTCCCTTTTTCTATAATTTTTCTCTCTTTCTCTACCTTCCACTCTCCCCCCTCTTGCTCTCTCTCTTTCTCCCCCTCTCTCTCACTCTCTTCCTTCCTTTCTCATCTTTCTTTCTCTCTCTCTTTCTCTATCTTGCTTCTTCCTCTCTCACACTCTCTTCCTCCCTCTCTCATCTCTTTCTTTCCTTCTCTCTCTTTCTCTATCTCTCCCCCTCTTGCTCTCGAGCGGCCAGGCGAACGGCGGGTGGCTGGGCGAATGGCGGGCGGGCGGCGGGTGGGCGGGCGGCGAGCGAGCGGGCGGGCGAACGGCGGGTGGCTGGGCGAACGGCGGCCGGGCAAGCGGCGGCCGGGCGGGTGCTGGGGGGGCGGGGGCAGCCGACATTCAAAGCAATCTTTGTCGGCTTCCGCACTTTCGTTGCTCCCTGCCCTAATTTCAAGCCCGGCTCCTTGTGCTGCCTTGAAAAAGGGTGCGTGGGGGTAGTTTTTGGCTGTCCATAGCCAAAAATGGTGTTTTTATTTCCGCGCCGCTATATCGCGGAAAATCGATTTTCGCGGGAGGTCTTGGAACATAACCCCCGTGAAAATCGAGGGATCACTGTACCTGAAGATCTCTATCGCTCACTTTAATATTAATGAATCAGGACCGATAAAGGTACATATTTTATAATGCAAATAAATATATAAATATTAAATATCCACTAGTAATCATCTTGATATATTTCTGATTATTTGCAGATATTCACATGTCAAACTGCAGAATTGCAGGTGTAACACTTGTTGCAGATAAGAGAAAAAATAATTTTAATTTTGCTGAAGCAGAATCAGTTTGCACGCAGCTGGGATTAACGTTAGCACACAAATCCAGGATTGAAGCTGCTTTGAAACATGGCTTTGAAACCTGCAGGTACAGAAAATCTTTCCAACATTTACTTTTAAATGTTTTATGCTAACGTATGTAAAAAAAACAAGGTACATGTTACCTTTTTAAATGCCGTTTTTAAAATAAAATATCATTATTATTACTACTCAGAAATAAATCAAGACTAGAAGCATGCAAACAATTAAAAATTAAATAGCCCCTCTTATTCTTAAAGCCGAAAAAGTTGATTATTTATTCTCAAATTAAATTTATTCCCTGTTATTCTCCACAGGTTCATATGCATAGTTTTAAAACCATTATGTATATTATTTGTGTGTAAATATGAATGAGTGTGGCTTCAGATATACAGGTACACTTGATCTTCATTTAAATATATACCTAATAATGTGCAATTTTTGCCACCTTGAAACGGAAACTGTCTATGCCAGAGCTGTCAAACTCCAGGCCCACTGGCTGGCCATGCCCAGTTTAGCGAAGGAGAAAAAGTCCCGATATGTCACATGAAGCCATGAGTTTGACACCGCTGTTCTATGCCTATCATAAACTTCTTAAAATTTTCCTCAGTTTTCCAAAAGATGAATAATCCTGTGTCACTGCACCTAACCTATACATTTTTAAATCTTTTTTTTTACTTTTTGCACAAAAGATTCAAGCTGTGGATTACACTTGGCATTTGAGTAAAGTGACCAGTGCAAATCAGGGGTGGGTTCTCCACCAGTTTGGGGTCGCACTGGAAGTATGTGTTTTGTACATGCGTGCTTGCTACACTAGTACGTTTACCCCCTTCGCTCCCAGATTAAATTGGTTTGCATATGCGCAGGAAGTTATTTTCACATAAAGTTGGCTCCGGTGGACAGATTTCAAGCTGTAGGACCGATTTGGGTGTGTTTCCAGCAGGCCATCGCTGCCGGTTTGGTGAGTGGGGGGAAATTCCCACTACCAGTTCTAGAGAACCGGTCCAAAGTGGCAGGAAACCACCTCTGATGCAAACTCCCCCAAATGAAAAATAATGGTTAAGACAAAAACAAACATCTATTGACTTTAATTTAAAATAAATTAAAATTAATAGCCTTAATTATTATTTATCATGTATTTTACCATGCAATTAAATCTGGCCCCCCTGACTAATAATTGTGATACATGATGTGATTGTACCGCTTGATTGAGTAATACATAGGGTTTTTAGCTATAGTTCTTTAAATGTACAGTATTAGATTTGTACTGTACGCTGTGTTTTTATATTTACTCTGTGAGCCGCCCCGAGTTTTCGGAGAAGGGTGGCATACAAATCTAATTAATAATAATAATAATAATAATAATAATAATAATAATAATAATAATAATAATAATTTCATAGCTTTCCCCTTTCGAAACATTAAAACCTAGAACTTTTGGAGAGACTAGGAAGACCACAGCCAAAGGAAGGAGCCAAAGGAAGGAGACCTTTGATTGTGGACTCCAAAATTTAACTTTGAAAAAAATCATTTCCTTCTGAGTAAATAAGAGTTCACTGAGAAATTAACCTTAAATATGATATTTCAGGACTGAACAAGGAAGGTGGAATCATAAAACCAAAACATAATATTTGGGAAGAATGCTAGCTGGGGAATTCTGGGAATTAAAACCAACAAATCTTCAAGCATCCAATGCTGAGAAAAATTGTTCTATATTGTATATATAAACTTTGAAAAGTGACACTTCGTTGTTGCTAAGGTCATATATCTAACAGGAAAAAATGCTTTTCACTCTAGTTTTGGCTGGGTAGCAGAAGGCTACGGTGTAATTTCTCGGATAATTGCAAATGAAAAATGTGGGCAGAATAAAACTGGGGTTAACATCTGGAGGATGCACCTAGACAAGAGAGCTCGTGTTTATTGTTACAATTCTTCAGGTAAGTGGGATATGGATTATAATTTATTTATTTATTTGTTCAATTTTTTATGCCGCCCTTCTCCTTAGACTCAGGGCGGCTTACAACATGTTAGCAATATCACTTTTTAACAGAGCCAGCCTATTGCCCCCACAATCCAGGTCCTCATTTTACCCACCTCGGAAGGATGGAAGGCTGAGTCAACCTTGAGCCGGTGATGAGATTTGAACCGCTGACCTTCAGATCTACAGTCAGCTTCAGTGGCCTGCAGTACAGCACTCTACCTGCTGTGCCACCCCGGCTCTTATTAGCTATTATAATATTTAGTATCAGAATCTCTCCTAAAAGAGAAGGTAATAATGATTGTAGAAATTTCTGTACTGCTAATACAGTGATGGTGAAACTTTTAGACACCAAGTGTCCAAACTGCATGCATGCCCAAACTGAAAGGTGTGAGAGCACACGTGAACATGTGTATGCACGGACATGTGCACATGTGCAGCAGAGACCAAGGGGAGGCAGGGCATCCAAACACTCACAAACTCAGTCCAACATCAAGCGGATTTTCTAACCAACTTCAAGCGGCAGCCAAAAGTTCAACAGCAGCTATCTACCATATTTAAATGCAGAAATTAAATGAAATTACTTTACACTGATCTAAATGAATCCTGTCCCATTTAGAAACAATCAGTGAAGCAGGGAGGAAGAATTATGACAGCAGCTACTTCCAGAACTTAATCGTATTAAGATAAGCCTAACAAAGTGCTAAGTCTGACAGATACTGCAGCATCAGATCTCTCTAGGGCAGTGATGGTGAACATTTTTTTCCTCAAGTGCCGAAAGAGCGTGTATCCGCACTATCGTGCATGCCAGAGGGCCCACACCCATAATTCAGTGTCCAGGGAGGGGAACTTCCCCTGCCACCCGGAGGCCCTCTGGGGGCCAGAAACGGCCTGTTTCCCTACTTCTGGTGGGCCCAATAGGCTCGTGTTTCACCCTCCCCAGGTTCCAAAGGCTTTCCTGGAGCTTAGGGAGGGTAAAAATGCCATCCCCCATCCCCCCAGGCTCTCTGGAAGCAAAAAACGACCTCCCAGAGCCTCTGTGTGAGCCGAAAATCAGCTGGCCAGTACACACATGCACATTGGAGCTGAGCTAGGGCAACGGTTTGCGTGCCATCCGTGTGCCACCTGTTCTAGGGCAATCTAATAGGACTACTCTATTGCTTTTTAGCTATGTAAATTAACAATTAGTAAGACATCCCTTGCATTTTGTTATTTTTTTAAATGTGCATCAGGTAGCATCAACAAATCTCACTGCACTGTTTTCTTGTCTTCTTTTCAGATACGTGGATTAATTCATGCATCCCAGAAGAAAGCACAGTTTCAGTACCAGACAGTTCCACTGAGATGAACTCTACTTTAGCAGTCTCATTTCAGGACACCTCCGCAGGGGTTGACACAAGTCAAACCCAAACCTCATTACAACGAACGCAAAAAAACTTAAAGTACCGCATCAAATGTGTAACAGAAATTTTGCCACCTGAACCTACTCCCGAGAAGGAAAATCTGCTTTTCACTGATAAACGAACTGCATTTAAAAACGAGAGTGTCCCATTTGGAGGTAATAGCCTTGAGTTTCATGGTTTTATGTTAGAGAGCGGACAAAGGAACCCCTCAGTTTAAAACTTCTACTGGTTTAGAGGAGAACTTAAAAAGTGTTCTCTTGCGGTGATAAGATGAATCAAACCACTATAACTAGAAATGTAATCTTTTGACATGTTTCAAGCTACCAACGGCACTTCCAATTCTACAATCCAAATAAGGCAATTGAGAGCTGCTCTAAACAGAGTGGCTGGAGAGTTGCTACTCCAAATTTTAAATCTGGATGCACTAGGTTGTTGCTTTCCACATTCAACATTTCTCTTCCAGCTGCCTGACTTAGAAGATAGATATCTTTTCAATAATTATAAGTAAACAATGTACACGAAGAGCTATACTAAAGTAGTATAAGAAAGTATTATTAGTTGGATTTTTTTCATCCTCTCAATTAGAAAACTCTTTGTAATTCAATTAGGGTCTACATAAAAAAGGACTGAAATCTAAGACAATCCCCCCCCCCCTTGGGCCATGTTATTGGGCCATGTTATTATTGCCACTTCTATCACTCCTACTACTTACTATTAATACTAAAGTGGCAGCTGTTATTTGTCGAGTTACTCCTTAGTCAGCCTCCTGTGCTGGTTTCATTTCTAAGAATGTTCGGAATACATTCAGAAAATAGAAATGAGGGATTAACACAGTTACGTCTGTATAGCTGAAAACCCTCAAAAGTATTTTGGAAAGTGCAAGAAAGAGCTCTGGCATAAGAGAGGGCATGGGGAGGAAAGAGGATGCCTTTTAGTCAGTATGTTGACTCCTGGTGACTACCTGGACCAATCCCTACAGTTTTCTTAGGAAGATTTCAGAAGTGGTTTGCCATAGCCTGCTTCCTACAGCTGGGAGAAAGTGACTGGCCTAAGGTCACCCAGTTGGTTTTCAAGCCTCAAGTGGAATTAGAACTCACAGCCCTCTGGTTTCTAGCCTGGTGCCCAAGCCACTATACCAAACTGGTTGTCTAACAGGGGACACTGATCATTGCAAATAGGAGCAATTGTTCTCTCGTCCAATTTAGATATATGTGTGGATTTGTTAGCTGTGAGATGTTTTTTGTGTTGTGCATGTTGGACTCTGAAACTCAATCTATTCCACTTCCATAGATTTTTCAGCAGGTTACATTAATATTAGCCTCATCAATTTGTCTTCAGGAAAAGGATGTTTGCTTAGTTTTTTCAAAGAAATCAATTCTGGCTAAAGCAGGGACAACCTTCTAAGCTAATGATGGCTAACTTTTTTCTCGCCATGTGCTGAAAGCATATGCCAGCACCAGTGAAGGGCTACCAAATTTTTTACTACCACACTGTGGGCGTGGCTTATGCAGGACGCCCTGCATTTTCTCTCAACATCTTGTTGTGCAAATTAGGAGTTCTGGGGTGGAGCTCCATTTTCGCTACCCCACTGCGTTCCCACCCACCCCATTTGGGCAGCAGCCCACCCCTGGCCCCGCCCCCTGCCCATCCCGCAAATCAGATGGACAGGAGCAGTGAAGGGCTACCAATTTTTTTACTACCACACTGTGGGCGTGGCTTATACATTTTCTTACAACATCTTTCAGTGCAAATTGGGTGCTCTGGAGTGGAGCTCCATTTTTGCTACCACACTATATCCCCCCACCCCGTCCGGGCAGTACCCCACCCCCCTGGACAGGAGGCACGCATGCACATGCGTGGTGGGGCTAATCTGAGCAACAGCTCACACGCCCACAAAAAGGTGTCTGCGTGCCAGCTGCTGCATGAGTGCCATAGGTTCAACATCACAGTTTTAAGCCATAAAAATGTTTGTCTGTTTTTCAGCCAAGATTCTGAACAAAATTAACAGTTTCAAAAGTTTCTTTAAACAAAATAATAGCAATATTACTAATAAGCTGTTTCTCTAAATTCTAGTATTAAAAAATCTAAAATTAAAAATGCTTCAATTTTACTTGGTGAAAATAAGCAACAGCAGCAGGAAGGTTCCAACTAGTACCTGAAGTCAGACAATACAGTTAGCGAGGAACAAATTATTGAAAGATGTTTATCCATCCTATGAGGGCAGAGGAGTTGGCAAGCAAACACATTCACAACTAAATTGTGGCAATGTTGTCTATTGCAACATTAAAACCAAATTTGGTCTGTGTTTAGTTGTTGATAAATACACAAGGATACAAAACTAATCTTGAAACCAGAATAATTAGACTTAATCCCAGTTCAGATCCAGTAAGAAATTATGCTTAATAAAATAACAGAATTGAAAAGGATCTTGGAGGTCTTCTAGTCCAGCCCCCTGCTCAGGCAGGCAACCCTATACCATTTCAGACAAATGGTTGTCCAATCTCTTTTTTAAAACTTCCAGTGTTGGAGGATAACTAGTTGGAATAATGACCCAATTCACGCTCAAATTCAAAAGCTATCATAGCAAAGTATATTTCATAAAACACAATTCTTTAATACAAGAGTTAACTCAATGGAATGTGATGCTGGCTGCAGTCTCTCATTAGCAATAGATAATGGGACTGCGGGAATAAATCTCTCATTCTGATGATTCTTCTTTGATCAATTACTTATGCAATCCAAAGACATTTTACAGCTCAAAACAAAACCAGGAATCAACAATCCAGAGGAATAGGAAAGTCTTTCTGCTTCCATGCTCTGTCCTCCATTACGAATGTTGTTTTTCCACATCCCTTTCCTCATCAGCCAGTCTATGTATACCGTCAGGGTGTGGTCAAATGTCCCATAGAGATATTCAACACCTATGATCTCTTCTATAGAAATATTCATGCCTGGATTTCATCCTCCTAATTCTGGATCTAATAGAGCAGTGATGGCAAACCTATGGCAGGGGTGCCACAGGTGGCACGCGGAGCCATATCTGCTGGCACTCCAGTCTTTGCCCTAGCTCAGTTCCAACATGCATGTGTGTGCCAGCCAGCTGATTTTTGGCTCACACAGAGGCTCTGGGAGGCCGTTTTTGGAGGAGGGTGTTTTTACCCTCCCCAGGCTCCAGGGAAGCCTTTGGAGCCTGGGGAGGGTGAAAGATGAGCCTACTGGGCCCACCAGAAGTTGGGAAACAGGCCATTCCCAGCTTCTAGAGGGCCTCCAGGGGGCGAGGGAAGCTGTTTTTGTCCTCCTCTGGCATTGAATTATAGGTGTGGGCGTTCACGCATCCACAATAGCATGCGCCCACACTCTTTTGGCACCCGAGGAAAAAAAGGTTCGCCATCACTGTGATAGAGTGTCCTTCTCCTCTAAGTCCCATTATCCTCTGACTCAAACACTACCACAACTAGGGGTGCTATACCCTCCTGTGGTCCCTCTATCTCTGACTCCCCTCCCTCTCACTCTCAGACTCAGGTGGCAAGAGCATGGGCCTGCAATGCCAGTACTCCTCCATCTCCTGGTCTTCAACATCCATGAGCAGCTGAGCCGGAGGTGGACCACTCACAACAATGTCAATGCCATTCTGTATCTTGAGCCTATTTTCTGGAGCGTTGTTGGCTATTCCTGTCATCTTGGTGTCATCGGCAAATTTGATGAATTCTCCATCTATCCCCTCATCTAAATCATTGATGAAGATATTGAAGAGTATTGGGCCTAAGACAGAGCCTTGGGATACCACCATTATCACCCCACTTCCCTCTATGTTCACTTGCTAATTTCTTCTTGTTTGTAGAATGTACATCTATGAATACTGGAGGGGGGGGGAGCCATTTTGAATTTTTTCTCAGAAAACATTAATACTGCCACCAGAAATTTAAAAAAAGATTGTTTAGTCTCCACGATTTCAAAGTTATCTATTTCTTCTTTCCAGCTGTTCCTATCGTGCTTTTGGCGCTTGCCCTCTTCTTTTGTACAGCTGCAGTGGTTTTAGCTGTCTGCTATATCAAAAAGTAAGTAAAATTCATGCACATACATGAATTTCCACTAGCAACATATACAACATGTAGATGCTAATGCTAACTTTTCATCTGTAATAGGACTTGGGCATTCTTCTCCCTGTATAGAGAATGTTTTTAAGTCAGTTAGACTGCTGGCTTTAATCATTAAATACCCATGCCTTGTTGATGCAGCATAAGCATAAATAAGGCATACACATGTATGAATGTATAACATTCTCAGATAGAAAAATCTGCAACCTCTCAACAGCACAATGTCTCTCAAATTCAGTTTTTTTCCCCAGCTCCTGCCTCACAACCCAAGGTGTCTGAGTTTTAGGGGCAACAGAGCAAATATTTTTTCCTACATCTCTTAATAAAATAAAAAAAATTGATGTGGTTTATGGTAAAACCTTGTTTTTGTTGTAGCAGATGAAAAGGCTTTCAGAAAAATGTTTCTGAAATATCAATTACTGACACATCATGGTTTTATTTTAATTTAATATATTATGAAATCTATTACATATTATAAATATATATACTGTGTGTGTGTGTGTTGTACACACACACACACACACACACACACACCAGCAGTGAGTTGTTCCTGGTTTGGCCCAGTTCAGCAAAGCAGTAGTGGTGGCAACAGGAGGCTCTGCCCACCCACCCAGGATGCCTCTGTACATATGACTTGATCAAAGTGTATAAATCATGCATGGGATAGAAAAGGTGAATAGATAAAAAATCTTTTCTCTATCACACTATGCTAGGACGAGGGGGCACTCCCTAAAGCTCATAGGTAAGAAAGCGAGGACAAATCAAGGGAAATATTTCTTCACCCTGGTTTGTCGAATTCACTTCCAGAAGAGGTCATGACAGCTGTCAGCCTTGATAGCTTCAAGGCAGGATTAGACAGATTCATGGATGCCAAGTGTTTCGGTGGTTATTGAAACGGATGTCCATGTGCTGCCTCTATGTTGGTTGAGGCAGGCAGGATTCCCTTGAGTGCCTCTTGTTGGGGGTCAAGGGAAAGGGAGGGTCTTGCCTTCTCTTTCTGCTCAAGATCCCCATGGACAATTGGTGGGCCACTGTGTGACACATAATGCTGGACTCGATGGGCTTTGGCCTGATTCAGCATGGCTCTTCTTAGGTTCTTATGTGCAGAAGCGTCACACATGTGTGCAAGCATGCGCAAGACCACAAGCGAGCTGGTAGCAACAGGATGTACGTGTATGTATGTTTGTGTGTGCGTGTGTGTGTGTGTATAAAATCAAGCCTCCCACTGAGATAGAGATATATAGATTTATGCAGATGCTTTATTTAAACTAAATTTATGTAACAGTGATTACATGAGCTTTGTAGGTGCCATATGCTAAATAAATAATGAGCCGGAGTGGCGCAGCAGGTAGAGTGCTGTACTGCATGCCAATGAAGCTGATTTGTAGATCTGTAGGTCAGTGGTTCAAATCTCATCACTGGCTCAAGATTGACTCAGCCTTCCATCCTTCCGAGGTGGGTAAAATGAGGACCTGGATTGTGGAGGCAATAGCCTAGCTCTGTTAAAAAAGTGCTGTTGCTAACATGTTGTAAGCCGCCCTGAGTCTAAGGAGAAGGGCGGCATAAAAATTGAATGAATGAATGAATGAATGAATGAATGAATGAATGAATGAATGAATGAATGAATTTCAAGTAAGTGCTGTTCAAGATACAATAATGGCTTTCATTTCTAGAATTTCTGTATGGCGTTTAATTGTTAATCAATTTTCTTTTTCAATTTAATGAAAGGTACAAGAAAACATCTCTATTTTCAAGCAAGGAGAAGAAAGATGAAATGGAAACCAAGAACCTCAAAGAACCAAATGCAAAAAACCAACCTCCAGAGCAGGGCCTAAATAATGGGAAAAAGGAAGAAGTGGAAGTGAAGTCTGAACTGCCAGTAAAATGTTTGGAAGCAGAAGTTTAAGGCAGAGCATCTCAATGAACAAATGCCACATGAACAAATGGCAGAAACTAACAGTTTATACATTGGTAATTGTATATACAGTGTTCCCTCGATTTTCGCGGGGGTTGCGTTCCAAGACTGTCCGTGAAAGTCGAATTTCCGCGAAATAGCGGTGCAGAAGTAAAAACACCATTTTTGGCTATGGACAGCCAAAAACTACCCCCACGCACCCTTTTTCAAGGCAGCGCAAGGAGCCGGGCTTGAAGTTGGGGGCGGGGAGCAACGAAAGTGCGGAGGCTGGCAAAGATTGTTTTGAATGTCGGCTGCCCCTGCCCCCCCAGCGCTTCTGGCCCCCTCACCGCTACCCCCCGCCGGCCCGATCCACTCCTCTCACTGGCTTTCTTGGGACACAGGTCCTCCTGCAGCAGCGCTGGTGGCTACGGCTTCTCATCCTCCTCATTCGGCCGCTAGCCGCTCTGAGCGTTTTGAGATTGCCCGCCTCGCCCCTCTCACAGTCCCTTAGCTGAGAGCACTTTCGTCCCAGCTATCAGCGAGTGGGCTGCAGGAGAGGCGGGGCAGGCGTTCTCACAGAGAGGGAGAGAGAGGGGGAGAAAGAGAGAGAGAGCAAGAGGGGGGAGAGTGGAAGGTAGAGAGAGAGAGAGAAATGATAGAAAAAAGGGGAGAAAAAAATAGAAATGAGAAAATGATTGAAGCAGAGAATGATAGGAAAGAGAGAGAAAGAGAGAGAAGTGACTCTTGGTGATGACGTATGACGTCATTGGATGGGAAAACCGTGGTATAGAAAAAAAAACCGCGGAGTATTTTTTAATTAATATTTTTTGAAAAACCGTGGTATAGCCATTTCGCGAAGTTTGAACCCGCGAAAATCGAGGGATCACTGTATTGCCAAAATCAATATCAGGCGTGTCATACAAACATTTCACATCTCATATATGTTAGCTTATACATTGTCAATATAGGAATGATCTTCCTTACAATAACATCTGTACAGCTCATATTTTCAGTTTTGTTGCAAGCCTTTTGTTACAAGGAAGCGACAATATTTTTTTCCCCAAAACATAAATTCAGACATGCAACTCAAACAAACAAATAAAAATGGATATATATATTTTGTTATACAAAGAATGCCATGGAGAAACTTGAATATGTGAACTAGATTTAACAGAGAAACTGTTCCTGTATTTTTCAAATGATGGTAACTTTAAAATAGTATGTCTTTACTGAGAGGTTATCACCGAAGTTTGAAAGCATAAAGAATGATGGAAAAGAACAAAGAGAAGAGTCTAATTCACACGCAGATAAATCCAGCACAAATTGTTACATAGCCATAAAAAATTATGTTTCTTGTGATTCCAGTCTCTGTCTCTTCCTACATTCTTTTCAGAAATCTAACAAATCATATGCATGTTTATGTAGAAATATGTTCCACTTTATTTCCTCAACTTACCATCTAGTATGATCCAAACTGGTATATAAAATATCTCTGTAATTTGATTGTTGTGGCTGTTATCATAATATACATGAAAATACATTTATCAGGATTTCATTGAAATAAACAAAAATTGCATAATTATTTAATATTGTAAATTGATACAAAGTTATATATATAAAAAGTTATATATACTCATCTTTTTCAACAGCTGAATTTGTTCATAATTACTTTCCAATGATGGACAGATTCATCTGAACAACTATAGAAATAAGCTTGATATTATATGGAGAACTTCTAGAAATACACAAAATACTACATTCATGCTTTTAATTACTGTATGTGCCTTGACAAATCATTTCATTGTCTACTTATATTATAAGTAAAACTTTGATTTATTTATTAGATTTGTATGCCGCCCCTCTCTGAAGACTGATATTGAGGTGGGAGCCACAAACTATTGTCCCGAGGGCTGCAGTTGGCTCGTGGGCCATGAGTTTGAGACCCCTGAGAGCAGAAGGGCCATGTGATATAATGTTGGTTTATAAGGACTTCGTTAAAAAATCATGCAAAACGAAGACAATCTGAGTTTTAGAGACACTTTTGTGTCATTGACTTGTTGATTCAGGGTCTGATGCATGTATGCAGACCGGAAATTACTTGACTGTGGCACACTTGGATCCTGTAAAATGAGAATTTCAAGAATCTGGAATTAATCTTTTGCCTGGTTTTTGCACGTTGTTTCCAATAAGCACTATTGTGGGTTTGCACTGGCGCTCATTGTATGCAATGGCCCAAATGTGCTTTTTCAAGAGGCAACTGGAAATTTCTTGTTTTTCTTTAAAGAAATTTTGCTTCTTATCCCAGAACCTCCTTTAACTCTGGATGAGAAACGAAACACACACACACATGCAAACACATACACGAAAGTCTAGTTTCCTCTTTGAAAAAGCATCTTTGTCAAACACACACACACAGTCCAGTCTCCTTCTGACAAAGCACCTTTGTGACACACACACACACAAAGTTCAATCTGTTCCCGGAAAAGCACCTGTGTGACATACACACATAAAGTACAATCGCCTCCTGAAAAAGCACCTTTGGGACAACTATGATCTGGATGACTGAGAATCTCCATAGACGTCTGTAGGCAATGACAATCTAAAGGAACGATCAATAGTCTGACTCTTCACATTTCCCCCCCTCTTATATTCTGAAAACCTTTTGTAGGCTTGTAAAAAAACAACAACAACCCCAGACGGTGACGAACCTCTCTCGGTAAGTTACCCTCGAAAAACGTTGCAGCAGTTCGGCTATTTTCGACGTCCTGGCGAGCAAAAGAGGGAAGTGCTGCTTCAAAGTCGTAAACACCGCGACGAGACTCACCCTTTGGCCTGTTAATGTCGCGCATCTTATACGTCATGCGGTTTTAATGGGCTGGCGGAGCGGGTCGGTAGACTCGACGGCCGAAGCGGGAGGGGGCGGAGCCATTTGCTGGCGGTCTGAGATTGTTTGCTGCGAATTCGGAGCAGGATGTTGGAGCGTTATCGGTGAGGCTACCGTGGCGAGTTTGGCTTGTTATGGGCCTTGGATCCGGGGGGAGGAGGAGGGCAGGGGTGGGGGCTGCCTCTTCCCTTGCGACCAGAGCTCCAGTTAGGCCAGCGAACCAAAGGGAAAACGGGCTGCGGTGGTGGCATGACCCATAACAAAGTGGCGTAAAATTGTTAACGATGTTATTATTGACATTTGTAATAGTGTTTAAGTATGTTCGCCCTTCTTCTCCCATTTCCCTACGTGCAAAAAACTGGCCCTTCTCGGGGACCGTGGATTAAATATTGGGCTGCGTTCTGAAGGGTGGCAGATGGTTTACGTAGTTTAAAGGTGCCCCCCGTCTTTTCTCACGCCCATCGGATGCAAATGTAACTTTGTATAAAGTATTAATCGCCCGCCCCACCTCAGTGACCCCACCCCTTTCTTTTTTCTTTGCTTTTTCTTTTCTTTTTTTCTGTTTGTTAAACATGTATAAGATAGTAATAGTAGTAATAACAACAGAGTTGGAAGGGACCTTGGAGGTCTTCTAGTCTTCTAGTCCAACCCCCTGCTTAGGCAGGAAACCCTACACTACTTCAGACAGATGGTTATCCAACATCTACTTAAAAACTTCCAGTGTTGGAGGGTTCACAACTTCTGGAGGCAAGTTGTTCCACTGATCAATTGTTCTGACTGTCAGAAAATTTCTCCTTAGTTCTAAGTTGCTTCTCTCCTTATTTAGTTTCCACCCATTGCTTCTTGTCCTACCCTCAGATGCTTTGGAGAATAGGTTGACTCCTTCTTCTTTGTGGCAACCCCTGAGATATTGGAACACCGATACCATGTCTCCCTTGGTCCTTTTCATTAAACTAGGCATGCCCAGTTCCTGCAACCGTCCTTCATATATTTTAGCCTCCAGTCCCCTAATCATCTTTGTTGCTCTTCTCTGCACTTTTTTAAGAGTCTCAACATCCTTATTGCATTGTGGCAACCAAAACTGAATGCAATATTCCAAGTGTGGCCTTACCAAGGCCTTATTAACACTTCATTTGATCTTGATTCTATCCCTCTGTTAATGCAGCCTAGAACTGTGTTGACTTTTTTGGCAGCTGCTGCACACTGCTGGCTCATATTTAATTGGTTGTCCACTAGAACTCCAAGATCCCTCTCACAGTTACTACTGTTGAGCAATGTAGTAGTTGTATAAATATAAGTAAAAAGAGGGATAAAAGAGGGCAATAGGACAGTAGGCACAGTGATGGGCTTATGCATGTCCCTTACAGATCTCTTAGAAACCAGGAGAGGTCGACTGTAGACAATCTAAGGTTAAAGTTTTTGGGGTTTGGGGAAGAAACCACAGAGTCAGGTAGTAATGCATTCCAGGCATTTGCAAGGCGTTGTGTAGGTCTCTCAAATTCAGTTTTTTCCCCCAGCTCTTGCCTCTCAGCCCAAGATGTCTGAGTTTTAGGGGCAACAGAGCAAGTTCCCCACATGGAGATTTTGGGCTTTCTAGTAAGAAAGCTTACTGGTTAGTTTTCTGCTGCCAGTAGGCTCAAGAAGACCAGTCCTACCTGTGCGTTGCTTTGCCTATTGGCTTTTCTGTGTGAGCTAAGAAGCCTAGTCAGGTATTAGTGGAGTTTTTTGAATTTTAAGAGTAAGAGAACCACTTTTTCTGGGTAGTTCAGGACTATCCAGGACTAGTGCCGACGAAGGTACCTAATGAAACATCTGCGAGGAAACAACCCAGCTCAAGAGAGCATCAAGGGCTCCTCGGTTCAACAGCCTCTCTGCAGGAATCAAGTTTGTTTACAGTTTTAATCCAATGTTTGTGATGCCCCCCAAGGGAGTTTGACAGATACCCTAATGTTTCTTGATGGCTCAGCACATGGCGGCACCTGACCCACCCTGTCTAAAACTGAAAGCTCAGCTTGGACTACACTGGGTTGGCTTAAGGTTCAGGCCTGTAAGTTTGTTTAACCGGAACGTTGGAAAACCTGTCTCAGAAATAAGTGGTGGGAAACTTACACTTTAGTGCAGTCACATCAGCAGCTGAGCAGAATATGAAGGCAACTATATTACCCATTCGGCAACATCGGGGTTGGTTTAGAGAAGGGGTGTCAAACTCGATTTCACTGGGGGCCGCATCAGAATTGTGTTTGAGCTCAAGGGGGGAGGGCTGGGGTGTGTGGCCAGCACCTGCAAAAAGGGAAACATTTCCCCTTTCATTTTTGTTTTGCTTTTATTTGTTTGTTTGTTTGTTTCTTACATTTATATGTAGCTCACTCCGAAAAGGACTCAGGGCGGCTAACAATAGTCATAAATACAACAGCTGAGTCAATTGAGAAGGGCAGAATAGAAATCAAAACAAACAATAAAAATACAGCAATAAAATCTACAGTACAATAAAAAATAATATCATAAAAAACCATACATACTTGAAGTCAATCCTAGGAAGTAGGAAAAGCAAGTAAGTAGGATGCTTGGCTGCATAGCTAGAGATATAACAAGCAGGAAGAGGGAGATTGTAATCCCGCTATATAGAGCGCTGGTGAGACCACACTTGGAATACTGTGTTCAGTTCTGGAGACCTCACCTACAAAAAGATATTGACAAAATTGAACTGGTCCAAAGATGGGCTACAAGAATGGTGGAAGGTCTTAAGCATAAAACGTATCAGGAAAGACTTAATGAACTCAATCTGTATAGTCTGGAGGACAGGAGGAAAAGGGGGGACATGATCGAAACATGTAAATATGTTAAAGGGTTAAATGAAGTTCAGGAAGGAATTGTTTTTAATAGGAAAGTGAATACAAGAACAAGGGGACACAATCTGTGATTAATTGGGGGAAAGATCAAAAACAACATGAGAAAATATTATTTTACTGAAAGACTAATAGATCCTTGGAACAAACTTCCAGCAGACGTGGTTGGTAAATCTACAGTAACTGAATTTAAACATGCCTGGGATAAACATATATGCATCCTAAGATAAAATACAGGAAATAGTATAAGGGCAGACTAGATGGACTATGAGGTCTTTTTCTGCCGTCAGTCTTCTATGTTTCTATGTTTCTAATTCCAGGCCTGCTGGAAAAGCAACGTCTTAACAGCTTTCCAGAAGACTGGTAGAGTGGAGATAGTACGGATCTCTGGGGGCAGTTGCTTTCAAAGGGTCGGAGCCACCATAGAAAAGGCTCTTTCACGAGGCCCCACCAACCAACGTTGGTGGACGGGACATGGAGAAGTCTGACACTCCGGGCCCTTACTAGCCTCAGTAAGGTATGAAGGAGAAGGCGGTCCCATAAATAGTCTGGCTCTGAGCCATTTAGGGCTTTAAAGGTAATAACCAAACAAACCAGTTTGTTTGTTCTGCTAGCCCTCTGCCAGCAAAAATGGAGCTGAGGGGGTGCGTGCAGCTGGTAGCGGTCTGCAGGAGGATGTTTTTGCTGGAAGAGGCACCGTGGGCCACTCCTTCGCTGTTTCCAGGGCGGCCCACAGACTGTATCCGGCCTGCAGGGCTTGAGTGTCACACTCCTGGTCTAGAGCAGTGATTTTCAACCTTTTTTGAGCCGCGGCACACTTTTTACATTTACAAAATCCCGGGGCACACCACCAACCAAAATGACACAAATCTAATTAATAAATAAATAAATAAATAAATAAATACATACATACATACATACATACATACATACATACATACATACATACATACATAAATAGCCCCCTCATATATATAATCCCATGTAACATCCCCTTATAAATACAGTCAATCATCAATCATCCCTCCTGAAATTTATACCACTGTCTCATTTATGGGTACTTCTCCTGTCTTTCCCCCTTTTCTCTCTCATGTTTCTCATTTCTCTCTCTTCCTCCCATTTTCCCTCATTCCTTCTCCCTTTCACTTCTCCTCTTTTTCCATCCCTGTCTCTCTCCCCCCCTTATGTGTGTGTATGTATACACACTCCAACCATTTCCAAAACCAGGTGAGGGCTGGGGTTTAATTCTCTTTTATTCTTTTCAAAAACAGGTGAGGGCTGGGTTTTTTTTTCTTATTATTTGGGTGCTTTTTACCATATGCTTCAAGAATCACCTCTCTCTCTCTCTTGTTTCTCTCTCCTCTCATTCTCTGCCTCAATCATTTTCTCATTTCTCCTCCCCTTTTTGTTCTCATTTCTCTCTCTCTCTCCTTTCCTCTTCCTGTCTCTCTTGCTTTCTTTTTTTCTCTCTCTCTCTTGCTTTCTTTCAGTATCTCTTGCTATCTCTCTTTTTCTCTCTTGCTTTTCTTCTCTCGTGCTTTTTCTTGTTCTTTCTCTCTCTCTGTTGCTCTCTCTCATTCTCTTATTTTCTCTCTCTCTCTCTTTTCTTTCTCTCTCTCTTAGTCTCTCTCTCTCTTGTTCTCTCTTATTTTCTTTCTCTCTCTTTCATGCTTTCTCTCTCTTGTTCTTTCTCACTCTCTCTCTCTCTGTTGCTCTCTCTCGTTCTCTCTCTTCCTTTCTTCTCTGTGGAGGCCAGCGAAGGTTTCCCTTAGTTTGAATGTTCCGAGCAAGCAGCCCCTTTATTGACAGCCCGGAACGGGACTGTGAGAGGGGTGGGCGTTCCCACAGCGCTTGGAGTGGCTAGCGGCCGGATCGCCAGCGCCGCTGCAGCCACCGCTGTGGAAGAAGCCGCACCCCAAAAAATCCGGAGAGAAGGAAGGATCGGGCGGGCGGGGACAGCCACAAGTGGAAGCCTCAGCCCTGGAGCCCCCTCGCGCCCATGGCTTCTCGTCGATGTCTTTGCCTGCCCGATCCGCTGGAGTGCTAATAGCAGCGGCGGGCAGGAGCCCCCCCCCCCCGCTATTCCCACCGCCGCCACCGCTATTAGCACTCCCGCGGATCGGGCAGGCAGAGGCATCGACGAGAAGCCATGGGCGCGAGGGGGCTCCAGGGCTGAGGCTTCCACTTGCAGGAGCCCCCCTCCCGCTATTCCCGCCGCAGCCGCTATTAGCACTCCCGATGCCACAAGTGAAAGCCTCAGCCGCTGCTATTGCCACCGTGGGGAGGCAGGGGCAGCCGCGGCTCCCTTTACTCCTACTGCCGCACCTCCCTGCCCCTGCCTCCCCACGGTGCCTCCGGCCAAACGCGCCCCTGGCTTCTCCGCCCTGCCCCATTGCCCGCCCACTCTCCTCCGCCGCCGCCGCCTCCTGCCTTGGGGCGAGCAATCCGGGAGTCCGGGACTGTGTGGCTTTGCGCCATGAAGAGAAAACGGCAGCAGGGAAAAGTCGGCCGTTTTCTCTTCATGGAGCAAAGCCACACAGTCCCGGACTCCCGGATTGCTCGCCCCAAGGCAGGAGGCGGCGGCGGAGGAGAGTGGGCGGGCAATGGGGCAGGGCGGAGAAGCCAGGGGCGCGTTTGGCCGGAGGCACCGTGGGGAGGCAGGGGCAGGGAGGTGCGGCAGTAGGAGTAAAGGGAGCCGCGGCTGCCCCTGCCTCCCCACGGTGCCTCCGGCCAAACGCGCCCCTGGCTTCTCCCCATTGCCCGCCCGATCCGCCCACTCTTCTCCGCCGCCTCTCGCCGCAGCACACCGGTTGGGAAACGCTGGTCTAGAGTGATGAAACACTCTGGATGCTTCTAAACCACAGGTACAGGTAATCCTCAACTTACAACCGTTCATTTAGTGACCTTTCGAAGTTGCAACGGTGCTGAAAACAGCGATTTATGACCGTGGATGCATCCCTGTGATGATGTGGTTTACATTCAGATGTTTGACAACTGACTCACATTTATGAGGGGCAAAGCAAAGTCAGCGGAGAACCCAGATTTACTTAATAAACATGTTACTAATTTAAGATCTGCAGTGACTCACATAGTAAATGTGGCAAGAAAAATCGTAAAATTTGACAAATTGACTTAACAGATTTTCACTTAAATGTTGTGGTTGTATATTGAGGATTACCTATACTTGAAGAGAATTTAAAAAGTAGTGCTTCCTTTCCCGGTAAGAGAAATTTGATTCAAGTAACCAATTTTGGGTACCGTATATTATAATAATAACTGGTATACGGGTCATTCTTTGTCAAGTGGACCAGTTTTCAGAATCTTCCCCACTCGACCACCTTCAATTTCAATGAAACTTTGCACGTATATTCCTTATGGTACAAAACTGAGGTGTGCAAAATTTTAAGTCCATATCCTAAAATTTTGCACACCTCAGTTTTATACCATAAGGAATATATATGCAAAGTTTCATTGAAATTGAAGGTGGTCGAGTAGGGACACCTGGTCCACTTGAGAAAAAATGACCCATACAGGTAGTTTTCAGCTTACATCCACAATTAGCCCAAAACTTCTGTTAGTAAGTGAAACTTTTAAGTGACTTTTGCCCCATTTTATGACCTTTCTTGCCATGGTTGTTAAGTGAGTAACAAGGTTAAGTGAATCCATTTTCCTCATTGACTTTTCTTGTAAGAACGTCACAAAAAGTGTTCACATGACACTGGGACCCACCAGCTTTTATAAATATGAATCAGTTGCCAACCATCCAAATTTTGATTATGTGACCATAGGAATGCTGTAAGGGTCATAGGTGTGAAAAAGGTCATAAGTCACTTTTTCCAGTGGTGGTGTAACTGGGTGATCACTAAATGAACTGTTGTAAGTTGAGGACAACCTGTATCTCAATTTTGGGGGACCATTCTGCAAAACACGTTGCTGGAATTCTGAAAAATGCTTCTACTAAACAATACAGTTACAATTTAAATTACATTTCAAGCTGTAAAATTTTTGAATTTTTTTTAAATGTTTATGTTCAAATGTTCACTTTAGAAATTAATGCTTTACATTTTCAATCCTTGATTTATTTACTCTTGGGAAGTTCCACTCAACTATGAGCAACAGAGTTATTTTATAACAGGCATTTCATTTCCCTGGCAGGCATTATTACTTTTTAATTCTTTCATAATACTGTGATAATGTATCTTGTATATTATTTTTAAACTAATGTCTATTAAAAGACACTACAATTTTACCATTTTTCTTTCTTTGGTTTTTTTTTAAAGATTTATGATAATTACTTTGTAATATACAGTATTCTGAAAACTCCAGCTATTGGATAGATTAAAATATAGTTAGTAAAATATAGAATAACAAATTAGAGCATAACATAAATTATAGTCTTTAATATAGTTCCTTCTGTATAATTTGAGAGGGTTTTTTTTGCATGTCTAATAAGTTCTTCTCCTTAATGGTCAACTAACTTTTGCTGTGCACTGTTATTTTCTGCATGGCTTCACCTGAATGAATGTTATTCTCGCTCTCCATTTAAAAAGTACTTGAGTTCGGTCTGCAGAGTTTTAAACATAAACTTGCAATTGTCAGTCATTATATTTTGTATTTTAGGGGTTACTAAAATAGGAGTTATTGCATTTTTCATAAAAATTGTGCATTAAGAGAGGTGTTAATTTTCATATTGAGAATATGCTTGAGTTACCATAGGTGTCAGAATTTGATTTAATCTGACTTCATATACGGTTAGCTTTATATAAAGCTAACCAGCTTTGTAAAACTAATCCAGCTAAACTATTTAGCATGTAGTTAGCTTGCAATGTATGCACTGTGGATTGAATGCAATGATAACTATTTATTCTAATGCAGTGTTTATATTTATTTATTAGAAATTCTCTAAATGTGGAAAGCAGTATTTCATCCTGGGGCCTGAGCTAAAGCAGTCTATCATGGGCCAGCAATTCTCAAGCCAAACACAGACAGTTGTAAATAAGCTGCCAGAAAAAGTTGTCAAGCATGTCTCTCTTGTTCGAGAAAGTGGTTACTTGACATACGAAGAATTTTTGGGAAGAATGGCAGAACTTAATGACACGTGAGTCCCCCCCCCTTTATGCTTGTAATAGTTTAAGTATTAAATAGGAATCTGCTTAAGGCATTTGGAAATGAATTATTAGCAATATATACTGCATGTGACTGCTTAATTTGTAATAAAAATGGGACAGTTGCATTATGTGGGTCATTATCAGGGTCCAACCCACAAGGGGGACATGCACCTGATATGATATTTCTCTCGGAGCAGTTGAGCAATGGTCTGAGACTAAGGGGCTTAGACACTGTGCCTTTATTATGGTCAGACCATTTTCTGCTACAGTTTAACTTCAAGGCTCCAATACTCCCCACAGGGAGACAAAAACGATTAGATGGTACCGCCCCAGACGCCTAATAGACTCAGAGGGCTTTCAAAGGGCGCTTGGGACTTTACTGAATACACTCATACACAGTTGAGCAGTCTCTCTCGCTGTGGCATGGAATAAGGCTGCAGCGTGAGCTCTTGACCGGATTGCGCCATTGCGACCTCTCTGTGGCACTAGACCCTGGAGAGCTCCTTGGTTCATTGAGGAACTCCGGGTGTTGAAACACCAGAGCCTTCTCTATGGCGGCCCCGGCCCTCTGGAATCAACTCCCCCCAGCGATTCGAACTTCCCTTACCCTCCACAAAATGCTAAAGACCCATCTCTGCCGCCAGGCATGGGGGGATTAACCTCCCCCCTTCTTCTCCAACCTCTATATTAATTAGCTGGACCGAGTGTGTACGATTGTGTAGTTAATGGGTTTTTATGACAATGTATTTTTATTTCATTTTAAATTTTAAAGTTAGTTTTATATTGTACTGTATTGCTGTTTTGTTGAGAGCCGCCCCGAGTCTTCAGAGAGGGGCAGCATACAAATCTAATAAATTCAATTCAATTCAGCAATGTTTCTCAGGGGATCTGACAGGGATCTTTCTTTATCTGGTTATGAAGGAATTAAGCCTAAGAACTTTTCATATAAGTTTACCAGCATTTTGTTTGGAATCATAACACACAACACATTTTAAAGTTGTCCTACTGAACCACAAATGAAGATGAACCAGAGAAACAGTAATTATATTCCCAAGAAGCCAACTCAAAGAAAGATGTTTGTGTTACAAGCACTGGACTGGAAATGACTTACTTGATTCGTTCTGCCAGTTCTCAAGTCTTCCAGAATCAGAGGCTTTTAGATGAATGGTGTTGGCTCTTAACAAGATTCTTCCATACTAGATAAAGATGATACCAACAAGTCCTTTCATGAAAGGAGCTTGGGAAGGGGCCAAGTGGGAGAATCAATTTCCACTAAACTCATTCCACAGATCACTTTATTTGGATCCAATGCTATGTTTGAAAATACGTTTGCTTGCAATTTGCACATCATATTCACCGCAGTGTTTAAAGTTTGTATCCCCTTGCACTACATGTACAGAATGTTAAATAAATGTTAAATAATTCCAGAACTGCACAATTAGCTTCTGGCCAGAACAAGCATCTGTTATTTGAAGTGCAGCCAGGGTCTGATGCTACAGCTTTATGGAAGGTGGCTGTTCGGATAGTTTGCACTAAAGTAAGTTTATCAGAATCTTATGTTCTCTAATTCATAACAATATATAATGCATACCAAAAATTAGTTTTGTGGATGTTTATGGTTAATTAGAAAAAAAATGCCATATTTTCATAACTTATTAAAATTTTAATTTCATTTATGAGATTTAAAATCCGCCCAACTCCTCCTGGACTCTATAAGTAGTTTGCTGTGTTTATAATATTTTGCTTGTCATAATTGTACTAATGTACCTTTATTAATGTGCTATTTACCATTCTGAATGTTATGAAGGCATTTATAGCATCTCATAATGTCAAATTTCTGAGTTTAGGAACACTTGATTTACATTTCTCTAAAAATAAAATTAGAATAAATGGTGAGATATTCAAGAAAAATGATAATGCTGCTCTCTGTGTTATAGATAAACAAGACAAGTGGGGTTGTGGAAGCGTCAAGAATCATGAACTTGATTCAGTTCATTCAACTTTATAAAGACATTACAAGTCAGGCATCACAGGTTCTCTCACAGAACGCACTCTCAGAAGGAACAGCAGAAGACCTGTCATCTGTTGAATCTTGTCAGGCTAGCCTTTGGATGGGAAGGTAATTGAAATACAGTGATACCTCGTCTTACAAACGCCTCGTCATACAAACTTTTCAAGATACAAACCCGGGGTTTAAGATTTTTTTGCCTCTTCTTCCAAACTATTTTTACCTTACAAACCCAAGCTGGGAAACCCCACCTCCGGACTTCTGTTGCCAGCGAAGCGCCCGTTTTTGCGCTGCTGGGATTCCCCTGAGGCTCCCCTCCATGGGAAACCCCACCTCCGGACTTCTGTGTTTTTGAGATGCTGCAGGGGAATCCCAGCAGTGCAAAAACGGGCGCTTCGCTGGCAACGGAAGTCCAGAGGTGGGGTTTCGAGGACTTCTGTGTTTTTGCAATGCTGCAATTTCACTGATGCTCCCCGCTGGGAAACCCCACCTCCAGACTTCCGTTGCCAGCGAAGCACCCGTTTTTGCATTGCTGGGATTTCCCTGCAGCATCGCAAAAACACAGAAGTCCGGAGGTGGGGTTTCCCATGGAGGGGAGCCTCAGGGGAATCCCAGCAGCGCAAAAACAGGTGCTTCAGCTGGCAAAAGGGGTGAGTTTTGGGTTTGCACGCATGAATCGCTTTTCCATTGATTCCTATGGGAAACACTGTTTCATCTTACAAACTTTTCATCTTACACACCTCGTCCCGGAACCAATTAAGTTCGTAAGACGAAGTATCACTGTACTCTAAAAATGTTTGAATCTGTCCAGTTTCTTGCTCCAGCAAGGAGTTTTGTAACCTTTATTCAATTTATGTGCCATTTACTATAATGAATGAAGGCTCAGTTATTTAGTCTACCTTTTTTCTTACTGAAAGCTTTTCGAGGCATCCTCTTCATCCTTTAGTGATGAAGATTAATTCTCATTCTTGAAAATCTGAGATCATTCAGAGAGCTAAAAGAACATTAAATTACTTCTGAGCTAGAAAACTATTGCAAATAGACACTTAGATAACGGGAATTGCTATTTGCCATGGTATACAATAATCTGTATTAGTGTGTAATAGTATTACTGTGTATTAGTAAGTGTGTGGTCTATTCATGCACCACTCAGAATATACAATCCGTGTACATGAAGAAACAAATAACAAACTTTTTTTATTTATACATCAGTTTGTGATTATTCTTTTTAAACACTTAACAATTTTAATGTGTGTCATAAGTTTCATTAATAGAACACCAATTTTTTATATAATAAAGGTCTCCTTCCTTCTTTCTTAGGACCAAACCCAGATAGTTTCTTGCAAGTTGAATGTGAAATTGCTTTAGTGAGCTAGGGATTAGAATATTATAAGTATTCATAATAAATATTTAATGAGAAACAATTCAAGGTATACTACATATACAATTAAAGTTCTAGAAATCTTTGATTGTGAATAAATAACATGTTTACACTACAGGGTGAAACAGCTAACTGATGAGGAAGAATGTTGCATTTGCATGGACGGACGTGCTGATCTGATCTTGCCCTGTGCCCATAGCTTTTGTCAGAAATGCATTGATAAATGGTAAGTCAATAGTTAAATCTGATGAACAAATTATACCATGTTTCATGAAGAAAGGAAATGAACTCTTCTTTGCAGATTTCCAAGTTCAGCTGAAACTAGTCCTGGGATTTCACAGGGAAACAAATATGTATATTTTGTATACTTGCATATTTGAATATTATATTTACCTGCTTATATACATGCTGCTCAGAAACCTTACTTCAAGGGGCACGCCAGCACAAAGTAAATAAATTAATATTAGTTAATATTATTTTAATATAAACTGTAAATAAGACAGTCCATTTGTAAATTGATCAGTCTTGCTTTTGTATGAACACACATTTTTTTTTTCAGAAACAGAGAAGCCCATTTATATTCACACATATCTCTCTCCTTTAGAGCAAAACTAGAAAAAATAAAATCAACTAAATCTGAATGGAGGATTGATGATGGGATAGAGCAGTGATGGTGAATCATTTTAGGCTTATGTGCCAAAAGGTTGTGTGCATGCGTGCTAGCGCACATGTGCGTGCCCACACCCATGACCTCTCCCCATACATGCACACAACGCCTGCTTCCCCGTGCATGTGCATAGGCCTTACAATGGACTCCTGAAGCATGCAAACCATGAAAAATGCCCTAAGGGCAAACCAGAAGATCAGAAACCAACTTACGTTTGACCTTTTGTACCGTTTTTCACCATTCCCATGTTTTAGGAGGCTTCCCTGAAGCCTGGGGAGAGCGAAGATGACCCAGTGGGCCAATCAGAAATTCATTCGGTGCTCATTGCTAATTGGGTCCAGGAGGTGTAATGAGTACCAAAAAAAATTAAGTACCAAACATTTTTCCCCCCCATAAGGAATAATGTAATGAACGGCAAGGCAATCAATATCAACAAGCTCTAATTTTTGCATAGAGTATTAAGCAATGAGTACCAGGACAAAATTTTAATATCAAAATGAGTTGATATGGGGCTACCTTTGAAAAGTGTTCGGAAACTTCAGATCGTGCAGAATGCGGCTGTGAGAGCAATCATGGGCTTTCCCAGATATGCCCATGTCTCGTCAACACTCCGCGGCTTGCACTGGCGGCCAATCAGTTTCCGGTCACAATTCAAAGTATTGGTTATGACCTATAAAGCCTTACATGGCATCAGACCAGAATATTTATTATTTATTTATTTATTTATTAGATTTGTATGCCGCCCCTCTCCGGGACCGCCTTCTGCCGCACAGATCCCAGCAACCGATTAGGTCCCACAGAGTTGGCCTTCTCCGGGTCCCGTTGACTAGACAATGTGTGGCAGGGCCCATGGGAAGAACCTTCTCTGTGGCGGCCCCGGCCCTCTGGAACCAACACCCCCCGGAGTTCAGGACTGCCCCCACCCTCCTTGCCTTTCATAAATTCCTGAAAACTCACCTATGTCGCCAGGCATGGGGAAACTAATATACCCCTTAGCTACTATAATTTATGTATGGTTTGTTTGAGTTGCATGATTATTTTTTATAAGGGTTTTAAACTGTTTTTTCAACAATTGGATTTGTCTATTGTGTATTGTCCTGTTGTGAGCTGCTTCGAGTCCTCGGAGAGGGGCGACATACCAATCTAATATATTATTATTATTATTATTATTATTATTATTATTATTATTATTATTATTATTAAAGCAGTTGAATATCAAGGTACCAGTGTAATTATTTTCCTCATACAGTTGTCCACAGTGAAATGGGGGGGGGGAGCTGGAATCAAGAATAGAGGAGGCCTTCCAGTCCTGAGCTTCTTATGTATTTTCCAGAGTTCTAGCTCTGAGAGAGCTGGAAGTAGGTCCCCTTTTCCAGCACCACCTCTACCTCAAAGATAACAATTTAGGAGAAAGAACTAGTCTTTCTTTTTTAATAAAACCAGTACCAATATTTTATCTAATTATGGCTTATTTGAGAAATTATATACAGTGTTCCCTCGATTTTCGCGGGGGATGCGTTCTGAGACCGCCCGCGAAAGTCGAATTTCCGCGAAGTAGAGATGCGGAAGTAAATACACCATTTTTGGCTATGAACAGTATCCCAAGCCTTCCCTTAACACTTTAAACCCCTAAATTGCAATTTCCCATTCCCTTAGCAACCATTTAGATTATTACTCACCATGTTTATTTATTAAAGTTTATTTTAAAAAATGTTTTTTAAAGGCAGACGAAAGTTTGGTAATGACATATGACGTCATCGGGCGGGAAAAACCGTGGCATAGGGGGGGAAACCGCGAAGTATTTTTTAATTAATATTTTTGAAAAACCGTGGTATAGACGTTTCGCGAAGTTCGAACCCACGAAAATCGAGGGAACACTGTACTTCTTTTAAATAAGAAATAGTGCTTTTTGGCTAGCCTGTGTGGCATAAAGTTAATCCACCGTGTATTATGTTATGTAATCTTTATATTTCAACAATTAAAATTGTGCCTTTTTAAAATAACATTCTGGTAGTATGTCTTGATTTCAGAGAGCTGCCAATTCCACGTAAAAGCGTATACAATCTGAGGCATCTCGTTCCGTTGGAACAAAATGTAACTTCAAGCAGTTATTAAGCAAGAACTACCAATACATTATTTTCTGCTGCATTTATTATAGTCAAGTATAAAACAAAAGAAATTTGAGCAGTGGGCCAGACACATTCTCAGCAGAAGAATTCAGCCTTGTTATATTTCAGTTTCTCTGCTCCATTTATTTCTTAAGCTATGTGTTGTGCAAGGAAATTAATTTAAAATGTTTCTGTATGTTTGTATTGTGCAAAACCTTCCATGACAAACTGATGTTGCCCAACTTATAAAATAAACTATAAAATACATAAACCAAAACTTGGCATCCCATCCACAAGTCATATTAAATCAAAATTACTGAATTAAACAGCTATTTTGCATAGAGGTAGAATAACTGGCATCAGTGCCCCCCAGACTGGAAAATTGTTTGGAAGATAGTTGAGGAGCTAAGTGTTTTGTCTTTTCATATAGTCCCCAACCTCATAGAAAAGCCGAAACAGATCTGAAAATTTCAGCCATCGTGCTATTCTGCAATTACTGATAGGGTTTGCTGTAAGTGATAGGTGAATGCAGTCAGTATTTGTTGATAGGGCAACCAATTACTATGGTACCTCTACTTAAGAACTTAATTCGTTCCGTGACCAGGTTATTAAGTAGAAAGGTTTGTAAGTAGAAGCAATTTTTCACATAGGAATCAATGTAAAAGCAAATAATGCATGCAAACCTATTAAGATAGAAATAAAAGCACGGAATTTGGGTGGGAGGAGGAGGAAGAAGAGGAGGAGGACAGTCACTGCCGAAGAAAGGTGAGGGGAATCAAAAAAATCCAAAACTTTAAGGCTTAAAAAAAAAAGAGGGACTCTGATCAGCGAGGAGGAGCACATGCCTCCCATACACCCGGCGCAAGGCTGCCTCCCATACACTACAGCAGAGAAAGAAACCCAG
Source organism: Erythrolamprus reginae (assembly GCF_031021105.1). Lineage (NCBI taxonomy): Eukaryota > Metazoa > Chordata > Lepidosauria > Squamata > Dipsadidae > Erythrolamprus > Erythrolamprus reginae. Next base: position 121,325,273 of record NC_091950.1, read on the forward strand.
GTAGGTGGGGGGGGGGCTTCCCGCTCCTTTGACCGAAAGGTGGCGGCTGCTGCTGCTGCTACCTGCTTCCTCTTCCTTCCCATGCTGAAGGGCTCCCCTCTCGCTCGCTTGCTTTGTAGCCAGCACCTTCCCTTCACTGTGGTGACTCCTCAGTTTGGCTGAAGCCGAGTTGATCCGGCTGGGGCGAAGCACCCCCTTTTGCCTTTCTGCGCCCAGACACTCTGGGACGCAACCTCACATCGGGTGTATGGGAGGCAGCGCGAGGGAGTCACCACAGCGAAGTGGTTTATTCCCTCTCCAAGCACCCAGAGAAAGGAAAATCCTTCATTTGCTCTGGACTGCCAAAACCTCATTAAACGCCACCGAAAGGCTCCTCTGGCAGCCCAGAAAAGCCTGAGATGGCCGGGATTAAAGGGGGAATGGAAGGAAACTGGCTGGGCCTTCGTGTCGCTTTTAAATTTCCTGGGAAATTTTTCCAGGCTTGCGTTCTTAAGTAGAAAATGGTTCTTAAGAAGAGGCAAAAAAATCTTGAACACCCAGTTATTATCTAGAAAAGTTCTTTAGTAGAGGCGTTCTTAGGTAGAGGTACCATTGTACTTTAAATTAGAGACATTTGGGATAATGTAAATTTTTCCAATTTAAAAAACAACAGGTTGCTTTTTTTTGGAGGTTTAAGATCTTATTGCCTAGTGGTTTTCAAAACCAGGTCTGCACAATCTGTGTTGGGAATATTTTCACTATTATTATTAGCTTGGTATCATAGATAGACTCATCTTTTAGCCTTTTATCCAAGACCCTGTTACATCTTAGGAGGGGGGAAAAGTAGTCCTATGCATTATCAGTACAAAATCTGAAAAGCAGTGATGGTTTCTTCTGACTTCCTTTGCAGGAATGGTCGTCACAGGAATTGCCCTGTATGCCGCCTACAAGTGACCGCTGCAAATGATTCTTGGGTTGTGTCTAATGCACCTACAGAGGAAGATATTGCCACTTACATACTCAACTTGGTGGATGAGGCAGGCCAGCCCCATATACCCTGATATTAGTCTTAACAGTAATAGTCTTAACATCTCCCAAGATATCATGCTCACTATTTTTCATTTCTTTATTCATTAAATTGGTTTCTAGAAGCTAAATCATTATTTTTTAATAACTAGTTCTGGGAAAAGCTACCTTTTTAATTATTACTTTCCTGAATTACTCTGATAACATTTATGGTCAATACACTATGAATTTTCTGATATTTATAAGTACTGCGGTAGGAAGTATTTTAGTTCTAGTAAAGCTGTTTAGTGTTTGTTAAAAGTTGACTTCGTTGCCTCAGTTGAAGAATGTGGGTAGTTCTCATGTCCAACACTGTCTAAAAACAATGTTCTAATGCTTAAACGGGAATTAAAATGGGTAGAGTCCATTAACTTAGTATTTCCTGTTCTCCCTCCTATGAAATGTTGCAACTCTTATTGTTGACGTGCATTTGATTGAATCAGTAATTGGTACAATACATTCCTTTTATGGAATCTTTTATGAAAGCAGACTTTTTAATAAATGATTGACTTTTTCATTTCTACTCAAAGTTAATTTTCTAAATCAGTATTTATTACTTAAAGCTTTGTCTATGCAGTATCATGGATCGATCCAGCAAAGTTTCTTCCAGTAACTTCTCTATCAGTAGAAGGCTTCTTCTAATGTAGCAGATAGCAAAATTTATTCTCTTTCTTCCATCTCTTCATTTCCTATATGCCTTGAACAGCTGTCCCTCGGGCTAGAAACTCTCTAAAACACTAGATCTCTGAAGCAAAGTGCGGATCGTAAAAAGTATTCTGTATTCTGTTGTGGTTTTTTTGCAAGTGCTTCATTTTAATTACATGTTCATTATAAAATCTGTCTGAAACATGTTTGTTATTTATTTTGTTTTGTTTAGCCTAGCTTAGGCTTTTATATACCAATTTGTGAAATGTGCTGTTGCTATGAAATGATATTGTAAAGCAAAGAGATTCTTACTTTCTTTTCCTGTAGGTGCAATATGAGGCAAAAAAAAGGGAACTGTTCCTTTTTTTTGTGATGACTTTGCTTTAACATAGTATGCATGTTGTAATTGAATATTGATATGAGGTATGACAAATGTGTCCTGAGTTGATACTTTAGCAGATGACATTAATAGGTGCCAGAAATCCACCATTTTCTAATCCACAAAACTGGTGCTGAGTGATTTTTACAAATTCATTTCAAATTGCAGCTTAAAATAGTCCTAATCCTAAAATTTGGGCCAATATAAATCCCCAAATTGATGTGGTACTGATGTTGGGTTTTATATTTTTCATAACTGCTATTATAATTACTCTTCATAGAATGGGTTTGGCTCCACACAAGGAGCCTAATATGGTAACCATATTATTTGGGGTATAAGATGCAACTTTTTCCCTGCTAAAAGAGGGTGGAAATGTTGGTGAGTATTATACATCAAATACAGCCATTTTTGGCCTCCCAAAGCCCCATCCTCATGTCCCATTTCTGCGAAAAATGGGCCTGTCTTTTGCAAAAATGAGATGCATGGAGGGTTTGGCAGGCCTGCAAAAATGGGTGAAAAATGGGGCATTTCCCCCCACCCCCAAAAATGGCACTTTTGCCTTCCCCCAGCCCCTAGGAGCACTCTGCAGGCCTCCCAAACCTTCTGCCCACCCAAATTTTGAGTGAAAACCAGGCCATTTTTTGCAAAACCTGCGTCGTTTTTGCCTTCCCCAGCCCCCAGGAGCAGTCTACAGGCTTCCTAAACCCTCTGTTTTCCCAGTTTTTCACAAAAACGAGCTAAAGGTGGGCCCATTTTTTGCAAAAAAAAAGGGCATACAGAGGGTTTGAGAGGCTTGCAGAGTGCTCCTGGAGCCTGGGAAGGGCCAAAACTTTGTTTTTGTACTTACCTCTTTGAAATCTTAGTGTGTCTTATAGGCCAAAAAATAAATATTGTGAAGGGTTTATGGCCTTATTTGGAATAGCCGGGTAAATATGTATAATAAAATTGTTATCTAATTAAATATTGGTTAATCTAATTAAATCGCAAACTTTCACTATTAGTTAAGATATTTCTATAAATCACATACAAGTACTGAACCTTACCACTTCAGAATATGTCAAACATGCTTTTTGAGAGATTGTCAAATTCTGTTTAAATTAGTAAAATCAAGCAAAAATTAATGATTTTCCTTTTTTTAATAAGATGTGAAAATTCAAAGAGCAACTCTTAAGAAAGTTTGACATAGAGAAATTCAGATATTGCAAGTATTATTTCTAGCTATTGATTTTAAGTGGACTTTGAAATTCAGAGTAAACAAAACATATTTTTTTGTTTTGATGTGTTTTTCACATGTTCTAAAACTGATCATGGGTTTGATTTTCCCCACACCCTAAATATATTTGGACTTGCAGTGATTAATAGCACAAGTATTTGAAATGTAAGCAGAAGATCATTAAATCCTGATTTAATTTAAATCATTAAATTGCTTTTCTTTTTCCCCCCTGTCGTGAGTATAAGAATTGTACAACAAATCTTGAGAGATGGAAGGTTTAAAATATGGGTATGCAGTCCACAGTATGCAGATTTGGTAATTTCAGTTGTAAATATGTGTAAAGCGGAAATGTGAATTATATAGTGTTTCTATCTTTTTAAATATGCACATTAGTATAAGTGTTACAATGTGTTATGTATGTATGTATATATGTAGATTGTTCTGAGTTTGAGTTTTGCCCCGTGTAATATTTTGAATGTCTATGCAACATTTTGGTGAAATCACATTCACCATCATCAGGCTGAAGTTGTAAGCTTCGTGCTGCTGTAAATATAGTATTTATAAATAAATATATAAATATATAACTATATTTACAGCAGCACGAAGCTTACAACTTCAGCCTGATGATGGTGCATGTGTTTCACCGAAACGTCGCATAGACATTCAAAATATTACACGGTGCAAAACCCGAACTCAGAACAATCTACATACATATACCCGTGAAAATCTACGAAAACAAATATATATATATATACACATACATACATGAATATGTAAAACACACACACATACCACATACGATGTTTTACACATTATGAATCATTTGCTGTCTTCCTTTTCTGTTTCCATTGTGTTGTGAAGTTATGCCTCCTCTTACTAAGGGTTTTTTTTAGTCTAGATTGAAGACTATAGGAGAAGCTATAGCACTCAAAGACATGGAAGAAGAGATTTCTACAAGTTGCTTACCCATGCCTTTTGACACATAATAAGCATATGGCAAACTAGAAACCTATCATAAGAAATAAATGCGTTACATTAATTGTGTAAAACTGCAGCCCGGTTGAGAGTTATTCTTCTAGCATTGAATCTGATGAAGATTGACAAATTTTAAAAAGGGTTGTAAAAGACATGTTCCAGAGATGAACTACTTTAAAGAGAAGATGCATTCCTTAGTTCTTTTGTGTGTATGTGAACTTTTCTTATTGGTTTTATATAAGACTGTTAATAACTATAAGCAATTTAATGTATTATGAGGTTTGAGCAATAAAACATTTGAATTATTTATCTTTTGTGCATTGTTCAATGAAATACCTTCTCTTAGGTATTTGAATTCGGAGTGCATATGCATCAAATAATATCAAGAAATTAATTATGATTTTTTTTCCCTATTCCTAGCCAGAGATATGCAAATCATTTTGACCTTGTCTTCAGTTTCTTTTGCGCTTGAAACAAAATGTGCTTGATAGAGTAGTTTCTATATTAGAAAGGGGGGAGTTTTATTCCGACTTTGGAATGAAGTCTCTGCCGTTTCTGGGGTTGTATTGGGCCTGTTTTAGGGCTTATGACAGAATTCCCTTGTTTCCCCAACATTTTACCACCTAGTTTTTCTAGCAGCAGGGACTGGTCTTCCTATTGCTATTGGTTACTGGATAACTGGAAATGGAAAATTGAGAGAAAAGCAGCAGCTAACTACATGGCTAACCAGAAAAATACTACTCATCCTATGTTCCTGAGTTGTATTGTGTGGGGGTTTAAAAAAAATCTTTGTCCTATATATAATTTGTGGGTTAGTGCGCTTTATACTTGTAACACAGTAATAGGTATGACAGTAATAATCAGTCAAAATTGTCTTCATTTAGAGTTATAGAATAGGACAAACATCAATGAATATATTTATAAATGTTTAATATTTCCATTTATTAAGCTTCTTCATGCTATACATATCTCTGAATATTTTAGACAACAAAATACATACTGTACATGTGTAACTCAAACTATTTTTCTTGTTTCTTGTTTAAATTAATTTATTCAATTTATAAGACGCCCATCTCCAGATGGACTCTTAATTAAGCTAGACTTAATTCCCATAATCCCTTCAAATAATTTCTTGGAATGCTAATCAAGTCATGTTAGCATTGTACCATTCAAAAGTTCCATTTAGAAACAATACAATTATTTTAATTATATAAAATAATTAATGCAAGTAAATGAAATTGACAGCTAAACTTTCACCCATAAAGTCTAAGCCATCAAAAAAGTATAATAAATAGATAATTCCCTTCAAGAAAATATCTGGCCTTCAGTGATAATTCTAGGAAGGTGGTACCATAATTATGGAATAAAGCTTACCAAAATATTTCAAGAACTTGCAATTATAGTGCAATTTTAAACCCTTGTAAATTCAGTAGAATTTACTTTTAAGGCTCATGAATCTCACACATCGCAATAAGAATGGTAGAAACCATATCTGGTTTTGATGTTAAAGTCACTTTGTGCTCATCAGAATTTGCAAATAAACTTTTTCCAAATATGCTGGAGCTCCTATTGAGCATAACATCTCAACTTACTAAAGCAGCTGTGTCTTTTCCACTTGTTATTCATAACTGCTCCTTGCTGTCTTTACATAAATGTGCATACACAGAACCTATGTTTTACTTGAATTAGCTGTGCAGGTAAACGAAGACAGCTTGAACATCTTCCAAAGCAACTGTCCATGCCCAGAGCAGATACTGGAGAATTTGCTAGTTGTAGGGCTCGGCGTACTGAAAATACAGGATTGCTGTGTGTTTAGGATTAGCCATTCCTGTTGTACAAGCATTACAGCTGCATAACACTTTGCCATACTGAGTGTGCTTTAAAGTGCTTTTTATTAGAACGGTGAAGGTTGGGGGGGGGGGGGGGGTTGGTAAAAAGTTTTAAAACAAAAACAATATGGAATCCAAGATTTCCTTTTTTGAAAAGCCTGCTCTCTCTGCTCCACCAACTCCAGCTAATTTATGAGAAGGGGGGGGGAGTACCTGGTGATTGCAATCAATACTTTTAAAAATTAAAGATTTGAATGTGAATAATAGTATAGAAGGAAAACTCAGAAGTACTAAAGGAAACAAACTTTCAGACGTGTTCTTTAATTCAATGGAGATTTTCTAGTACCAAAATAAATCACTTTTCAAGTGAAATGAAATTTAGATTACCTATCAAATTAGGCTATAAGGTCAAGTTCTGAAATTGTTATTAGCCAACAAAGATAAGGATGTAATTTGTCATGGTCATCTTTGGTCAAAGCTACATTCATCTGCTACAGCATCCCAGAATAGAATGCTAAATTATTCGGTGCTTTGGCAGGAACACCCAAACCTGGGTATTGACTTCTGTTTACTAGGAGACTGAGTTGTAACAATTTCCTGGACACTCCCTCTGCTCGGCTGAAATCCCCAGTTTTCACAACTCAAGTTAGCAAAGGAGACGTGTTTACAATCAGCTCCAGTAGATTGAAGCTTCTCTAACAGATTCTGGCAAAGGAATTTCGTCACCTCTTCAGCTCTTCCACTTGAGGCAGAGGAGCAAGGAGCAGGCAATAAATCGGAGTTTCAACAGCTTTGGCTGCGCTCCTAAGTCTGCAGCTGCCGATGAGTCAGCATGAGTGTTCTGGCCTTCCAGAGTGACCGCTTCCACCCTTTCAACCATTTTTTCCTTTGGGCAGTTTTTTTTCCTGTGGTTTATTCCCTTGAGGGGACTCCCTGTTGGGGCGAGTGCCTGGCTCCTCCGATCTAGCTGCTGGTGCATGGGCTAGTATTTCCCCGGTCTGCCAGGGCAATCGCTACCACCCGAAGATAGCAAAATTATTGTTGGAGTGGCTCCGAAGCTGCAAGGACCACATTTTGAAGAGGGCTGCCCAGCACCCTATTTTCAGGCCAGGGGAGAGTGGCATGAGCCTCCTTGGCTGTTTTGGATTGTGCGGTTTACTCCCTAATTAGCAGGGAGCTAATTAACAGAGGCTGTCCAAAATGGCCTTTTCGAGGGAGCTACAACTGATCTTCCCACAGAGGTAAGTGATCATCATTCTGATCTTCCCATTGGCGGGCGACTGCAACATTTTGCAGCTCAATGGGAAGAAACATCATCTGATGCCTAGGTTCTCAGCACCATCAAATTTGGGCTCAAGCTCGAATTTCATTCCCCTCTCCTGACTTGCTTTCTGCAGTGTCCTGAAGAACTCTCAAAAAAGACTTCTGATGGACATGGAAATACAACATCTTTTGCAGAGCCAGGCCATAGAACCAGTCCCTGAGGGCCAGAAGGGTCTTGGTTTTTATTTCATTCTTTTTCTCATGCCCCAAAATTTGGATGGTTGGAGGGGCATACTGGACTTGAAAAGACTCAACTGCCATGTGATGTATCAGTGTTTTAAGAAGCGTTCTCTCCAAACCATCTTGAGCTGCATTCGGCAAAGGGACTTCATGTCATCTGTGGACCTGAAGGAGGCCTACCTCCATGTCCCTATTCACCCTGACCACAGGAAGTATCTCGGGTTCATATTTGCCGGATGTCACTTTCAATACAGAGCCATGCCCTTCGGCCTCTCCTCAACTCCAAGGACCTTTACTAAGATTCTGGTAGTAATTGCAACTTCTGTCAGATCTTTGCCTACAAGAATGCTGTGTTACCTCAATGAAATATTAATCATCTTTCCCCCCTCTAAGGGACAGTGGAATTCCAGACTGTCATAGGGACCCTTCAGGCTCACGGATTCTCAGTCAATCTGAAGGAGAGCCATATCACCCCTATTACACGCCTTCTCCACCTTGGGGCACTGATAGACTCTGAATCTGGCTGGGTTCATCTCTCTCAGGACAGGCAGGACAGCATTCAGAACTTGGTAAATCCAGGTTTGATCGCTTTGAACCATACCCCTAGACATGTTTTCTCTTAGGCAAGATGCTCTCATGCATCACCATTGTGCTATGTACACTCTTTCACGCCAGGTCTCGTCAGTGGCTCTTGCTGCCGCACCAGAGAGCAGGCAGAGCACATTCAAAGAGGCTGGTGCGTCTTCCTTTGTGGGTCCTTTGTTCACTGTCTTGGTGAATGTCAGATGCCCTGGAAGCTGGGTATGTTTTCAGGGAACCTCCCCGAGTGAAGATCACCACGGAAGCCAGTTTGTTTGGCTGGGGAGCATATCTGCAAGAGTAGACGGTTCAGGGTTGATGGTCTCAGGAGGAAGCGCTGCACAACAACTGGCTGGAACTATAAGCCATTCTCCTGCCACTGCATCATTTTCAGGTGGTGGTTAAGGACAGACACATAACTAATTTTGATGACAATGTTGCTGCAAAGGCCCATATAAACAAGGAAGGGGGAACCCACTCTCGTCTACTGATGGTCGAGATGGAGAAACTGGGAAGCTAGACAGAGTCCAATGTGCTATTCCTCAAGGCAGAGCACATCTCTGGGAAGTCCAATGTACAGATGGATTGGTTGAACAGAACAACAATTGATCAGTCCAAATGGCATCTGCATTCAGACATTTTCAACGAAATGTGCAAGAGGTTCAACAGGCCAACAGTGCATCTCTTCGCTCATCCATCCAACACCCAACTCTCAAGATTCTTTAGCAGGTTTCCAGAACGGAAGTGCAACTGGTCAATGCCCTTCACAGCCCTTGGCCTCAGGGGTTGCTGTATGCCGTTCCCCCTCTTCCCCTCCTTCACAGAAGGTATTAGAAGAGAGGTGGAGATTCTCCTCATCGCCCTGCATTGGCCCAGACCTCCCTGGTTTGCAATTCTGAATGACAGGATTTCTCTGAGCCAGGGGGCGGTGCTGCAATCAGACCTGCAGTGGTTGCAGTTAAGTGTCTGGCACTTGAGCGGGAGATCCTAAGGAGGGATTACCTGTCCACCGACATGATTGAAACCATCCAGGCCTCCAGGGACCTGGCAACGAGCCACATTTATGACTGCACCTGAGTGGCGTTTTCCAGATGGTGTTCAGAAAAGGGCATTGATCCAGTGGGGGTTTCTATCCCAAGGGTCCTGGATTTTTTGCAGGAAGGGTTGGTTAAATGGTTGTCACCCAACACCTTCCATAGGCAGGTAACAGCCTTATCCACAGTCTTAGCTGGGGAGGGAGATTGATCATGGGTCGTGATCCCAGCATTAGTAGCTTCTGAGGGGTGCAACCAATCTCAGACCTTCTGTAGTACAGTGTTATCCATCTTGGAACCTGCCATTTGGTCCTTCGATGCTCATAGATTCCCCATTTAATTTTATTCTTCTGGATTTCTGCACCAGGGTTTCTCATCCCCAGGAGCATCGCTGGCACACCTTGGATGACGTCCTTCAGATGGACAGAAGCCCTATTTCTTTTGTTTCAGCTTTCGTCCATGGGAAAAAAGGTGACACCCCCCCCCCTTCGATCAGGTGTTGGCTGAAAGCTTGTATAGTAACTGCTTACTAGTTACGAGCTACTCCCCTTCTGGGACATATTACTACCCACTCTACCAGAAGTGCGGTCACATCTGTTGCTTGGTCCACCCAAGCTTCTACTGTAGACATTTGTAGAGCTGCTATCTGGTCAACCCCCCCCTCCTTTCATTCACCACTATAAATAGATTTTTTTACTTCAGTTGAGGCCCCTTTTGGCCAGTGAGTCCTATAAAGGATAGTTTCCACCCCTTCCACTAGGGACCGGGCAATTGCCAACCCATAGTGGGCCTAACTTTGGAATGTCCCACATGTAGATCCTCCTGCCAGAGCACTGGAGAAAGAACGTTGATTCTTATCTGATACGTGGTGCCAGGCAAGAGCATCCACTCCCTCCCTAGGTAGATAGTTAAGCATTTGTCCAGCATCCAGGGTGGTTACCTTTGTTTACAGGCACTTTCCTTTGAGGCCTACACTTTCCTTTGAGCCCTACATTTTCATCACAAAAACTGGAGATCTCAGCCGAGCAGAGGGGACATGACCAGGAAATTGTTACAACTTAGTCTCTTAGCAGTCTCAGGTCAATACCCACGTGTGGATGTTCCTGCCTGCCACCTAGAATGAACGTAGTAAGTAAGAACGAACATTGTTTCCAAATACAGGAGCTGACCTTCTAATTATTCTGTGGAAAGGTTCCTGAGCCCCTGCTTCTGTGAACAAATTGCATTTATTGAATTAGGAGAGCTAAATTTGGAAAGAAGTAAAGTAAACCTGGATAGGATCATCATTCTTCTGGATAGAAAAAAATAAAAATAACTTATGAAATTGAAATATCTTCCCACACAATTTGCATTAAAACATGTACAACTTTCCTCCCATACTATAGTAATATTTAAATTAGAAAAAATGCAAGTGCAGGAAGAGAACTTTGTTACCCCCCCTTTTTTTCCCTAAGAAATTCATATTTTGTGACAAACTTTACATTCTATCTTCCTTTTTTAGAATTATTTGTTTACTGTATTTCAAAAGGCTAACAGAAAACTAACACTGCTTTCCAAAACTCAGAAACTTCCTCTAATAGTTCATTTTCAAGTTTGCATATTCAAAATAAACTCCTTATAAAAATTTTAACGCTGCCTACAGCAACTGATAGATCATTAAATTCCAGTTCCCACACTTTTACATCATAGTAATGAAGTAGCAACGAAATCTACTCCTTACACTAAATGGCATATTAAGCTATCAAACATCTCATTTTTAATGCATTTCATACCAACTACAAAATGTATTAAGTCTATGCATATACAGTAGTACCTCTAGATATGAGCTGCTCCACATGCGAGTATTCCAAGTTACGAGCCACGAGGGGAGAGAAATTTCTATTCCAGATCCGAGGTCAAATTCGGGATACGAGCTGAGTGTCCACTAGGTGGCGCAAGAATCCTTGCTTCTGGTTATCTCGGAGGGGAAAAACAAAGTCTAAAGCCATTTGTTCCAGATACGAGTTGTTCGACATACAAGCTCCCTTCTGGAATGAATTAAATTCGTATCTAGAGGTACTACTGTATCACCTTTCTGTTATATCACCTTTATTCACACCTCACATTATACCCAATTATGATTGGATTGGATTGGTTTTTGGTTAACAAGATTAATTAATCTTGTTGATGTAAGTATAAACCATGCTTTAAAACGGAGCACTGTATGTCAGTGTCACTGTGGCTTATTCAACACGCAATTTTAAAAATAAACCTCAGTTTAATTTTTAAAAAATGTTAATTTAACCAATGTTGGTATTCTGATGTGCATGAATAGATAAGAAAGTTCTTAATCTTCTATATCGAAAAAAACCAAAGTGTGTAATAAGTTTTATAATGGGGAATAAAGTGGAATGTTGATATGGGTCCATTGAAAAAGCTCCACTGTATCATGTAGCAAATCCTGGTGGATATACAGTGATCTCTCGATTAGCGCGGGGGTTACGTTCCAAGACCTCCCGCGCTAACCGATTTCCGCGTTATACTGGATGCGGAAGTAAAAACCACCATCTGCGCATGTGCGCCATTTTTTCATGGCCGCACATGCGCAGATGGTGGAGTTTGCGTGTGGGCGGCGGGGAAGACCAAGGGAAGGTTCCTTCAGCCGCCCAACAGCTGATCTGCTCCGCAGCGCGGAAGCAGCGAGGATCCGAAGATGGGGTTTCCCCGTTGCCGCGCTGCGGAGCGGATCAGGTGTTGGGCGGCTGAAGGAACCTTCCCTTGGTCTTCCCGCCGCCCAGGCAAAGGGGAAACCCCTGGGCGGCGCTGGGGCCATGCGGAGCCGCTCATCTAGGGGGGCGTGGACCGGCAAGGTGCCCTCCGCTCTCTCTCTTTCTCTCCCTGTTACTGGTGTGGTATAAGAGAGAGAAAGAAAGAGAAAGGAGGGCGACTTGCCAGTCCACGCCCCCCTGGATGAGCGGCCCCGCATGGCCCCAGCGCCGGACTCCGTTGCCGAACGCCGAAACCGGAAGGGGCGAGGTGGGGGGGGGAGAACGGGAGGCTCAGCATTCCGTCAGTCGCAGCGCTGGCTGTCAACTTTTCTTTTTAGCACTGGGGAGGCAAGTCAGCTCCTGCCCAGTTTTAAAAAGAAAAGTTGACAGCCAGCGCTGCGGCTGACGGAATGCTGAGCTTCCCGTTCTCTCTCCGCCCCCTCGCCCCTTCGCCCCCCTGTGTTCCTAGGAGAAGTGCTGGTGAGGAGCAGAAGGTCTGTCTTGCCTCAATCCCCAGCACTTCTCCTAGGAACACAGGGAGGCGAAGGGGCGAGGGGGGGGAGAGAAAACGGGAGGCTCAGGAAGGGAGCTCGGGAAGGAGCCCACGGTCAGTCGGCTGCGGGCGGGAGGAAGGCGATTGTTCCGCTGCCGCCAGCATGGCCTGGCTGGCAGCGGAAGATGTAACGGAGCCCACGGGGGATTCGCCTTCCTCCCACCCGCAGCCGAGACTGATCGTGGGCTCCTTCGCAACCTCGGAGAGCTTCCAGGGCATGAAAGCTCACGAAAACCAGGAAGCTCTCCGAGGTTGCGAAGGAGCCCACGATCAGTCGGCTGCGGGCGGGAGGAAAGCGAATGCCACGGGGCTGGGCTCGGCTCCCCCCTCGGCTCCCCCCCTTACCAGCCCCGCCGCGGAAGGCTCCATTCTGTTCCCTGCCGGCCCGATTGAGCGGCCGGCGCCCCCTCCTCGGTGTCCCCGGCACCCAGCGTCCCCACGCCGCCTCCACCTCCCGGTAATGCGCCCGACCTCTGCCTCTCTTTCTCTCTCATATACCACGCCGGCAACAGGGAGAGAAAGAGAGAGAGAACTAGCGTGGACTTATTTTTTATTTTTTAATATTTTATTTTAATATTTTATTTTTTTAATTAATATTTTTTGAAAAACCGCGTTGCAGCGTTTCGCGCTAATCGAGACCGTGCTAATCGAGGGATCACTGTATCAACATTTGATTTGCATTTTTCAGGTATCTGTTTTAAACCTGGATGCCCCAGGAAGTTACCATATCAAATTACTCTTCAATTAAAGGGCCCAAGTATTTGTATTTCCACTAAACATCTATGTGCGCTGATCTTTGGTTATATTCGATTTTAGTTTCTAAATCCAGGACGGTCTTTGTTAACTAACAGACACTGCAGTACTGTGTACAATCAGACAGCTGAAATCTAATCTGAAGTTAATGTTTAAAGTGCCATAAATCCAATATGAGAAAAATTGTGAGAAAACTGGTCCATGTGCTACCAAAAGCTACTGTCCTATGTCCCTTTTTTTAAAAAAAAGTAGAATGTTATGTATCTTGAGATGCAAACCTAACTACAGTTAAAATGTACTTTTAAATGCATAAACCACATAGCTAGAAGCCTGCATCTTTGCCTCTACAGCAGTCCTATTTAAGGTGAGCAGTTGCAGAAACTGGTTTGCCAGCGATTCTAGTGTAATGTAACCTAAGGATTCTGATGAACAGATGACTGTCTGTCCTGCAAATGCTCTTTCTTTCAGACTTGTTGGTTGTGGCTATTTTGACAGTGCTGTAATCTCTTCTGTCTTCATCGCATCAGACAAAAAACTCAGTTCATTGCATAAAGTCTCATATCTGTAAGCCATTCGAATCTGTGCAACATTTGTCTTTCTGATATCATTTCCTTCTGGCCCTTCAGCACAGTAATTTAGACCTATGCATTTCTGTTTTTCCTAGAGAAACAGAGAGAGAAAAGATACTATTTGAAAAGCTGATTTGATTATTTTTTAAAGGCAAGTGAGACTGAACAATTTAAAAAGATGTATCTTTAGCGCAGTAGTTTTCAACCTGGGGGTGGGAACCCCGTTGGGGGGGTCAAACCACCGTTTCACAGGGGTCGCTTACGACCATAGGAAAAGACAAATTTCCCATGGTGTAAGGAACTAAAGCTTCTATTCTGGCGCCTTGGAACATATTTTTACAATCCAACCAATCAGGTGTTTACAGTGGGGGTGTTCCTCTGACCTTCCTGCCAATCAGCTTAAAGCTCTGTTGGGAAAATTGGCGCTAGACTTATGGTTGGGGTCATAAGGAATTGTATTAAGGGTCACAGCATTAGAAAGGTTGAGAACCACTGCTTTAGTGCATGCTTCCTCAACTCAAGGATGTGGAATATGATCTCCACAAAACAGTACAGTAGTTTTTTTAAAGGATGTGGATTATTGAAAGTGTGTGTGCGAGAGAGAGAAAGAGGAAGGGAGAGAGAGGGAATGAGAATTTCTATAACCACATAATCTTTGTTTAACTGCTACCAAATTGATTAACATACAAAGATGGCTTGCAACTTCATGTAGCAACTTTCTTAAGAAATCTTTTACTCTCTAACACAGTGTTTCCCAACCTTTTTTGAGCCGCGGCACATTATTCATATTTTCAAAATCCTGGGGAACACTGAACGGGGGGACGGGGGGGGCGCGCGGGAGGGCTAAAGAAAAGTTTGGACCAAAAAAAAATCTCTTCCTCAATTTCACTCTATTTCTCCCTCCCTCTTTCTCTCTCTTCCTTCCTTCCCTTCTTTCTCTCTCTCCATCCCTCTTTCTTTCTTCCTCTCTTTTTTGCTCTCTTTCTCTCTTCCTCCTTCCTTCCCTCTATGTCTTTCCCTCTCCCTTGCTCTCTCTCTGCCTCTCTTGCTATCTCTCTTTCATTCTCTCTCTTTCGCTCTCTTTCTGTCTCTCTTGCTATGTCTCTTTCTTTCGCTCTCTCTCTCTCTCTGTCTCTCTTGCTATCTCTTTGTCTCTCTCTCTCTCTTGCTATCTCTTTCTCTCTCTCTTGCTATCTCTTTCTTTTTTTCTCTCTCTCTTGCTATGTCTCTCTTTCTCCCTCTCTCTGTCTCCCTCCCTCTTTCCTTTCTATCTCTCCCTCCCTCTTTCCTTTCTATCTCTCCCTCCCTCTTTCCTCCCTCCCTCTTTCCTTTCTATCTCTTTCCTTTCTATCTCTCCCTCCTTCTTTCCTTTCTATCTCTCCCTCCCTCTTTCCTTTCTATGTTTCTCTCCGTCCCTCAGCGGGGGCAAAGAAGAAGGAAGGCAGGCTGCAGAGGGCACCGAGGACAAGAGCGCTCGCTCGCTCGCCCTCTGACTTCCCTCCCTCGCTGCTGAAGGGACGAGCGCGGGCACGCTGCAAGAAGGGTTTTTTTGCTTTTTTTTTCCTTCCCCCACCTCACGGGAGAGAGTGAGAGAGAGAAAGAGCAGCACCCTGTCGGTTCCGAGCGCAGCCAGGGAAAGCGGCCTCGAGCCGAGTGCGAACTACGGGATGCGGCAAAGGAGTCCTTGTCAGCCAAAAAAGGGTGAGGGTGGCAAAGGCAAAGCCTGGGAGGCGGGGAAGGGAAGAACGGGAGACCCCCAGACAGAACGGCTGAGGGGAAGGAAAGATGGAAGGAGGGAGGGATTGAGAAGCGAAGCCAGGGAGGGCTGAGAGAAAAGGGGAGCGGCGCGCGCGAGAGAGGGGCGGGGCGTGCATTCCCGAAACGGATGGAGAAAGCCCTCTCTCGCAGCGAAAGCACTCCCAGCCAGGGGGCTGCGAGAGAGGGCTGGGAGCGCTTTCGTCCCGAGGAGCTGAAGCTGCAGCCGCCGCGAGAGAAGTCGCGCCCCAAGGCAGGGGGTGGCGGCGGAGGAGAGGGGGCAGATCGGGCGGGGAGCTTGGCGGCACACCTGCCTGTGTCTCGCGGCACACTAGTGTGCCGCGGCACACCGGTTGGGAAACGCTGCTCTAACAGGTATTATTTTATTCTGCAATAGTACACTAGATAAGTAACTAGAGATCAGTGAAACTCTATGTTCCCCAAACTATGCCTTCAAATATATTTGACCAAAACTCCCAAAATTTCTAGATAGCCCTTGATGAAGCCAGATAGGAATTCTGAGTGGGCTAACAGATCTGGAATGCAGTAAATTGGATATGTCTGATAGAAATCAAGGACAAGTTAAGTCTATATGTAAACAACGGCACCTGCAGGAAGTGTGGAAAAAGTCAAGATGGCAATCATGACTCTGCTCTTTTTATGGGACTTTTTGACTTCCTCTCCCCCTGTAATGCCCCATCTGTAAATTCATGTCAACTTTTCTGTTTCATACAGTGGCAAAAGTGAATGAATGCTGTAAACAAACCTCAAGGAATCAGAATTAAATCACTTCTACCTCACATATTCATCAAAACTATACCTCTTCAAGCCTGGTTATCGTTAGCAAAATGTTCCTATTATGTGTGATGATCAGGCCCTCTTGTGGCTTTATAATTAAAAGTAAAATATATTAAATGTACCATCTAGTTTCTCTTCTACATCTTCAAATGTCTGGTGCTTACAGAAACCAAGTAAATTTACCTTGTGTGACAAGCCGCTTTGTAGTACACTGTTTCTTGCAATTTCACATAGGTCACAAGTACTCAGTTTCCATACTTGTGCTGCTATGGCATATTCCTCCATCAGTGCTTCCTTCAATTATACATACAAAAATATACGATTTGCTATCAAATACATTTATTTATTTTGCAGCAATAGCCTGAAATCAAAGGCACAATTTCTAATGAAAGGAAACTTCTAATTTTGCAGAGTTCTTCTATTTTCTTCCTTAATTTTCTTCTTCCCTTCCTGTTTTCTATGTTCTCTGCAAATTTTACCTAGGGCAGGGCTGTCAAACTGTTGGCCAATGGGCCAGATGCCACACCCATCCCAGCTCCGCGTTGTGATACATCATATGATGGCAATGTGACACCATGAGTTTGACAGCCATGCTCTAGGGCAGTGATGGTGAACCTATGGCATGGGTGCCACACGGAGCCATATCTGCTGGCACATGAGCCATTGCCCTAGCTCAGGTCCAACATACATGCGTGTGCTGGCCACCTGGTTTTTGGGTTGCACAGAGGCTCTTGGAGAGTGTTTTTGGCTTCCAGACAGCCTTGGGAAGGTGTTTTTACCATCCCGTGGCTCCAGGAAAGCCTTTGGAGCTTGGCAAGGGCAAAACACAAGCCTACTGGGCCCACCAGAAGTTGGGAAACAGGCCATTTCCAGCCTCCAGAGGACCTCCAAGGGGTGGGGCGAAGCTGTTTTTGCACTCCCCAGGCATTGAATTATGGGTGTGCGCACTCGTGCATGTGTGATAACGCGCACACACACTTTTTTGGCACGTGAGGGGAAAAAAGGGTTTGCCATCACTGCTCTAGGGAATTGGTGATTCCACCAGAGTAGTGGAAGCAGGACTTTATTCAGAGAAACACAGAAAATTTGGTGAAATTTCATCTTCTCACCCTCTTGTCAGCAGATGTCTCTCATCATAATTGGAAAAATCCAATTTTTATAGTTTCAGAGCTGGGTAGCCTATTGAGAGTGGTGGAAACTCCAGCCACTACACAGTGAAATTCATTTCTGCCAGCACTGTGCTTTATGAAAATTGGCCATTTTCCTTCTTAGATTTTCATAGATCAGTTATACCCAAACCAGACCACATGCTCACACGTTTACTCCATAGTCCAGCTGCAGAACTGATGCTAATAACATGCTAGATGAACCTTAAAACATTCAAGAGAAGTGGAAAACAAATGGCAGAGAAAACTGTTGGGAGTAGAAAGACTCAGACATTTTAGTTTTTAATGGTGAAATGATATGAAAGAAAGGATTTAGGAGACTGGAGTCCATACTCCATGGTTCAGTACACAGCAGATGGGATAAGGGAGAATGGCTTGAGAAACAAAAGGATTGGGAACATTACAAGTGTTCCAGGATTCAACATGTAGGATTAAAACACAGTAAACGATTAAATTGTGAATAGAATTTTATGCCCTCCCAAATGAAGTAAAAGATAACTGAAAATGATTGCTTTCAAATAAATAAATGTAAGATTGGAGAGCTGCTGCTGAAGTTAATTAAACATTTAAATTAATATGTTTCAGATGGAAATAAAACTTTTAAATTGCTTTCATTCAAATTACCTTGGTATAGTGGAATTGCATGGGGTCATCTGTGGACAGAGAAACACGCAGTCCTTTGTGCAAGAATTCTCGCAGTGGGTTTTTTGAATATTCCAGGAATAAGCTGTTGTTGCTAAGAGGAGACATGGCAATGGGGATTTGTGCAAGATAATAAAGATACTGGAGAACTGGACTCTGTACAAAAACAACACCCAAAATCATTATTCATTCACACAGAGATAACAGGAAAGGAAACATTCAGCCAGAGGAAATGGAAAACCATTTTTACAGCTTGGGAAACTTTAACTGACCTCGATCCTCTGGCATTATAAAAGTTGAGTCGTTATATATACAACTATACTTTTTTCATTGTATTGACGTATTGTTTTTAAAAATGTATTTTTATGATGAAAAAATTAAACAGAGATCTGAGATGTTAAAACACATGTTATTGCATTAGTTGAAGTGGGAATTAAAAGGTCTTTCGCTGTCTGTGATGATTGAGTTATGCCTTTAGTACAAACTACCTCTTCAAAAACCAGCTTCTGATCCTCCTATTCAATCTATTTATCAGTGAGAAACCAGAACACTGTTTCAGTTACATGTTTATTATTTGAAATACAGCTGTCTGGAAAAAGTCCTTAAGAAAGCTCATGTTTGCTGTCCAATAAAATAGAATATTTCTCAATTAGAACAGATTATGTTAGAATTATATTGAAATCTGCCACCCAGTGGAGAATTGCTTTACAAACACAAATCCAACTGAAAGTAAGCTTTTTATAAATCCCATTGATTTCAACCACATAAAAGTAAATATGTCCTTTAAGCTTCCCATTTGTAGTAGTCAGATACATACATCCACTCAGCAATAAGTCCACATGAGTTTAGTCATGGTGGTCCTATGAGAGTTATACAGGCTTGGAGACCTGGTCTGCTTTCCCTAAGAACTGCATCTAGTAGGCCTTGTGATACCTTTAAAGCAGGGGTCTCCAACCTCAGCAACTTTAAGATTTGTGGACTTCAACTCCCAGAGCTTGAACTTCAACTCTGGCAGTTGAAGTCCGCAAGTCTTAAAGTTGCCAAGGCTGGAGACCCCTGCTTTAAAGTCTTTTTAAAAAGGTAAGAATACTAAAATGCAAAATAAATGAGCCGGGGTGGCGCAGCAGGTAGAGTGCTGTACTGCAGGCCACTGAAGCTGACTGTAGATCTGAAGGTCAGCGGTTCAAATCTCATCACCGGCTCAAGGTTGACTCAGCCTTCCATCCTTCCGAGGTGGATAAAATGAGGACCCGGATTGTGGGGGCAATAGGCTGGCTCTGTTAAAAAGTGCTATTGCTAACATGTTGTAAGCCGCCCTGAGTCTAAGGAGAAGGGCGGCATAAAAATTGAATTGAATAAATAAAATATGATATACAGATAATAAACTTCTTTCTTTGTGTATAGCAAACCTGAGGATGGAAATCTATAGATCCTATATACTTCCACAATGTATACAGATAGTCCTCAACTTACATCCATTCATTTAACAAGCTTTCAAAATATGATTAAGTGAAGAAAGTTATTTACAATTGGTCCTCTCATTTAAAACCATTGTAATGTTTCTATAGGCAAGTGACCAAAATGCGAGCACTTGTCAATTAGCATGTATTAATGTCAGTTGCAGGAAATGAAGTTAAGTCATTGCCATTTGCAACCTTCCCAGGGGGCTTTAGATCAGAAAAGTCAATGGGGGAAGTAAGAGTTGCTTAACTCAGGCATGGGGAAATTGATTCCCCTGGACCGTTCCGTTTTATGCATGGTTTGTATGAGATGTATGATTGCTTTTATATTAAGGGTTTTAAATTCTTTTAACTATTGGATTTGCACTGTTTTTATTGTTGTGAGCCGCCCCGAGTCTTCGGAGAGGGGCAGCATACAAATCTAATTAATAATAATAATGATGATGATGATGATGATGATGACTGCATGATTTGCTTAAGAACCACATTATTTGCTTAATTGGATGTGACTCACTTAATGACTGCATTATTTAGGAATGGAAGTTCTGGTTCCAAATGTGTTCATAAGTAGAGGACTACCAATATAAGTATGCCTAGCCTACAGTACTATAAATTAAACTCTATTAGAGTTTTTCAATGACAGGATGACTCCCAAAGGTGTAAGTTCAATTTCAGAGGTCCCAGGCAATTTTAAGATAGCAGAAGTCATTTATCAGAGAGCAACAGATTGGTGGAGGTGGTGTGGTAGAACCCTTACTATACCTTCTTCAGGAGCAATCCATGGGAAATATTGTCTGCAGTTAGGAAAGAGGATACCACGTGAGTTATTGATCCTGCTTCTCCACAATGAGGTCGAAACAAGAAGGTGCTCATACCTCTCTCCCTATAAACAATTTAAAATACAATTAGCGTAATGCCAGACCATTCTGAAACTCCAAGGCCAATCATAATGATACACTTCACAATGGCTGTTGAAAGTGCAAAAAATGTGCATCTGGGACAATGGGCTATTGATGGTCATCATTTGTATATTAGATTCTGAGGTACGTCCTCCTCCGTCACAGCCTGGGGCAGCCCCTAACGATTGGATAAGGACAGCCTAAACCATTTTTAATCTGAAGCCCAGCAGCCACTGAGCCCCTTCTATCCCCTTAATTAACATGAGTGTGTGTGTAACCTAACTCTCAAGTTAACTAAGGGGGTAGAAGGGGTTCATTGGCTGTTGGGCTTCAGATTAAAAATGGTTTAGGCTGACCTTATCCAATCATTCAAAAATAAGTCTTCCATTTTATTAGACAGGTATTTGTGACTGCTGCTCAAATGACTCATTGCAGGATAATTCTGCCAGTGGGCTAGTGGCACCAGCAGAGATTAAATTATTTCGAGTATTATATTGTGACCATAGCTCTGTCTCAATTCTTGAAACTTAGATTTATTTTATATTATACAGTATTTTATCAAGGCTTAAATGCTATTCTCTAAATCAGAGGTTTTTAAACTTGGCTACTTTAAAACTTGTGGACTTCAACTCCTAGAATTCTGGCAGTTGAAGTCTACAAGTCTTAAAGTTGCCAAGTTTAGGGATCCCTGCTCTAAATGCTATGAGTTACAGACTTTGACAGTCTTTACTGCTTTGTTTTCTCATTTTAAATTTCTTAATTACATCCTTCCTCTCCAGTTCCATACATCTGAAGTCAGTCTAAATCATCAGGCTGCACTGTGATTGCAATCCAATTTTGTGCTTAATATGAACATTAGTATGTGAACAGATTTGTAAAAAAACAAATGTTTGTGAGAAAGTGGATAATCTGTAATATTTGTGCAGATTACAGGTTCAGTATGATAACTTAACTACCAAAGGCTACAGGCGAGGCAGAGAAATGTAACTTGTGAAGTCACGGAAACGATTCTACAGATTAATCATTTGAATTTTAAGCATTCCTGCTGCAGAAGTAGTGCTGAAAGTGACTCTACGTATCTGCTGTCACAAGTAATGCAGAAATTTGAACTTCTGCTGATACCGCTTCATTGCTAAAGCTCATAAAAGTGATTTCACATAGAGATCACAAAAGAGATTTAAATGAAAATTAGAATGCATACTTCAAGCACAGGTGATCTTCAGTCTGGAAAGTTATCCCCTCCTTACCTAACAAAAGGAACATGATGCAAAAAAAGAAATATTCTGCATTGATGTTTCTTAGACTGTAATCAAAATCTGTCAATTTCTACCTAACCCCAGATCTCCCATCAAACTCACAGATGACACAAATTGTAATCCGTGAATATCTAAGGATCGTAGGTTAAGAAAGACTTGTTTAGCATTATAAGATATTCAACTTTTTGTTTATTTGTCTACTTCCAAAAGATTATAGCATCTGTAATGGAATTTATCATTAGGACAATTTATACCTAATCTTAATGCCCAGAGCAGAACTGTCAACACGGAAATGTGTAGAACTCCAGCATGTCTTCATTGTATAATTCGAAAAGAGGCAAAATAAATTTAAAAGGAGACAGGGGAGATAAATTACCGGTATATGGATTTTTGTTTATCTTACGAAACCTTGATGTCAATTCCTTGCCATACCTTTCTACCAAACTTATAGAAACATGAAAATAGAAATGTTACTACTTACTTTCTAAGGTTGTTGAGAACCATGATGTTTGCATACATATAATACAAATAATAGCTATATGGAGGATTGTTTTCACTAATCCAAGAATCAGGATGGGGGCTCCTTTCAGAGAACATGTGATCACTATGTTTTGATTCATCATCCACACTATCAAACCCTGTCACCTAAGAATTCAATAAAAACAGATTTTTGTATGAATAATGTGTGTAGGATTTTCTGAATTATCTATTATTATTATTGTTGTTGTTGTTGTTGTTGTTGTTGTTGTTATTATTGTTATTGTTGTTATTATTATTATTACTATTTATTAGATTTGTATGCCGCCCCTCTCTGTAGACTCGGGGTGTGTAACAACAATAATAAAACAGCATATGACAAATCTAATATTTAAAATAACTTAATTATCTAACTTAATTGCTACCAATAAAATTTTTAACTGCTGATGATCATAAAGTCTCAACCCCATTTTGAAATGTTTCTGGGCATTAGCTGACATATAAATGATGGTGATAATGATGCAAGCCATTATAGGGCAGTGATGGGTAACCTTTTTGGCACAGAGTGTGCACCCGCTTAAGCATGTTAGCACACCCTGGAGCACCAAAACACAGAAGAGAGCAGCTGGCATACGCACATATGCGCATAGCCAGGCATTTCTTTCCGGGTTCCATTGTGTGCATGCACACTGGGCAGCTGGTGTTCATGCTTGCGTGTGGCAGAACCCAGAAGAGAACTTCTGACCGCACATGCGTGCGTACCATCACTATTTGTTCTTCCAGGTTTCATTGTGCACATATGTGAAGACCAGGTGCAAATGTGCATGACAGAACCTGGAAGAAAGCGACTGGCTGCATGCGCATCGGATCAGCTAGTCTTTGCGCATGCATGTGATGGAACCTGGAAGTGCAGCTGGCGACGGCGTATGTGCCCACACATGCCCTCTGCCTCTGCGTGCTCCCTCTGGCATGTGTGCCATAGGTTCGCCATCTCAGTTATAGGGTAACCATCATCAACCAAGATGATTAATTTGCATTTCCATAATTATGCGTGCATCCTAATTTTGTTATACAGTGTTCCCTTGATTTCCGCGGGGGATGCGTTCCGAGACCGCCCGCGAAAGTCGAATTTCCGCGAAGTAGAGATGCAGAAGTAAATACACCATTTTTGGCTATGGACGGTATCCCAAGCCTTCCCTTAACACTTTCAACCCCTAAATTACCATTTCCCATTCCCTTAGCAACCATTGACTCACCATTATTACTGGTACTCACCATTGAATAAGACACTTAGTGATCCTGATATTTATAAACATAATTATTTATTAACAATAATTATTTTTTTGTTATTTATTTGCAAAAATTATTAGTTTGGCGATGACATATGACGTCATCAGGTGGGAAAAACCGTGGTACAGGGAAAAAACCGCGAAGTATTTTTTAATTAATATTTTTTGAAAAACCGTGGTATAGGCTATTCGCGAAGTTCAAACCCGCGAAAATCGAGGGAACACTGTATTGTCCTGAAGCATGTTGTTGGTACTACAAAAGCTAATGCAGTCTTAAAACTACTATACAAAATAACTTTTGATTTGTTTTTTTCTTGAGAATTAAGTGGATGTTCTCACTTATATCCAAATGAATAAGAAGACCCTAAGGAAAAAGAAAGAGTGCACTGGATAACCATATTTTAAAATACAAACTAGAATTGCTGGCACCATCTAGAGGCCAAAAGGCATTATTGTGTGTTGAAAGTTTCCGTAACAAGAATAAAAAAAGTTAAATATTTGTTCTCTTCTTTTATGTAAATTAACCCTGAAGCTCTCATGAGATCTTATGTGGTAAAAATGGTGGGCTTTCTGAAAATTTTATTATATAATTTTTATTGAAATATATATATTAAGAAAAAAAACAATACAAAAAGAAAACATAAACATAACATACAAACAGACATTAACACACACATAAAAAGAGATATTCAGATTAAAGTATTCTCATCCATACTTTGTCTCAAAAGTCTTTCTTATGGCTATTTCAGTCAGCAGAATGAAATATTTTAAAAAAAACCAGGAAAGATAGGAAGACAGTAACTATCCTTAAACATTATAACATTCAGAATCAAGAACCATAAACTACAATGATCCATTCTTCTAAATAAACACAATAGGAACATTTGTGGTGAAGAATAATAGGCAGATAAAGTTGTAAAGGTGTTTTGTGGGAATCTGCCCTCTAACAATAAGAGCTCTCAACTCCTGCTGTGGGATTTAAATACAAGGGACTATGACGCTATGATACTTGCATGCTGGGGCAATCAAAATTATGTCTAAAGGCAGTCCATTTCCAAGACTATTGAAAAATTTATAGAGAAAATAAATAAAATTATTGTCAAAATCCTAACAATACTGCAATATCAAAAATCAAACTTCATATAGAATCTTGTATGAATCAGATTTAACGCATTACAGCCTTCTTAGTGAATATGTTAAGCTGGAGTCTCTGTAAATTGTCTGGTTTTCTTTCTCCAAAATTCTCCACTGCAGTACACACAAATTTGAATACGAATTGGGCATTAATCTTTTCAATTGAAGCAGAGAATCAATAGCTAGGTGAGAAAAACATGCACTCAAGTTTACTAGAACTGACTGTTGCCTTTGGTGAATCTTGCCACAAATATCTTTGCAATATTTCATTCCCTAATATCCCAATCTCTCTGAAACTGTAACTTACTGTATTTGTTTTCCAAAAGATTAGATTTCCTTATAAAGAATCCTCCTTTTCAAGTACATTTAGTTGTTGCTTCAAAGGGAGATAGTTATATTCAAATTAACTAGAAACACCACAATATAAATACAGACCTTCCACGCCCTGGCAATACTTAATTGAACTGTTGGTTCCCAGCTGCACAGATTCAATTTGCACAGTCTACATACAAATATTTGTGGAGGCAAGAATAAGAAAGACAAATGGCATCTAGTTTTCCTACCCTTACTTTCTCATAATTTTTCAAACATTTGACTGATACTCATGCTGAATTAGATTAATACAGTACATTGAAAGTCTCTTGGTTGCCTGCAGAATGCGTGTGTGTGATAGTTCACCTGATAGTCCCTTTTATTGGTCTGTTACATCCTTTTCATTTCAGGCCACAACTGAAAATCAAGCACTGTGGTTACAGAGAGCACATATTCCATTGTAGGTGATGGATTTGACAATATATCACTTGTTCACATCACGGGAGGTTATTATAATTCTCCAAGTCCAGGTAATTCTATAGCATAATGGGGTATTTTGTCCATTTTACAGATCCATCACTAAAGGATTAATTATAAATCCTGGGAAACCCTGGCACAAGATCAACCAACAAGGCGCATGCTGACCCACCAAGGCTGCCAAACATTTGAGGCCAGAAGAACATTCATAGCAGTAGAGAAGCAAGCATTCCGCAACTGCCTTCTGCCGCACGAATTCCAGCGACCGGTTAGGTCCCACAGAGTTGGCGTTCTCCGGGTCCCATCGATGAAACAATGTCGTCTGGCAGGACCCAGGGGAAGAGCCTTCTCTGCGGTGGCCCCAACCCTCTAGAATCAGCTCCCCCCAGAGATTAGGACTGCCCCCACCCTCCTTGCCTTTTGTAAACTCCTCAAAACCCACCTCTGTCGTCAGGCATGAGGAAATTGATTCCCCTGGGCCGTTTTCCACTTTATGCATGGTCTGTATGAGATATATGATTGTTTTTATATGAAGGGTTTTAAATTGTTTTAAGTATTGGATTTGTACTGTTTCTTTTTGTGAGCCGCTCCAAGTCCTCGGAGAGGGGCGGCATACAAATCTAATAAATAATAATAATAATAATAATAATAATAATAATAATAATAATAATAAAGCCAGGGCTGCAAATGCAAATGCTGTGACAATGGGGCCCACACATGTCTGCCCAACATGTGGCAGAACATTTCGTGCCCATATCGGCCTTACCAGCCACCTGCGGACACATCGTGTTCAGCCCACAACCCATTAGATCTCAAGCTCCTCCTTGAACACAATGCACAAACATCACCATCAATTATAAATCCTGATTGGGATCAGTCAGTGGTAAATTCCTCTCCCCCAGGTCTTAGAAAGATATAGAATTCGCTACGGAGAAAAGATGATACTAAATCTTCCAGGAGACTGAGCATTCTTGTCAAATAAAAAGGCAGGTATTTGGCATCCTAGCACTTCTACTCATTAGCAACACCTGTAGGAACTTTAAGCTGGAAGGAGAAGTGGAGCACTGCTTGTGGCAAATATTCTCCCTTCTATTGTCTGGGTTAACTGGTCCAACTTGCTACTTGCTGTGATATCTCAGCAAGACACTAAAAACCTGTTTCAAGATCACTGAGGTTACCAGACAACTGCTGCCTCAGCTTTCCTCCTTTAGAATTGGGAGTAATAAAATGGGAAATTTTCTGCCAAAGCTTCCGCTAACAATTAAACTACTTACATTACAAAGAATATTAAACAGTGTGTGGGCGTAAGATATATCTAAAATGAGATACTGTATAACAAAATTATTATAAACCCACCATATATGAAATGAAATATTTGGAGCCTTTAGCCCTACATTTCCAAATTTAAATCCTGTATCCAAAATAAATGCCCTGATTAAAAAGCAATTAATATTGAATTTTGTAGGATAAATAGATATGTATAGAACAAATTTATTCAGATTTTACTGACTAAATATTTACCCAATACCTTGTAATTTTCTTTTAGCATAAAAAATTCTTAAAATATTATAATATTTTGAATCACCAATTTTAGAATTTCCATTCTGTTTGATATTAAATAGTTAGTTTTCTCAATTAATATGAGAAATTCAATTTATCATACAAATAACATGAGTTTATTTGTAAATATTGAAACCAGAGTTTCTTTCATCTGTCTAGATGTCAATTTAAACTCAAAAATGATTCATTTAATATCATACCATACTACAGATTCATATTTTTATTTATCTGTTTAGAAAAGCACTGTTGCATTTGTTGATACTGGACTGTTTATATATTATTAACATGCTAGTAAGATGGCAGGAGATTTAGTTTGAGCTTAGAAAGTCTCTTCTTTTATACCAGATTTTGAAATTGTTTTGGAATTAATTCCTGTTCAACCAAATTCTCCTTTACATCAAAAGGAGAGTCAATTTATATAATCTATTCATCAAAACTGAAATATTTCAAAATAATTAAATTAACTGCACAGTCACATAATACAGTGATCCCCCGTTTATTGCGTCCCCAACCATTGCGAACAGGGTACTTCGCTATTTTTCAACCCGGAAGTCAAAATACCATCTACGCATGCGTGCCCGTGGGCACGCATGCGTAGATGGCAACCGGGAGATCAGCTGCTGGGCGGCTTCCCTGAGTCTTCCCCCTCTTGCTGGCGTCAGCGAGGAGTTTCCCCACCGCCCACGCAAACTCCTCGCTGCCGCCCGCCCCTTCGCCCGCCCACGCCGTTCATTCTTGCCGCACGGGCCTGTCCACGCTGTCTCTCGGCGCTTTCGAGCTGAGTCGGGGAGCGAGTTCGCTCCCGGACTCAGCACGAAAGCGCCGAGAGACAGCGCCAAGGAACGGGCCTGTCCACGCTGTCTCTCGGCGCTTTCCAGCTGAGTCGGGGAGCGAGTTCGCTCCCGGACTCAGCACGAAAGCCCCGAGTGACAGCGCCAAGGAACGGGCCTGTCCACGCT
This sequence comes from Erythrolamprus reginae, assembly GCF_031021105.1. Classification (NCBI taxonomy): domain Eukaryota; kingdom Metazoa; phylum Chordata; class Lepidosauria; order Squamata; family Dipsadidae; genus Erythrolamprus; species Erythrolamprus reginae. The sequence continues at coordinate 121,353,280 of NC_091950.1, forward strand.
GTCTCTCGGCGCTTTCCAGCTGAGTCGGGGAGCGAGTTCGCTCCCGGACTCAGCACGAAAGCCCCGAGTGACAGCGCCAAGGAACGGGCCTGTCCACGCTGTCTCTCGGCGCTTTCCAGCTGAGTCGGGGAGCGAGTTCGCTCCCGGACTCAGCACGAAAGCCCCGAGTGACAGCGCCAAGGAACGGGCCTGTCCACGCTGTCTCTCGGCGCTTTCCAGCTGAGTCGGGGAGCGAGTTCGCTCCCGGACTCAGCACGAAAGCCCCGAGTGACAGCGCCAAGGAACGGGCCTGTCCACGCTGTCTCTCGGCGCTTTCCAGCTGAGTCGGTGAGCGAGTTCGCTCCCGGACTCAGCACGAAAGCCCCGAGTGACAGCGCCAAGGAACGGGCCTGTCCACGCTGTCTCTCGGCGCTTTCCAGCTGAGTCGGGGAGCGAGTTCGCTCCCGGACTCAGCACGAAAGCCCCGAGTGACAGCGCCAAGGAACGGGCCTGTCCACGCTGTCTCTCGGCGCTTTCCAGCTGAGTCGGGGAGCGAGTTCGCTCCCGGACTCAGCACGAAAGCCCCGAGTGACAGCGCCAAGGAACGGGCCTGTCCACGCTGTCTCTCGGCGCTTTCCAGCTGAGTCGGGGAGCGAGTTCGCTCCCGGACTCAGCACGAAAGCGCCGAGAGACAGCGCCAAGGAACGGGCCTGTCCACGCTGTCTCTCGGCGCTTTCCAGCTGAGTCGGGGACGAGTTCGCTCCCGGACTCAGCACGAAAGCGCCGAGAGACAGCGCCCCCCGGACCCCCAACCCGGGTTTGGGGGGCTGCTAGGAAGCCCCCCATGCCGGCGGCAAACAGCCGCGCCGCCCCCAATCTTCGGCTCCTCGCTAGCGCTGTGGGAGTAAAAACATCATCTGCACATGCGCAGATGGTGTTTTTACTTCCGCATCGCTACTTCGCGAAAACCCGCTCGTTGTGGGGGCTCCTGGAACGGAACCCTCGCAACGAGCGGGGGATCACTGTATACCTTAGGAAATTAGAATGAGACAATTATATTTTAACAACATACCGGTATGTAAAAGCTCTATGCAAGGGACTGGTGCATTTTCACTAAAAATCTTAGTCTACTTTACTCTATCTGGCTTTTAAAATTTCATGCTATAGTTTGAACTTTCTTCTGAAAATACATAAAAGAAGAATGCAGAGTGATAAAATCACTAGATACATGCAGTCTAGCCAAATACTTACAAATTTAAGAAAAAGATGTAATTCTTTATGATCCAAGGGGTTGATGGTAGCTTCAAACAGAGGTAAGAATATGTTTTCCAGCATTTTCCCAAAGTTAGGCAGAATGTTTTTTGCCCTAAATATATCACTGGCGGGGAAAAAACAAATATTTGAACATTTTTATTGTGCTTACTTGGGATATGAGCTACTTAAGCAATAGGTCTTCTTGTCCAAATCCTCACCCACCCCATGATCTCAGTTGAATTTTGGCTGGAAAAAAAAGACCCTCTATCTCCCTCTCTTTCCTCTACCTTCTTTCGCCTTCTCCTCCACTTTCCTACTTCCCTCCTCTCCCCTCCTCTCCTTCCTTCTCTACTTCTTCTTCTCCCTCTTAACCCTTACCTGACTGTATCTAATCACAGTCCATCTTATAGTTAACAGACATGTTATCCCTAATTCCATTTAATTCAGTGCAACTCTTAAACTTATTTTTTTCCAGTATCCATACTTATACATATATCTTATATTTTCCTAGGAATATTAACTACTTAATGTAGCCTCCACAACTACCTAATTTTGTCACCTGGATCTACCACCTTTAATTTTCCATCTTCCTCCAATTTAATCAATGTTGTTTGTCTTCTATACATATTCATTTTCTAACCAATCATAAAATTTCCCCCCTACATTATAATATTCGGAGTCTTCCTTATCTTTAATTTTTATTGTCAATCTATTGATTTCTGCACAGGCCAATATTTTTTTTACCTCCCCTTCAGAAGGGGTTTTTGTTGCTTTCCACTTTTGCGCAAATGCAATTAGCTGTCCTTTCTGGTAACATGTGCCGTCTATAAAACATTTTATTCATGTTATCTTTATATGCTTTTGTCATTGTCAATTTATAGTTTCTTTCCCACAACTGTTGCCATTTATCCAGTTCTATAATATGACCAAAATTCATTGGCCATTTAATCATCATTTCCTTCCTTCACTTGTTCTTGCTCTAAATCAATACTGTATACATAATGTAACTATACAATTTTTAATTAGTCTTTCATCCATTCATGTGTACATACCATAATTCTGTCATTAATATATTCATTATATCTTGACTGCAATTGCATTCTCATGTACCAGTGATGGTGAACCTGTGGCACAGGGAGTCATATCGGAGGGCACATGAGACGTTGCCCTATGTCAGCTCAAGCATGAGTGTGCATGCTGACCAGCTGATTTTCAGCCTTGGGAAAGGCTGTTTTGCCCTCTGGAGGGATCAGTCCTCACCTCCTGTTCTTTGCAGGCAGTAGCGTGTTTCATCCTGACATAGGCACAACCCAGATGAGCCGAGCTAGTCCTGCAAGATGTGTGCGCATCTGCCTCTCACTTGTTCTCTTGGAAAAAAGAGTGCCCGCTGGAGAGAGGCTCCTGGCATGTCCCCCCTTCCCCTGGAAACTATTGGGGGGGTATTTTGCAGCGGGGGCTATTTCAACACATGTCCCGAAAAGCACTGTTGGGTTTATTATTGGAACACATAGGGGAAACACAGTTCTGATAACCAATATGGTATTTTCAAATAGAATTTATCTTTTATCTTTTCCCACACTGCATACATAGATTTCCTTATATAATGTCTCTGGAAATAGCTATGTATTTTACTTCTTCCATATCCCAGAAATGCATGCCATCCTATCTGTAAAGCATGTACCTCCAAAACCAAAAGTGTTTTATTTCTTAGCAAAGTCCATTCTCTCATCCATGTCAATACTGCAGCATCATATTATAACTCCCAATTTGGATCTTGCATCTTATAGCATTTTTTATTAATCCTCGCCTTTTTTCCTTGCCATATGAACTTCAGTATCATTTCATTTACTTCTTTAAAGATTTTTTTCTCTAATCTTATTGGTATTGTTAAAAATAAAAAAAGAAATCACGACAGTATGTTCATCTTAATCAATAATATTCTTCCCATCAATGATGGCTGTTTGTTTATTATAAATTGTTTCGATTACATTAATAAAAATTTCCAAATTTCCAAAGTCCACAGTTTGAAGTTGCTTTGTCATAAGTTGCCAATTCACATTGTCAAATGCTTTCTGTGCATCTAAAAACATTAAAGCCACTTGTTTTCCAGGATTCTGTTCATAATATTCTAATACACTTAAAATAATTCGTGTATTGTCTTTAATGTCTTTTAGGTAAAAATCCATTTTGGTCAGAATGTATAAATTCACTTAGAAATTTTTTGATTTTATTTGCCATTATTGATGCAAATATTTTATAGTCTGCATTCAAAAGTGAAATCAGTCTGTAATTTTTAATTTTCTGTAAATCAGTCTCTTCTTTCAGTATCAAAGTTATGGGTCATCAAGGCTTGAGTGACCATAAGTAGGGCAGTAATGGATCTTGAGTAGTGCAGTAGGGTTGCACAAGGTAGATATGTGCAAAAACCACTTGGGCGATAGCGGCCACTTGTCCTTTGATCAAGACTCATATTGGCAAATCCAAATTGTATCAACCGGCTTATTCTCCAAATCTCCCACGAGTCATTTTTGCAATATTTGTGGAAGCCACTGAATAACAAGGGCAATTTAAATATAGGAAGAGATTTGGGGGAGGCATCTTTGCTTCCCATGTATAAACTCAAAGAGTTATAAATGTACAATAAAATTGCACTGCACCTGTTTACATGGATTGCATTTACACATTTATCATAACATTACACGATAAGCCAATTTTTAGTGGGAAAGCAGGATGGAGCTGCACATGGCTCTCAAGTCTCTCTTTTATGTCCATTAGAAATCAGCTCATCAAATTGTGGAAGCAACCTGCTAAGATACTGCTAGTTTTGTGCTAATCTCCCAGGTTTAATATATCAGAAAGGAAGGGAAGGGGGAAGTAAGATATACCAACTGTTCTAAAATAGAAACTTCCTGGTACCACCCACTTTAGCAATGCCATATCTCTGCTTAGCTTTCTTTAGAACCTTTATCTTCCAAATTATTGTAAAATATTGTCCTGTACAGTTTTTTAAAGCAACATGTTTGGTTCTTACAGACAAATTAATTGAACTGTTGAACTTCCCAGATAGCTCACACAATAAAGTGTTGTAACAGTCATGGTGCAAGTTTATTTACTTAACCACAATTATGGGAGGGGAAAAAAGTCAAATTTCCTCATTGCTGTGAGGGAAGTTCTTACTTCTTTTTCTTAAGCATATTTTAAACTTCTCTCTCTCTATTAACGAACTTGGGGGGAGGGGAGAGAAATGAAACAATTTCCAATAATGCAATTAATTATTGATTCTTTTACTTACTAGATTCTTGGAACCTGAATAATCCAGCGCATGTGAGGTGAATAAACTTTGTGCCTTATGAACCATTTAGCCAAATTCTGCCACTCAACTGCAGAACGCCCATAAATAGACAGCCGAGGTTCTGTGTATTGGTATTTACTTTCTTCTAGTTCACGGGCAACTTCCTATTCAAAATAAGCCATTATTACTTTTCTGTTTAGAGCAAACACATTTCATCAAAAAGTCTTACATGAAGAGCCTTATTTAGAAATACACCTAATCATGAGGAATTTGTATTCCCCAAGTGTTTACAGACCTAATTATGCCATTTAGCGTTGTTTTTAATTTTGCAAATTATAGAACTTCCTGCCACATAATATTGACCAGAGTGTTTGAAATTTTATGTACTTCTGCATTCTTCTGAAATTTAGAAATGTGAGCAATACAGGAAAGGCCTTTAAATTTGTTCTTGTATTTCTAAACTTTGTTAAGACAGAAATATTCCCTCCACCATAGAAACCTAACCAGAAAAAATGAGGAACTCTTAGGACATGGATATCAGGGTTTTGCTGAAATCTGATGGGGAACAGGAGGAACATAGAGCATATTATTAGCTACAGATGTTACATTCTGCTTAACATTCACCCCAATCATGAATGTCTGAATTAAGAATTATTCCACCTGTACTGCTAGATAACCACTAAATAGTGACAAGGAGATGCAGAAACTGTGATGTATTGTTCTATACTCTACATAACAAAGTTAATAATTCATTGCATCTGTAACTGTGAAACCACAGACTGAGCTTTTTGAGACTTATAAATTCAGTGATTAATGTTAACTATATAATTAAGCTCCAGTACCTGAAACTATACTGAGTACTTTCCATTATATCATCCAAGATCTGTTTACCAATAAAAACACTCCTTTATCAATGAAAACACTTTAAAGTATAGGGAGATGCCGTCAAGTCTTCAGTGTAGGAGTCCCATTTAGAATTAGTATTAAAACAGAATGAACTAGAAGGGCTTCTAGTCCAGCCTCTCCCTCCCCCTGTTCAAGCAGGAGAACCTACATGATTACAGACAAATGACTATCCAGTCTCTTCTTAAAAACGTCCAGTGATGAAGCACCCACAACTTCTGAAGGCAATTTTTTAATTCCAGGTTGGTTGTTTCTTTCTTTGATTAGTTTCCAACCATTGTTTCTTCTCCTGCCCTCCAGTGCTTTGGAGAATAATTTGACCCCGTCTTCTTTGTGGCAGCTCCTCAAATACTGGAATACTGCTATCATGTTGCCCCTAATTCTTCTTAAAGCATTTTGTATCAGAGGTGTTCTGCCAGCATGTTTCAACCGCCCATAATTACAGGGTAATTAGTCCAGGAAGACACACACCACACGATAAAAGGAAAACCCAAAAGTTTTTATAAACAGAAAAACAGAAACAGCTCCCTTTTTAAATGTCAAAGGGATTTTCTGGTACACACAAGGCACAGGTTAAGTGCAATCCAATTGCTCACCCAATAACTGGGAAATTGAGTCCAATTCCAAAGTCCAGAGAGTCAACACACAATCTTGAACCGCACAAAAACCACGATCTTGACGAAACAATGAATCAGATAAACTGCTATGAGGCTAAAACACCAGGTTGCACTTTTATCTGTGGCACTAATTACAGCAGCCCCACCCAACCACAGGTGGCCTCATTTTCTCTTGTAATAATCCTTCAGTTGTTGTCACCTATGCATCACTGTACTCATGCGTGGATGTGTCATTAATTCTTGTTCAGAATCCAAGGATGATACAGATGATTGATCTCCTCCTGGGCTGTCTGCCAAACTCCCCTCTTCCCTGTCACTCATGCTTCCTTGGTCAGGGGAGGCTTTGTTGGCAGATTCCATCAGGAGAAAAACAGGCCTGCGGCAGGTGGATGTTTCCCCCACATCCACCTGCACATTTCTTGGGGCAGGAGCTGGGCCAGAGCTAACCACAACAAGAGGCATCCACAAAACCCATTGTTTTCATCAAAATGACCAAAGAAGTCTTGTACTATTGCAACACAATTCCTTTCACAGGTGGATGCACTATCATGTGTCCAAAAAGGGCAGAATTGTGTCGTGAAGCATGACACTACTTGCCCCTCTTTGACTGTCCCTGCAGATTCATCTGTCCCAAAAATAATGGCTATCCAATACATCCAATGAAGAGTGAAGTGGTTCATTAGGTTAGACATGGGCTGATGATCAGCAGGCTTCTGTTCAAGATCCTATTGCTGCTGGGATGAGCTCCCATCACATGCTGCAGGTCCTGCCAACCCAGCAGTTCAAAATCAAGTGACCGTGAGCAAATAAATGGGTACGACTTCAGTGGGCAATTTTACAGGGATATGAAAGGAGCCCCAAACTTTGAATTCCCTGAGCAATGTTGATGTCGCTGTTCAATCCTTTCAATCCTGAAGAAATGTGGTGTTCCACACTTGACTGTAGGGGCAGTATTCAATGAAGGGGAATCCCTACCACTTTGGGTAATTGATTAGATCTAATCTTTTTTCCTGCATCAATTTGGACATGATATTCCTATTCTTCAGGCACAGTTGAAGTGGTACCTCCATGACCTGAACAAATAGGCACTATAGGAAGACCCCCTCCTTCAGCAGTGCGTACCAGTAATGAGCTGTAAAATTCAAAACATTAGCCACAAACTATATGGATTCTAATTAAGAATAATAAAACATATGAAATTGAAGTCATCCCATCTTTGTTTTACTCTACGCATACTTTTCCATTATTTCATAAATGTCATCTTCATAATAAACAGCATAGCATCTCTGTTAATTAATATTAAACAGAAATGCTACTAATGTGTGAATGAAATAGCATTCATGTAATTATTATTACATTCAGTCTGGTTTTCCTAATGGAGGCAGGATGTCCAATTTAGTCTTCTAATTGCACTCACAAATATCCACAAATTTATGCATTTCAGCAAACCATAATTCACAGAAAAAAGTCACCCATATTTTCACTGTTGAAAATTAGATTTAAATGGGCTTAACCTCTAAAGACTAACATCAAAATAATTTTGAAGAACTGAACAGATTAATCAGATATTGCAAATAATTTCTTATGCTTTGGATAATTATTTTATATCAGAATAATGTAAAATAGTTTACTATTTAAGCTTTATAAACATTTTACACATGATTTATATATATTGCACATATGTGTACATCATTTCTCTTTATTCAAATATTTATAGTAGGTCACATATGTCCTTTGATTCCAATCCCATGCATATTAACTCTAATTTATGCACACAGAAAGTATCTGTACATTTATAATATATTTTTCATATTTTTCATAAACCTGAAACTTGGCATGTATGCTCCTCTTGGCTTCTAGGTGCTCACTAGAAAGGATTTTTCAAAATGACCATGAAAATCATTACTTATTTCTTATATTATTGTTAACACGCTCTGATGCTAAGGAGTAATGCATTCTATTCCCCCTCCCCACCTGAAAAGAACTCTGTTCCAAAAGCCAGCGCATGACTTATCCAGCCAGTGGGCTGGGAATTTAGACAATCTACTCCATGCTAAGGAGCTTGCAAGCCTGAGGGAGCAAAGGGGAGAGGAAAGGATGATCATAACCACTCATTAATGTTCAAGCTTTAAATGTCAATTTATCAAGCCCAATCCAGGGGTGAAATGTGAAACTTTTCCTGACCGGTTCTGTGGGTGTGGCTTATTTTGTAGGCATGGTTTGGAGGTCAAGTGGGTGTGGATTCAGGTGAGCGTGGCCATGTGACTAAGTGGGCATGGTGAGGTTGTCATGTGACTGGGTGAGTACGGCCAATTTAGCAGTCCATTTTGCCATCGAGGAGGTTGGACTAGATGACTTCTGAGGTCCCTTCCAGCCTTTGCTATGTTCTTTCAAAGCATCCTCTGAAGCTGTGTCTAGTACCAGCAAGGTTTGTGGTGCTGCCTCCCTCCCATTCTCCCTCCCTCCCATCTCTCTCTCTTTTCTGTGGGAAGCAACAACCCCCCCCCAATAATATATTACTCAAAAGAAAAAGCTCACAGAAAAATAAGGAAAAATCAAGCTGCTAACAAAGAACCTGCTTGATACTCATTCCACACTCCTGTCCAATAGAGATAATGAGACAATGACTGTAGAGAAAGTAGAAGCCTGGCATTTTGCTCCATTCACGCAAGCAGGCAAACAGATCCCTAGAAAATCCATTCAAGACAGAATATTTTGAAATTTCCCCATGGCAAGATTTGGTAGCTAACAAAATACAGAAGAAGACTCAGAATAAGCAGCCCCACACTCAAAACCCGACACAGGATGAAAGTCATTTAGCCACAATGGGAATCATCAAAACCCTTTTAGAAACACAAAGCCCATGTTGAACAAACTCCAAAACTTCAAAAATATAGAACCATATAAGAATCCTTCCTTTTATCCAGTTTGTTGTTCAGCTAACCCAGAATGTCACTTCGCTTCTGCAATTAAAAACCTCCTTCCGAGCGGCTTCCAAAGGCTTTTCAATTTTATTTTATTCATTTATTTTATTTATTTATTGGATTTGCATGCCGCCCCTCTCCGTAGACTCGGGGCGGCTAACAATAATAATTAAAAAACAGCATGTAAATTCAATACTAAAACAACTAAAAAACCCTTATTTTAAAACCAATCATACCTACAAACAAACATACCATGCATAAATTGTAAAGGCCTAGGGGGAAAGAGTATCTTAGTTCCCCCATGCCTGACGGCAGAGGTGGGTTTTAAGGAGCTTACGAAAGGCGAGGAGGGTGGGGGCAATTTTAATCTCCGGGGGGAGTTGGTTCCAGAGGGACAGGAAGGCAGGAGTCATCAAAGTTTACAACTTTAAGACTTGTGGACTTCAATTCCCAGAATTCCTCAGCCAGCCATGTGGCTACGTTTGGACACTCCTGATTTAAAGTGACAAACATTTGTTTTTCTTTTTCGCCAAGTGATCTCCCGGCTGGAAAGTGAGTCCTTTCCCCCCCCCCTTCTAACACCTACCTCTTTCTTTCTCTTTCTTTCTCCCTTTCCTTCCCTTCCCCCTCCCTCCCTCTCTCTTTCTTTCAGGTGAAACGGCAGGGGGGGAAGTCTTTAAAAACTTTTTTATAAAATCAGGAAGTGATTATGTCAGGACGGGTGGGAGGAGCCTCGCACACCATCACTACCGATTTTCCAAACCAGCTACTGCAACCACTAGTGACTTCCCCAAATCGGGCCAAAATGGGAAGATTTCACCCCTGGCCCAATCACATAGCAGTGAAGCACATGTATCCAACTACTGATAAATATATAATGGTCACATTCTTTCAGCCCTAGAAAGAAGGCACTTCCAAAAAACTTGCCAAGAAGCCTTCAGGGATGTCTCTAGGCAGTCACCATGAATCAACATTAACTTGGAAGACACTCAAGCTGTGATTGGCTGAAAAGCTGCTTACCTTCACCATCCGAGCAAAATATTCACCACCGAGATAGTTTTCTGTTTTCAAGTATAAGTCCCTCAACTCACTTGCACCAACTGGATTATATTTTGAGTTAAATTTATCAAACCGGTGAAATGTCTGGCGATCCTAAGAAAAGCAGAGGTTAAAAAAAAGTAGATTAGTTATATCCTTATATTTATATTATTTATCACTGATATTAGTTTTAGTAACTCACACATATTCATATGCTTTTTAAAAATATAAAACATGAGCCTACAAAAGTTAACTTGAATTCAGACTATATATAACAACTAGCATGGTAAATACACTAAAAGGCATAAGATTTTGTCAACCCAAAGTTTCTTTCTCTTTCCATGGCTGGACAATTTACAAAACTTTGATAATTATTCTGATGTGATCTTTATTTAAAATGAACTTACCGCATGGACATCTAGTGAGTCTACAGTGAGGTCATAGGGATCCATGTGTAGGCTTTCAAACACCTGCTTCAAAGTCAGCTTCTTGTCTTTTCTTTCCCCAACTATCCGGTTGGATTCAGTTTGATAAGTGTGCTTAATGAACCTCAGCAGATGCTTCTGATTCATGCAAGCAGCAGCATGGATGTGGGTATCAACCTGAAATAATATTAAAAAGTAGCAATTTTCCTCAGCTTAAGCTATTTTATTACTATTTCTGTGACACAAATTTAAGTTAAAGACATTGTAGATAATAATTGAGCCTCAAATTTCTGTTGCTAAGCAGGATAGTTGTTAAGTGAGTTTTGTCCCATTTTAAATCCTTTCTTGCCACAGCTGCTAAGTGAATCACTGAAGTTGTTAAGTTAGTAAATGGTTGTTAAGTAAATCCAGCTTTCCCATTGCCTTGGCTAGTTTAAGAGTCAGAAAAAGTGATCACATGATCCCATAATCTATCCTAAGTGTCATAAATTTTAATCGGCGTCTGAATTTTAATCATGTGATCATAGGGATTCTGCAACAGTTGTAAGAGTGGAAAAAGGTCATAAGTCACTTTTTTCAGTGCTGTGGTAACTTCAAACAGTCACTAAATGAATGGTTACAAATTGAGGACTACTTGTAGCTTATCAGTTAATGTGCCATTGTTAATGTAATATTACAAAACACATGTTCACAGATGTCAGACAGCAAGTAAGGTAAGAAAGTCATCTTGAGAAGGGTGGCATAGAAATCTAATTAATTAAATAAATAAAATAAAGATAATCTTGAATTCAACCCAAACTATGCCTCTACTAAAACTGAACTATGTCACAAACAAGTCTATTTTGAGGGTTGGTGAAGGATCACATATTTCTTTTGTTTAGCCCTTAGGATAAGAAAGTTCCTAAATTAAAATGGAAGAAGATCGGAAAGCAGTTCCAAATAGTATAAACAATTGTGCCTTTGAACAGAACATTGATAGTTGTTACTTACTGTTTGGACATGAATGTGGAACTTAACAGCCTTGTGAATGAAATATGTTACTGTTGGTAGAAGCCTGTCTTTTATCCTAATACTGTATATCAACAGAAAAGACTGGGCCTTTTCCACTTAACCTATACCTTTATAACCCTGAAGGACTTTTGAGTTGTTACCCAAAGCAGCATGCGCAGCAGCAAAAGGGAATTAATGAAAACCAGAGATTAGATGATGATTAGAGGTTGCGGTGGCTCAGGGCTTAAAGACATTTCAGCTTGTCAGGTGAAAAACTGATAGCCTGATAACTGATAGGTTTGAGACTGCACAACAGAGTAAGTTCTCATTACTTTCCCCCAGCTTCCTGCCCAAAGCATGTAATAATAATAATAATAATAATAATAATAATAATAATAATAATAATAACAATAATAATAATAATAATAATAATTTATTAGATTTGTATGCCACCCCTCTCCGAAGACTCGGGGCGGCATACAGATGTTAAAGCAAGTAGATAAATACGTAGGTACCATTTCAGTGGAAGGTAACAACATTCTGTGAATAGTTTATAGTCACCTGACCACATGATCATGGAAGTGTCCTTGAACAATACTAGCTCCTTCAGCTAAGAAACAGAGATGAGCACCACCCTCTAGAGTTAGACATGGCTAGATAGGGAAAATCTTTTACCTTTAGATGATGATTGATGATCAGATATACATTTACTTTTAAACACAATGAATGGATGGATGGATGAATACCTATATATTTTGGCTACCCATATACTTTGTTTGGTACTTTTTCTTCCTAATATACAGGTTTTCCTTTTTCCTGCCAATTTTAATTTGCTCCCTTATTTTCAGAAAATCTGAACCACAGCCAATAGTATTAGCCACGTCATGAAAGAACAGCCCATCTTATTAATCTATTAGGCTGTTCAATTATTTTTACTCAAAAATTTAGTATTTTAAAAGATATCCCATGTGTCTTATTTTCTCAGGGATTAACGACATTTTCTTCACCTTTAAGATCTATATGAACCACTTTTATGTTGCTGTCACAGAGAAAAACAGAGTTAGATCTGTAATCTTTCAGCAGGATTTGAGAATTGAGTGCAAGCTAAAAAAGAGTGGACTGAAATAGAAAAGAGTTCATATTTCTGCAGAGTCCAAATTGCTATCAGATTCTTCTCCAAAGCAACTTGCATTTCTGATTATTTGCAGAAGCGAGGGGAAATGTCTTTTTTTAGCTCAAGCAAGGTTGCATTTTATTTCAGCTCACAAACATTTTTATTATGACTTTAAGGTGATATGATTTACTGTAGTGAAGGGAGATTAGGGTGGATAAGCTCTTCACTGAATAAATGAAGTTGAACATCCTTATTAATATAACAGAATATAAAAAGCCAAAATTATTTGGAGTGTACATTTTCTTTTGCCATTTATTGTGTTAGGACACTTCCTAGGAAGAAATAATAGCCAGTTTGTACTAATCTGAAAATCTACAGATTTCAGTACTGAACTGATTTATTGTTAAGGATACCGTGAAACCTCATTTTAGTAAATTAATTTGGGGGGGTGTCTGTTATTCATGAATATCTGCTAAATAAGAAATGACATAATTTTCATCCATTTTTATTATTTACATAATTTGTGCAGCAAAAATGTAAATGTACATTGCTGTGAGTCTGGTCCATCACATATGGTGATTTTAAATCGGAGTCTACTAAATCAGGTTATCTTTAAAATGAATATACACGCTGATGTCTTGAGTTTAATCTGATAATTCCAAGCGAATATGAAATTGCATTTGTTGCCTGGATATATTGCCCAGAGTAACAGTCAACTCAAGCATGTTTTTCATCATTTTTAAAATGAATAGGATTGAATAGAATACAGGGATTTTTTAAAGAAACGTTTCTTTTTTAATTTCCAAAGAATTCTCAAGACTGCATCACAATTATCTTGATTCTGGTGTTTTAAAATGTTAATCCAGAGTAATAATTTAAGGTACCAGATCAGCAAGTATTTACAAAGGCTCTTAGAATTTTAAGAAGGCAATAATAAAACTCATAAAGCTGATTTGAACTCCAGATAATTAATAAGCATACATCTTTTATGCACAATTTCATTCGAAAACTTGAAGATGATAGAAAGCAACATTTCTCTAATCATTTGTCTTACTTTTTCTTTTATTTGCTATGAAAATCAAACTGGCACAAACACTTAGGGCATATGTCTGCTGTTAATTTAGCATAGGATTATAATGGAGTTATAGGTTAATTTTTAGGCAGAAAAGTACAGATCCGAACAATAACTTTAATGTATGGATTGCAAAAAAGGAGGGCAGGGGTTCATGCAAACTATATTTTGTTGATCATGTTAATCTTAAATATATATGATACACTATTATTTCTCTCCTTTTTCCTCTTATTTTCTTCTCCTTGGCACCCATCTATTTTTTTTGGCCCCTTCTATCAACCGGGTCATTTCAAGGCACTGCTACGTTTACAGCATACTAAACAATTCTGACACCTTCCAACATTCTGATGAGGGAGGTGGCACTTGAGAGTTTTATGTACACACATGTATTAAATCTGTCACCAAGATAGATAAATATTCTATATTTAGAAGAGTCAGTAATTCTATCATTGTCTCCAGCAGTTTACATAGTGTGGTGATAGATGACTTTGGTGCTTCAGTCAAGGTTGCCCTAGGTAGCCCAAAATATAACCTCAATTCTATAAATACTACTAGTTTTCATAGAAGGCTGAATAAACATGGCAAATAGAGACACTAACACAAATAGCTTTGATTTGAACATATTGCCCATAATTTATTTAATATTACTGAATTATTGTTGCTTTATTATTACTTTTTTGTTGTTGGTTGGTTGGATATCTTCTTTTCACTCCAGAATTCAAGAGGCACGATTGTGAAATGGGTGGCCGTATAATCAATATAATTCATAAATAAATGACAACACTGAACATTCATATTTTTAGGTTGGATAACAGTAGTTGTTACATTGCTACAAAGAAAAACCACAGCATAGAAACTCATATTTAACTGACTGCATGCTCCAATTAATTTCCCTCCAACTAAGCTAATGAAAATCATGTACGGTAATTTCCTTTCATCAACTACACTTCAGGATAGGTGGAAGTGATCAAATGCTCTCCAAATGTCACTGAGTCACAGAACTGGAAGGAATCATTTAAGTTATCAAATTCAACAACCTGTCACAGCAGGAGTCCAAATTGAATTGAGATTATTCAGCAAAGAGGAGCTCACCATCTTGTCAATCATTCATTTCTTGCTGATCTGCTCCCATTTTTCTTTTTAAGATTCAATTCAAATGTGTCTTCCTATACCTAGAGATAATTGCTTTTTCTTCGGAATGCATCTTTTTGGATATATTTTTTAGAATAGAATAGAATTCTTTATTGGCCAAATGTGATTGGACACACAAAGAATTTGTCTTTGGTGCATATGCTCTCAGTGTACATAAAAGATACATTTGTCAAGAATCATGAGGTACATCACTTAATGATTGTCATAGGGTCATTTGTGGGTGCTATTGTATTCTCAGGAGTAAACAAACCCATTCCCCTAATCTCCCTAATTTTGTACAACGAATCCTACCATTGTGGTTATTGCAACTACTGCTTAGAAACTGTGCTTTAAATATTTGGAGTCATAATAAAGTCAATCACTTCTAAAAGGTTATTCAGTGCCAGGCATTATATAGGGAGCAAGGGAGGAAGAAGATAATGCAAAAAGTAGGGTAGCCTTTTAGCAATCTATAGGATTTGGGCTGGGAGGTGCAATGTTGCACTGGTTCAGCTCATATCTTCAAGAACAATCCCAAAGAAGTGTTGATAAGGAATGAGAAGTTCACTACATCAGGGTCTCCAACCATTTGGACCTCATGAACCACCACATTTATAATTGTAAATGCCGTGGACCACTGTTGGGGGAGGGGGGAGGCACAGGTGCCTTTCGGGTCTACCTGTCTGCTTCTGCAAGGCCTCTGGGTGGGAGGCCTGAAAGAAAATACCTGCTCCTTTGTGCTCACATCTCTTTTGTGTTCAAGAAGCTTGGTCAATCTAAGTGAAGGAAAACAGAGACAGGCAGATTGCCAGTGGCTTGACTGGCCCATGGTGGGGCTGGAAATCTCTGCCAGAGGTGGCACATGCAGTGTGCAACTTTGCAGGTGCTGCAATGTGCAAAGAAGAGTGCAGCCCTCACTTCCCAGAACAAGATAATGATGCTATTGCGGCGGGGAGGGAGAGTGGAAGCAGTGGTGGTGATGGCTGGAAGGTGCTGGAGTGAAGTGCTACTTGCATTTGCAAGTGCTACTTGCACCTGGCTATAAGTTGAGGACTACCTGTATTTTGTACAGTGGTACCTCTACTTACGAACTTAATTCATTCCATGACCAGGTTCTTAAGTAAAAATGTTCGTAAGTTGAAGCAATTTTTCCCCTAGGAATCAATGTAAAAGCAAATAATGCTTGCAAACCCATCCCAAAACTCACCCCTTTTGCCTTATTACTGCAGGCATTCTGATCCTTTTTCGGGGGCGGGTGGAGGAGGCGGGTAGGAAAGACAGCGGAGGCTGCCCAGAGGGAGCCTCGTGGGTGGATTGACATGTGCGGGAAGCTGCCTCGCAGCTTGTCAGCCAGCAGGGCTTCCTTGAAAGTTTTTGCGGCGGCAGGAGGCAAAGGGGAATCCTGGCAGCGGCAAGGAAAGGCGCTTCGGCCTCAGACAAGGCTCCCTGATTCTCACTCCGTGCCTGGCACCCGCTTCCCTTCTGGGGAGAAGGAATCCGACCGACCGATCTTCCACTGGGGTTTTCACCAGCCCATGCTGAGAAACTTGTCCAGAAGGGACTTTCCACCTGCAATTGCAGGGACATCGTCGCCTCCTTTCCTTGCAAGGCGATTTCAGGACTTGGAAGACAGGCAAACAAGCTCCTCGGCCGCATTTCGGAAGTCAGGAAATCGAGCTTTGCTTGCCGCCCGGGAAATATCACGGCGACAGGCAAAAAACCCACCAAGAAGGGTCCAACAAGGAAGAAGGGATTTTGGACTGCGGTCTTGGGAAGCCAGAGTGCGGCGGCACATTTCCTGCCATAGCGCCAGTTTCTCACCATGGGCCGGCAAAAATCCCAGTGGAAGATCGGTCGGTCGGAGTCCCTCTCCCCAGAAGAAAGCACCCATCCATGGCCTTTGCAACCGAAGCCTTCAGTAGCCAAAACTTGGAAACCTCCATGACGGAGTGCTCCCCAAAACACCGCAGCTGGCCAAGCGAAGAACGCTCTGGATTTGTCTGGCCTTCAAAGAACCTCCCTTCGCAGAGTCGACTCCGACACTCGCTTCACAGCCTGGCCTTCGGGAGCAAGGTCTGGGCGTTGCCTTCCCACAACTTTGGGGATAAATCCTGCCTTGCACCCTCTCACTCGTGCCTCCATGCAACACCTGCTGCTGGCGTGGTGATGGGCGAGCCTGCCTGCCAGCAGCCTCCTCCTCCACCCAGTTCTCCCCACCCTACCCCACAGGCATCCTTCTAGTTCCTCACGTGGGCCCTTCTGCCATCCCTCACAACTTTTCTGCTCTCTTCTTCTTCCTCGGCGGTTGGCAGGGAGGCGTCGGGAGGGGTCCGCAGAGATGGAAGGTAGGAGGAATTAAAGCCAGCTGCTTTGGGCCTTGAAGGGACCCCCCCCAGAAGAAGCAGGTGCCAGGCATGGAGTGGGAGCCAGGGAGCCTTGTCTGAGGCTGAAGCGCCTGTCCTTGCCACCGCCAGGATTCCCCTTTGCTGCCATTGCCGGGATTCCTTGCCTCTGCCACAAGCAAAGGGGAAATCCCAGCGGTCTCAAGAACAGGCACTTTGGTTGGCAACAGTCGGTGTTGGCAGTCCAAAGGCGAGAAATCCCAGCGGTGGCAGCAAGCAAAGGAGAAATCCCGGCGGTGGCAGTCACAAGGCAGGGGAATCCCTACGGCAGTAGGAGAGCGCACGTACCCGGGCTCGGTTTCGTAAGTGGAAAATGGTTTGGAAGTAGAGGCAAAAAAAATCTTAAACACCCGGTTCGTATCTCGAAAAGTTCATCAGTAGAGGCATTCGTCAGTAGAGGTACCACTGTACTTGTTGTATGTTATAATAGTTTGTTTGTCCTTAACGGAACATTTTAGATGTATTATTTTGCTTTCAACTCTCGGGGGGGGGGATTGTTATACCTACACAAATCTAAATCAATACAGCAATACTTGTTAAGTAGTTTATTGCTGGATGTTTTATGGATAGTTTATTCTGGGCTTTTCTTATAACTTGCATGTACATCAATCACAGTAAGGACTTCCTAGAATTCAGAGTAATCTTATGAGGGCAATGTTTATATCATTCCTTCCCGAGCAAGGTCATTCTGTCCCTTCTGCTCATATGCAATGCTTGTGCTAAACATTATTAGCCTCTTATGATAGTCAATAAACATGAAACTGCACACCATCTGGGCCAGCCCTGAAAGAGGCTTAACAGAGATATTTTAAGATATAAGAATCTCCTTTAGAGCCTGCAGAATTCAATATTCACATCCTGCCTTGTTGGAGGGGGGAAATACTTTTGCTTATTTCCCTTACTGTTAGTCTTTAGTTCTCCTCACAGCAATTCTGTTCACCAAATAACAAACAAACAAACAAACAAACAAACAAATAAAATATATTACACATAAAAGGCAAAGCGTTACATAGAATGCCTTATTTTATTTATCATTGCACCTCCCCTTTTCTCCATTGATATCAACTATTTATCTTGTGATTGTTTTTTCAGATTTCTAAATTTGGCCTAAGTTACTGAAGACTATCAAATGAGGAAATGATTGGAGGAACAAAAATTAGGAAAACATGTTGCTAGTTCTTTCAATTCTCTGTCTAGATCTTATACAAGAGGGAATCTGAAAAGGTTTATTAGGAGAGGTTTTGCCTCTTTCACAGAAGATCTGGAGGATTTGATATAGGTAAAAGCAAGACTAACTCTTTTCACGTCTCCTTTCCCCATAACAAGGGTGGGTTCTAACTTACCTCACTGCTGGTTCACTTCCTCCTGTACCTCCTGGCTAAGCGGTGACAAAAATAATTTTTAAAAAGCCCAAAACAAAATGGTGATGCATATGCAGTGTCGGAAACTTAGCTTCTGCTCATACAGAGAAGAAAAAAAATAGGGGAAAATTTGGAAAAAAAACTGATTTTTTTTTTTGTAAAAAAAAAATGACAGCAACCACAGATTGGAACCAACCGAACTGGTTCCGTAACATCATTGTGACATCACCAGCAGGTTGTTACCAGTTCGGGTGAACCAGTCCGAACCAGTCCGAACTGGGAGGAACTCACCTCTGCCCCACAACCCTTTCAATCATAACAGGAGCCTTTCTATGATCTCCCATTCAAAATTACAGTGGCACTGAAAAAAGTGTCTTATGAACATTTTTCTCACGTACGACCTTTGTAGCAACCCCTTGATCATGAGATTAAAACTCAGATGCTTGGCAACTGGTTCATACTTATGATCGTTGCTGTGTCCCAGGGTCATGTAATCACCTTTTGCAATCTTCTGACAAGCCAAGTCAATGAGGAAGTCAGATTCACTTAACAACCGTGTTACAAACTTAATCACAACTGCAGTGATTCACTTAACAACTGTGGTAAGAAAGGTAATAAAATGGGACAAAACTCCCTTAACAAATGTCTCACTTAACAACATAAATTTTGTGCTCAAATGTGGATGTAAATCAAGAACTACCTATACTAGACTCAGTTAGGAATCTGTTAGATCACTAGAACACCTTATTATTAGAAAATTATTCAGAGAATCCAGTGGATGAGAAAATCTCTAGCTGCAGTCAAGGAGCAGCTACAAACTAGGAAGAGAAAGAATTGGAAATATATTTATAAACCCTCAGATTTTTCTGGATTTTATTGAATTAAGTGTTTCCTTTTGAGTCCATGTTGTCTACGTAATATTAACCTGGCCAAAAGTTACTGATCAAACAACTTGAATCTGGTTTTTCCAATTCTAATGTTCTTTTCACTGGTTTATTTAATATGCTTCAATTTCTTATCTTAATATGCACTAGGCTGTCAAACTCCCAGCTTGCGAGCCAAATGTGTCACACGCTGGCCATGCCTAAGCCCAGTTTAGTGGAGAAAAAAGTCCAGATACATCATGTGACAATGTAATTGACACCCCTACCCTAGGCTGATTTTATTTATATAATAAATTCATTCTCTATAAAGTGTCAATTGAGTTATGAAATTTTGAATAAATTGAAAGACGTCTAGGTAATTAAGATGACAAAATAAATTGAAAACAGATGTTTAAGGTGTCTAAATATATATTACACTGCACTGAATAAGAACATTAACAACTTCCGCCTCATCTCAAAGATACTAGTAGTTATGACTTTTGTATTACACAAAAGTAAAATTGGAGTAAAAATTAAAGTATCAACCGCTCACTTTAGATCTCTCACATGCAAATGACTGCATTACAGCCTCTTTCTACAGATCTTTATATAAACACATTTGCTTTCAATGTTGTGCTACGTCAAATTCCATATTTCCAGCTCAGTTACACTCTTAAACTAGCTGGAAAAAATTGAAGCTATAAGTCCTTAGTGTTCTATTCCTTCAGTGTTCACAACCAGTGTTCCTGCCATCAGATTCAAAGTTTAGATATGGCTATCCATTCACCAGATGTGAGATTGATTACAAGACATACCATAAACAAAACAAAATGTTAAAAAGTTATGATATTTATGTAGTTACTTACAAAGCACGTCTAATTTATATTAAAGTAACCAAAATATTTTTACAATCCCCAAGGCATGTCACAACTTTTAAGCACCTCTAATGATTGGAAATTGAAATTTAAAAAATTTGACATGCTCTATATTTCAACATACAAGACAGTTTCAATGATTGAAGAGACTAGCTGTAAAAAAAAAATCCATAACCTTTCACTTACCTTTCTTACATTATAAAAATCTCGATGGGGATTACTCTTCAGTTCTTTTAATTCAGACATCTCATTTAGCATTTCATGTAAACCAAACTTAGATCCTAGAAAGTTAAGCCGCTTGTGGCAATATGTTTTCCTGTGAAAGATGAATCATTTTTGGTCAATTATACTTTTGTATTAAATAGAAAAGAATTGTTTTACTTTGAATAAGAGATATCTGCTGGGGAGTACTATTGGTCAGGGATCTCTGTAATGGTGTGTGTGTGTATCAAAATGTAAATAAGACAGTTGTGAGCACACAAGTGAAACAACTCCTTTTTAATATATGTCTCCTGTACATATTAGTAGAGGGGCAGGACTGATTTCACAGTTGTGTGAACCATCTTAACTTTTTGACATGCCCTAAGGAGCCCTGGTACAAATAACTTTGAAATAGAACTTAATTCCATTTCAAGTTTAAAATGTACTATTTCACACTAAAGCAACTGTTTTTCATTAAATGGGTCATTTTTGTTCTTCTGATTAAGGAATACTTATTGTTTTTGTATTGTTTTTGGTATTGGGAATTTAATTGTTATCTATCATTTTTATTATTGTACGCTGCCCAGAGTCTGTCAGGAATTGGGCAGCTTATAAATTTAATAAAACTTAAACTTAAAACTTAATAAATGTTACTTATTTTTCAGAAAATGCTGGGAGTTAACCTAAGCCACTTACCACAACTCAGACATTACACATACTGTTCTTCCACTGTCTTTAGAATAACAAGAGCTAGAAGGGACCTTTCTAGCTCAACCTCCTGCTTAGGCAGGAAACCCTGGACCATTTCAGACAAATGATTATTGAAAATCTTCTTTAAAAACTTCTAGTGTTGGAGCATTCACAACTTCTGGAGTCAAGTTGTTCCACTGATTAATTGTTTTAACTATCTGGAAATTTCTCCTTAGTTCTAAGTTGCTTAGAAACATAGAAGACTGACGGCAGAAAAAGACTTCATGATCCATCTAGTCTGCCCTTATACTATTTCCTGTATTTTATCTTAGGATGGATCTATGTTTATCCCAGGCATGTTTAAATTCAGTTACTGTGGATTTACCAACCACGTCTGCTGGAAGTTTGTTCCAAGGATCTACTAATCTTTCAGTAAAATAATATTTTATCACGCTTTTGATCTTTCCCCCAACTAACTTCAGATTGTGTCCCCTTGTTCTTGTGTTCACTTTCCTATTAAAAACACTTCCCTCCTGGACCTTATTTAACCCTTTGACATATTTAAATGTTTCGATCCTGCCCCCCCTTTTCCTTCTGTCCTCCAGACTATACAGATTAAGCTTCCCTCCTTAATTTGTTTCCACCCATTGCTTCTTGTCCTGCCCTCAGATGCTTTGGAGAATAGCCTTACTCCCTCTTCTTTGTGACGGCCCCTGAGATATTGGAACATACTATCATGTCTCCCCCACTCCTTCTTTTCATTAAACTAGACATACACAATTCCTGCAACCGTTCTTCATATGTTTTAACGTCCAATCCCCTAATCATCTTTCTTGCTCTTCTCTGCACTCTTTCTAGAGTCTCAGCATCCTTTTTACATCATGGCAACCAAAACTGAAAGCAGTATTCCAAGTGTCGTCTTACCAAAGCATTATAAAGTGGTATTAACACTTCACCTGATCTTGATTCTATTCCTCTGTTTATGTAGCCTAGAATTGTGTTGGCTTTTTTGGCAGCTGCTGCACACTGTTGACTCATATTTAAATGGTTTTCCATTAGTACTCCAAGATTCCTCTCACAGTTACTACTATTGATCTAGGTACCAGATATACTCTGTGCATTTTGTTGTTTTTGCCTAAATGTATTTATATGCACCTAATAATGTATTTTCAGATTAAAGCTATTTCTAAATAAACTTGTATAGGGTTAGGGTTCTAGAACTTCATCAAACAGAAGCTGCTGAAGAACAACTGCAGCATTGTGATTAATAAAGCATTTAATATCCTAGCTTTATGGAATTCTTAAAGTTAAAAAGAACCATACGTTGGGCCATTGGCAATAAGAGCCAACACATGGCTGAGGTCAAGGGTATAGGTATGCCGATCAGGGTAAGGCAAACTTCGTGGTTCATTAAGTTCCATCATTTCTTTGTTTTCAAAAACTAAGAAGATGCCATCTTTCATCTTTACAACATAGTCCAAATTTCCTGGAGAATCATCAAGATTATAAGGATCCTGCAGTTCTTTTGGTGGTGGATGAAAATCTGTAAAACATCAAGGTCAGACATTCTAGCATCATTTAAAATACAGACTCATTCTATCATAGCTGGAAATTAAATTGTTAGTAACCAACAGCTTTCCTAAAAAGAACTGTATGCTACATCATACTGGTCTTATTAAGAAATAGTTATTCTGCTTCCACACTAAATGGTGCAAGGATATTTATTAATCAAAATATATGGAGTACCATCCAGCAGCTACACAAGCCATTTATTTGATCTATTTTTAGGTACACTTTACCATGCAATCAAGTGCATTCATATATTGAAGGAAGTGAAAATGCACACAGCTCCATATCAAAAGAGGGCTAGCTCAGAAACAGCCATTCTCTCTAAATTTTTAAACCCAAATAAACTTAGAAGTAATTTTTAAAAGCAATTAAAGAGGCATTAGCACTTGTACCAAAATGATAGCAACATATTAGTAACATAAACCCCAAATTTTCCTACATGTGTGTGATACCATGGCAGATGCATTGTAAAAGTAGAGCTTGTGCTGTTTTCATTGTTTGTTTCCCTTGTACCAATCAATCATCTTAATATTTAAGATGATTTTTCACCTTTCAGTTCAAGAAAGGGCCGACAACCAAATCTGGTTAGAATATAGAAAGAATATTCACTCTTCCAAAAAATTAAAAGGGGAAGTTATAGTCTCACTTAATGAAAACTATCTTTTCTTCATATCCTATTTTAATACTTCCAAATGCATCTCCACATTAATATAGCAGGTGATGTTTTTTTCTTGCTTACATTAAGTACCATTAACTGTTTTATTTTGGCATGTCAAACTCTTCTTAATGCATAGGAGAAAAAACTAAAAGCAAGTAAACTGATTTTTGTTGATACAGTAGGAAATTCCTATATTACTTAAAAAATATAGTGCACAGCAATTGCCTTGAGCTACCTATCATATTTACTAAAGTATAATGTTTATATCGGTCTATGCCCATGTGCTTAGAAATCAGTATAATTTTTAATGACTATCAATTAAAAGGGAATTGTATGGGTGGGTGATTGTTAATTAGAAACCTGTAATTCATTCTGCCTGAAAGGAAGAAAATATATAACAAGTCATCTTCATTTATAAATCAGACTGAATACATTTTAAAAACATAACTGATTCCAGGTTACCATTTTATTTCTTTTTTAAGCCATTATCTGTTAATTTGTTTTTTGCTCAGCTTGTTGCATGAATGTGGCCTATAAAAAAGTTGTAAATTTTAACAATCAGTAATCCAACTGCAACTTAATGAACAAGCTTTGCATATATGGCATGGATATTTCATGGACAAAATCTGCTGGAGACAGATTTCAGATGGCTATACTATAATTGATGCACATAGAATACATCAGTATGTGTTTTTTAGAATGCCTAACGTTTTAAGTGCTTATTTTATTTAAATAACTAAATAAATACCTCTGGCTAGGTTTATATAATGAAAAAAAATCAATAATTTCATAATTTCATTTGTTGTCATTGAGTACAATTATGGTTTTTAAAAATGACATGCTTTAAAGTTAAATATAACTTGGATTGTGACATTTAGTTTAACAAATCAAGTTTAAGGAAGCCTTAGTTCAATGGTGAGACTTGGTCAGAAATCAAGGCATTTTTTTTAATTAGAGCTAATTTACCTGGCAGCACTTCATCTTCAATATTCCATTTTTCATTTTTCATACTGCATAAATACTGTGCTGTTGTCCTTGGAAAACGATGGTAAGCAAAGCGGCAATACTTCTCTCGAATAAGTAAAGCTTTTGCTAAATTTCTGGCAGCTTGTTCATAATCATCAACTGTAACCTAAAGGGAGAAGTTATACAGTTAATAATTAAAAGTATAATCCTAATCCAAAATGAATGTACTTGGAAGTAAATTATGCTTCTCTTTGAAGCAATACATCTCTGCCAGACTACAGGGAAATCCCAATAGTCTCCTTGCCTGGTGTAAAGCTGCCGCGAGTCTGCGGAGAGAGGCGGCATACAAATCTAATAAATGAATGAATGAATGAATGAATGAATGAATAAATAAATAAATAAAACAAAAAATAAATAAATAAAGACAACCCACTAACCATTTTCCAAAGAAATGCCATAGTGTCATCATCTTCGCATAAGGGACAGTGCCCAAGAATGGCTTAAACTAAAAGTTCTGGAAGTGGTGTTTTCCCTAGCATCCCTCTTCAACACACTGTGCCTACACAATGTAAAGAGTGTTGATGGACTTCATAGACATAGCCTGAAATTATAAGCTCTGGATCAACAATATTGTGACTACAACCAGAATGGCACAACTTGCCACAGCCAACTCACAATCGTCAACTCGCTGCAGGACAATTCACCACAGCCAACTCACTGTGGGACAACTCACTGCAGAACAATTTATTTATTTATTTATTTTATTTATTATTTGGATTTGTATGCCGCCCCTCTCCGAAAACTCGGGGCGGCATACAAAATTTAACAATTTTATTTTAAAATAAAATTTAAAAATATTTTATTTTTCCCATTCTCGTTTCATTCTCTCTCTCCCTTCTTTAATTATTCTTTTTTTCTATTTCTTTAATGTTAGTGTGCCTCTTGTCCTGCAGTGAGTTGTCTTGCAACAAGCTGGCTATCATGAGTTCACCTGTAGTAAGTTGGCTGTGATGAGTTAGTTATGGCAAGTTGGCCATGGTCAGTTGACCGTAGTGAATTGTCATAGACCCGATTCCAACTAGTTGTTGTTGTTATTATTGTTGTTGTTGATGATGATGATGATGATGATGATGATGATGTATTAGTTCTGCTGTTTCCTATGGAATAATTCCGTCCCATTTCATCCCTGAACTCCTTCCCCATGTTCCACTTCTCTTTTGGCAGCAAGAGAGACCAGAACTTTTGCAGCCACCTTTTTTAAAAAAAAATGTTGATCAACCAATTAACTGAGTGTAAAATCCTGGCTTACAGCATTAGTGGACAGTATAAAGAAGGGGTGGGCAAAGTTGGCTCTTCCTATGACTTGTGGACTTCAGCTCCCAGACTCTCCTGAGCCAATCATGCTAGCTCAGGAATTCTGGGAGTTGAGGTCCACGTGTCATAGAAGAGACAACTTTGCCTACCCCTGGTATAAAGGCTCAGCTCTTGAAACCTCTGTAGGGATACACTTTACCCTAGCCCTAATGCTAACCCTATGCCTTTCTGTGTGGTCTCAAGTTATTCCTGACTTGTTGCTTCACCTTCTTACATGCTAAGAATATTTTATAATTCCTTTGCTCATCCTTACAGCTAACCAATTATCAAATTCCATTCATTTAGCAGCACTTGTCCATTGAGTAGATGGAAACTAAGAGACGCAAAAGGTCAAACTCTCTCTGCCAATTAGTGATTCATAGCCAAACACTTAACCAGTCAACTCAGTTTCAAAACATGCTTTCAAGTTAAATTGGTAAACAGTAGTACAGAAAATAAAAAAATAACATGCAGTGTATAAAGTAACCAATTTGTACCTGCCAGCCAGTGTATAAAGTAACCAATTTGTACCTGCCAGCCAATAAGTGTGCAGATATATAAATGGAACAACAAATAAATAAATTAAATATTGAATATTCATTTCAATCAGAGAATAGTTGTTAACTTTTTATGAAAATTCAGTGAAGTCACTTAAAAAAAATATTTAATGTATTTTTGTCTCTATTTTTCTTTTATGTTAGATTGTATTTTAATGTTTGTTTATGAAATTAAATGTTTGTAAAAAAAGAATGCTGCATATGAAAGTTGAATGAACACAGTGCAACACAGACATGTTGGAAACACATAAGGGTGCAACTGTGAGCAAATATTTATATCGGCATGATTTCATGCCAGCTCTGGAGTGAGAAAGCAGCTGTGTGCATGCGGCCTATATTATTCAAGAATGCAAGTGGGAGTCAGTTCATGGAATGTTCCTTCATTCAAAGAAATTCCCTGCTTATAAAAAGTTAGAAATGCTTCTCACTACAGTGGTCCCTCGACTTGCGCGTTCTCGATTAGCGCGAAACGCTGCAACGCGGTTTTTCAAAAAATATTATTTAAAAAATAAAATATTAAAATATTATTTTTAAAAAAAAAATTTTTTTTTAAAAATTTTTTTTTTATTCTGTTCCCTGAATGGAGACCGCCGGCCGCTCAATCGGGCCGGCAGGGAACAGAATGGAGCCTTCCGCGGCGGGGCTGGTAAGGGGGGGAGCCGAAGGGGGAGCCGAGCCCAGCCCCGTGGCATTCGCTTTCCTCCCGCCGGCAGCCGACTGATCGTGGGCTCCTTCGCAACCTCGGAGAGCTTCCTGGTTTTCGTGAGCTTTCATGCCCCGGAAGCTCTCCGAGGTTGCGAAGGAGCCCACAATCAGTCTCGGCTGCGGGTGGGAGGAAGGCGAATCCCCCGTGGGCTCCGTTACATTTTCCGCTGCCAGCCAGGCCATGCTGGCGGCAGCGGAACAATCGCTGGGTGGAAGGCGTGCTCGGCTCTGCCGCTCCAGCCGCTTTCGGCCGAGCCTCCCCGGCCAAGCAGCCAGGGAAGTCGAGCCAGGCGTGGCGGCGGCAGCGCTGCTTCTCCGGTCGCCCGGTCCTCTCCTGCCTCCTGCGCCGATGTTCCCCGCTGCGACGGAAGGCAGTCGCTTGGCTAGGGAGGCTCGGCCGAAAGCGGCTGGAGCGGCAGAGCCGAGCACGCCTTCCGCCCGGGAAGTCCTGCCCCTTCATCCCCACCCCTCGCCCCTGTGGTCGGCGGGGATGAAAGGGCAGGACTCCCTGGGTGGAAGGCGTGCTCGGCTCTGCCGCTCCAGCCGCTTTCGGCCGAGCCTCCCTAGCCAAGCGACTGCCTTCCGTCGCAGCGGGGAACATCGGCGCAGGAGGCAGGAGAGGACCGGGCGACCGGAGAAGCAGCGCTGCCGCCGCCACGCCTGGCTCGACTTCCCTGGCTGCTCGGCCGAAAGGGGCTGGAGCGGCAGAGCCGAGCATGCCTTCCGCCCGGGAAGTCCTGCCCCTTCATCCCCACCCCTCGCCCCTGTGGCCGGCTCATCCAGGGGGGCGTGTGTGGACTGGCAAGCGGCAAGCGGGAAGACCAAGGGAAGGTTCCTTCAGCCGCCCAACACCTGATCCGCTCCGCAGCGCGGCAGCAGCGAGGAGCCGAAGATGGGGTTTCCCCTTTGCCTTTACCCCATCTTCGGCTCCTCGCTGCTTCCGCGCTGCGGAGCAGATCAGCTGTTGGGCGGCTGAAGGAATCTTCCCTTGGTCTTCCCCACCGCCCACACGCAAACTCCACCATCTGCGCATGTGCGGCCATGAAAAAAATGGCGCACATGCGCAGATGGTGGTTTTACTTCCGCATCCAATATAACGCGGAAATCGGTTAGCGCGGGAGGTCTTGGAACGTAACCCCCGCGCTAACCGAGAGATCACTGTAATGCCTTTTGTGAAAATGTTGTACAGATGGGTATTTAATTATCCATCTTCTATCTGTAGTCTGGCTAAGATTTATCACTTCAGTGACAATAAGAGATAGAGATCAGATATTTAAATTTTAAATTAGATATGATTTAAAATATAACTTTGTAAAACAATGTGATTAAGACCTAAGCTAACTCAGTACAGTCATACCTCGTCTTACGAACCTAATTGGTTCCAGGGGGAGGTTCGTAAGACGAAAGGTTCATAAGACGAAACATTGTTTCCCATAGGAAACAATGTAAAGTCAATTAATCCGTGCAACCAAAAAAAACCCCCGACAAAAAACCGCTGCTGCCCGGCTCTCACCTTTTAAAACAGCCTGGGGGCTTCTCAGCGACCTCCCGAACGCCGAACGCCAAACCCGAACTTCCAGGTTCGGCGTTTGGGAGGCCGCCGAGAAGCCCCCAGGCTGTTTTAAAAGGTGACAGCCGGGCGGCGGGGCTTCCCAGCAGCCTCCGAACGCCGAACGCGGAAGTTCGGGTTTGGCGTTCGGCTTTGGGAGGCTGCTGGGAAGCCGCCCGGCTGTTTTAAAAGGTGACAGCCGGGCTGGGGGGCTTCCTAGCAGCCTCCCGAACCCCAAACTTTTGCCGAACTTCCGGGTTCGGGGTTCGGAAGGTTGCTGGGAAGCCCCCCAGCCCGGCTGTCACCTTTTAAAACAGCCGCGTGGCTTCCCAAAGCCTCCCGAACCATGAACCCAGAATTTTGGCAAAAGTTCGGGGTTCGGGAGGCTGCTGGGAAGCCCCCCAGCCCGGCTGTCACCTTTTAAAACAGCCGGGCGACTTCCCAGCAGCTTCCCGAAGCCGAACGCCAAACCCGAACTTCCGTATTCGGCGTTCGGAGGCTGCTGGGAAGCCCTCCAGCCCGGCTGTCACCTTTTAAAACAGCCGCGCGGCTTCCCAGCAGCCTCCGAACGGTTCAGAAAAAATTTGCCTCTTCTTACGAACTTTTTTCGTGTTACGAACGCCAAACCCGAACTTCCGGGTTCGGCGGCGGCTGGGAAGCCCCGCTGCCCGGCTGTCACCTTTTAAAACAGCCGGGGGGCTTCCCAGCAGCCTCCCGAACACCGAACCCGGAAGTTCGGGTTTGGCGTTAGTAACACGAAAAAAGTTCGTAAGAAGAGGCAAATTTTTTCTGAACCCCGGGTTCGTATCTCGAGTTGTTCGTAAGACGAAGGGTTTGTATCTTGAGGTACCACTGTATATGCAAAACACATTTCCAGAGCTTTGGCTATAATTAATGGTTCAATAAATTATATCAGGTCTAGGCTTCTATCTGATTTCTGAGAATTTGTTATAAAGGATCTTTGCAGTATAATGAACACTGTTAATTCATATCAACACATCATACAAGTGAAGATGTAATTTATTTATTTAATTGGATTGGTATGCCGCCCCCTCCGAGGACTCAGGGCGGCTCACAGCATATACAAAAACAGGACAATATAAATCCAATTAATACTACATTTAAAAACAACCCTTAAATTCAGTTAAAAAAGTAAAACCTATCAAACCAATCATTCAACACTAATATCCTATTAGTTATCCGAAGCTGGGGGCCTCTGGACATTTCCCACAAAGTTATCTAGTTATTTTGACTCCAACTTCATACCTATTCATATTCCTAGTAATAATATCCTGTAAATGGAACGAGGCCAATATATGTCACTATGGAAAGTATGGTTGGGCTTCCTATTTTAGGTAGTGTCTAGTCATGTTGTTTAGCAGTACATGCTACCAGTTGAGGATTAACATGAAGAAGAGAGTGAAGATAAAGGTTGTCTTTAACTACTACAGGAATCCCAGGGGACAAATTGTGTACTCCAAATGTATCATTTGGAATACTGTATTTCTATAGTAATATATTTTATCTTTATTCACTGCAACAAAGCTATTGACCACAACAAAATTCCCATGGCTGCTTAAATAATTCTACACAAGCATAAGCATCATAAAATATTAATTTAATTTCATATTATATATACAATATTTAATTTATAAGAAAAAATCATTGCCATCATCTGTCTGTTTGCTTACCCCAGCACAGTAATCCCCACTAATTGTCACTCTTTGAAATTCTGGAACATCGTATGTCCCTTGAATGGGTTGAAAGGCACCTGGAACAACTGGAGTAGGCGGAGACACAGCGGGGGTAGCTGATGGAGGCTTCCAGTCTTGCAATGGAATTTGTAATGACAAGGACTGGGATCGAATCATCTTGAAACTTTTCTTCCTAGACATACATAACCCACAATATAAAGTCAACAAGATATCAATTTAAGGCAACAAATAAGTCACTTTGCTTTGGAGATCTTTTAAAGAATAGTACACACATTTCTTTATTCAAAAGGTTTTTTTTTCTATTTCATGAATCCATTATGTTACTTCTGGATTGTAAAATTTGGTATTATACAGACTCTGCAAAGGTGTTAGACAAATGGTCTGTTGAGACTTCAGTATAAATGCTTCATTTTACAATGTTTATCAAATGAGAAATATTTATAAGCTTGTTTCAAGAAGTCATTTTCCCCACATTAAAAAGCAGTAATTTTGTTTAATTAACTTGCTAAATATTTTAACAGAAGGGAACATAACTGGAAGGGACCATTTAACTGATAATGTGATTCCCATAAACATCTTTTGTATTTATGTCTCAACCATCTATTTACAGCTGTTCATTGATTACGTGTCCTCTATTTCTGGTGTGAAGACAGAAGACAGAAAAGCATAGGCACAACAAGTATGAACTTCAACAATAGCCAAAGGGTGATCAATTTTTTAAAAAAACGTAATGTACCTTTACGAAACAGGTTTCTGCGGGGAATAAACTTGGGTTTTAGGTAGGCTCATACTTGCACACAAATTGTATAAGTAGTAGGATCAATCGGACTCCTAATCCACTCTCTTTCTAGATTTTCTGTATAAGTTGATTTCATTTCTAAATGGCATTTCCTACCTTCAGTTTAACTGAACAAACCAGAGGTGGGTGGCACTGAATTCATATAAATAAGAATTCACAGAAAAAAGAAGAAGGCAACCGAGATCAAGGTGGAGAAACTCAGTTACCGTGGCAATGGATGTACTGTTGAAAAAATCTGAAAGTCCAGTGTAAGGAGAGGTCATCATGGAGAAAATGTATTTATAGGATTTGCAACTTGGTGGGACATTTATGAGACAATAAAGATTAACAAAAAGACTAAAATCATATAAAAGCCAATGGCAGGATTAGAGAGGGACAACACTTCATATTATAATTGATGGTATCAAACAACTGTTCTTAGTCAATCTCAAATCTCTTTACTAAAAATTATTTTATCCCCTCAAACCTACCTTTTGGTAGTTTCCAAAGACTGCTGTTCTGCCAATTCCTTCTGAAGTTCTCTTTCTTTGGCCTCTTGTTGCCCGATAGGACAATCTTCAGGCACAGTGAAAAGTGACAAGGCATCTTTGCTATCTTCTTCTCGAAGAACCTTGGCAAAAACCTTTTCAGCCAAGATCCGCACTGACTCGTCAACTTCAGACATGTTTAACTTTGGGAATTGTCTGGGCATCTCTGCTATAAAAAACACAGAATGTGTTAATTCTGCTATTCCTTTTATTAATAAATAAAACGTAATAAATTCACACCACTCTAATAATTTACAAAAAGCACATTTTTACCTTAAATTATTCCATCTTATAGTCATCCTAGCAAGCTTTTCTCATGTGGATAAACCAATTTTAAAGACTAGGTGAGCTTCAAATATTCCTGCGCGATATGTGTGAAAGATTTTCTAATGAAATGTTTTCTTTTCATTTTCCATATTCATTATTTCTTAGTCTTAAATGTATTAGGTGCAATTCAAAAAGCCTCTGCAGTTATGTAAAAAGGATGAATGCCTGTTTGTATGATCTGCTTATCTAGATCTGGGAGGTGTTAGCGTGTCATGTGACTATCTTAGGTCCAAAAGAGGCCTCCATTTGGGACTAAGGTAACCCTGCTTACCAGAAGCTTAAGTGTTCCCTCTTGACACTTAGACAAATTCAAAGCCTTAAAAAGTCCCTGGGAAAATGTGTCCCTTCTGTGAACTCTGACTTAGTCTGCTATGATCTTTATTCTTCCCCTGAAACCACAAAGAGGATGGGAAAAGGTCTGAGACAAGTAGACGTGGATAACCCCTCCCAATGCTCCCTTCCATGCCCAAACACTGAATGATGGTGCCAACATTGATTGTACTAGTGTGAACTGGTAAAACACAACAGGAAATTGCAGCAGGCAGCAGTGCTGGAAAAGTAAGCAATTTAAAACTGTCTCATTTCTCCCCACCCCTGTACTGTTTGCGTACTGTGTGTGAAAGTGGGGGAGGAGGAGGAAATGAGAATGAATATTGACTAGAGAGGACATGACTAAATTAACAATGTTGTAGAATAATAATCAGCATGTGATTAAATTTAAGAAAACAATTGACAAGGGGGCGTGGCCAACTTTGCAGCATGCTCTGCGGGAGACCCTGAATCCCAGCAGCTTGGGCACCTAGAACCGGACCAGAACCAGATTAGAACTGCCCTGGTGGGGCGGTGAAGAAGAGAGATACTGGTTAGTGGTCTGGGGTGACTTGCAACCCCCCCCAGGGAGCTGGCATCAGCCTCTTGACCAGCAGCTGTGGAGGACAATTCTGTCGCT
This sequence comes from Erythrolamprus reginae, assembly GCF_031021105.1. Lineage (NCBI taxonomy): Eukaryota > Metazoa > Chordata > Lepidosauria > Squamata > Dipsadidae > Erythrolamprus > Erythrolamprus reginae. The sequence continues at coordinate 121,386,085 of NC_091950.1, forward strand.
ACTGGCTGGGACGACCACGACTGGAACAATTGGAATAGGGAGATCATGGATTGCCTGGATGATAAGATCTAAGTATTGGTTCAGGAGAGATGTGAAGAAATGTTGAAGCTGGGTGAGTGTTTGGCTGATTTAAAGATAAAAAGAAGAAATTAAAAAAGAGACGGAAAGATATCCCAGAATGGAGCTAGCGACTATCTAGCAACTGGAAATACCATAGAGATAGTTAAATGGACAGAGTTTAAAAGCCCAAGAAGTTTGAGGATGGACTTGGAAGAAGATAAAGAGACTGAAAAAGAATAAAGAATTTGAACAAAATATCCCATATGTGGATTTAAAATGTTTAGAAGAATTTTGAGAAATAATTGATTAATTGTGTGGGAAATCTGGTAAAGCCATCTGCTGATTGGAAGAAATATTGCAACAACTTGTGGAAAGATAGAGAAAAAGGAAAATTGGTTGACATGGTGGGGATTAACTTTGTTTACAAGAAAAGATAACCTTGAAACTTTGAGAATCTGAAAGGAGTTTATGCTATGCTATGGTGTTTGATCCTGACTTATCATGGGAAGGAAAATAATAAAACTGTGAACTAGAATGGAATACAGTGGTACCTCTACTTAAGAACTTAATTCGTTCTGGCACCAGGTTCTTAAGTAGAAAAGTTTGTTAAGTAGAAGCAATTTTTCCCATAGAAATCAATGTAAAAGCAAATAATGCGTGCAAACCCATTAGGAAAGAAATAAAAGCTTGGAATTTGGGTGGGAGGAGGAGGAAGAAGAAGAGGAGGAGGACAGTTGCTGCTGAATCAAGAAGGTGAGGTGAGGGGAATCAAAAAAATCCAAAACTTTAAGGCTTAAAAAAAAAGAGGTGGCGAGGAGGAGCACGCAGGGGAAATGGCAGGAAACTGGCCGGGCCTTCGTGCCGCTCTCAAATTTCCTGGGAAATTTTTCTGAGTTCGGGAAAGTAGAAAATGGTTCTTAAGAAGAGGCAAAAAAAAATTGAACACCCGGTTCTTATCTAGAAAAGTTCTTAAGTAGTGGCGTTCTTAAGTAGAGGTACTACTGTATATTAAAAGTGGATACCAGAATACTGAAACATAAAGAGACTATATGGACTTAACCCTTAATTAAGAGATATTTAAAGATGGAAGAGTTTGCCTACGTAAAATTAATTGGCTTATTAAAATATATTCATGAAGATAATTGCTCTTGGAAATTAGAGGTAATAAGAAAGCAGAAATGAAGATGGAATGTACAGAACATTCAGAACCTATAGTGTTGGAAAATAAAAATAAGGAATAAGAAAAGTATATTGAAGGGGAAAAAACTGATAAAAAAACAGATAGATGATTACACTGGGACAAGAAAAGAGTAGAAATGGGGGACTGTATCACCCCAAAAGAATCAATCAAAAGAAGAGGAGGTAATAATAATAAGAGATTAGGCCGAATTGTGAAGAGAGTTCCAAAAATAACATATTTAAAAGGAAGAAAAATAATTCAGAAAAAAGAATTTGTACATATAAAAGTAAACGGAAGAAAAGGAAAAAATTAAGAGGAGAAGGGAAAAACTCACAAGGAAGAGGAATTTTTGAGAGACTAAAGGAGAATGGATGAAGAGGCAAAGTTAATGGAATGGAAAAGGGGTGATAAGATACAGTGGTACCTCTACCTAACAACGCTTCTACTTACAAACTTTTCTAGATAAGAACTGGGTGTTCAAGATTTTTTTGCCTCTTATCAAGAACCATTTTCCACTTACAAACCCGAGCCTCTGAAACTGTAACTGGAAAAGGCAGGGAGAAGCCTCCATGGGGCCTCTCTTGGAATCTCCTGGGAGGAAACAGGGCCTCCACCCTCCCAGTGGTTTCCCCAATCGCACACATTATTTGCTTTTGCATTGATTCCTATGGGAAAAATTGATTCTTCTTACAAACTTTTCTACTTAAGAACCTGGTCACGGAATGAATTAAGTTTATAAGTAGAGGTACCACTGTATGTTAATAGTCTCATTTGCATCAATGTTATTAACTGTGTATAAATTATGGCTGGGATCGACAAACCCAGGCGCCTGGTCGCCAGTGGCGCCTAGAAAATGTTGTCTGGCGCCTAGAAAATGTTGCCTGCTGTACTGTATGTATACAGTATATTTTTCCCGCCTTGTGTTTACGCCCAGAAATGGTACATCTTGGCTTCCGTAGCTCCGCCCATCAACCTCGGAGCGAGCTGCTTTCCCAGCGTCCCCTGCGCTTGCGTGCATCTCTCCCTCCCCCCCTTGCCTCCATTCCGCCTCCTACTCCAGTGATGGCGAACCTATGACACGCGTGTCAGCACTGACACGCGTAGCCATTTTTGGTGACACGCGGCTGCTCCCGAATCTCCCCTCCACTCTGCTGCTGAGCTTCTGGCGGTGGCAAGGAAGAAAGCCAGGGGGCGGGGAGGAAAGCACTCTATGGCAGAGCAGCAGCAGTTCCTCTCCCTGAAGGCAAGAAATTGGCCAATTGCAGGCCCACTTTCTTCCCCGCCCCCTGGCTTTCCTCCTCCTCTTCCTCCAGACGCTCAGCTGCAGACCGTCTTGGTCCCTCCAGTGCCGCTTTTTTGCTTCTTCGCGCGGCCGAAACGTGGGGCGGAGTAGGCGGCGGCTGCTTCAGGCCTGCCCCCGAGCTGAGCTTCCTTTGGCTTCCTTCAAGGTAAAACTGCAAAGCTCACCTGCTGCCTCGAAGGAAGCCAAAGGAAACTCAGCTCAATGAGGATCGGCTGTTGGTCTCTTCAAGTTGCTGCCGCCCACTGCGGAGATCCCTTCGCCCGAACAGAGGCGGCGGCGGCGGGTTCAAGGGACCAACAGCCAGTCCTTTTTGGGGCTGCGTTGTTGCAGCGTCTGAGGCCGCCGCCTCCGCCTCCAGGCGAAGGGATCTCCGCAGTGGGCGACAGCGGCAGGTTTAAGGGACCAACAGCCGGTCCTTTTCGGGGCTGCGTTGTTGCAGCCTCCGAGGCCGCCCACCGAGGAGATCCCTTCGCCTGGAGGCGGAGGCAGCGGCGGCCTCAGATGCTGCAACAACGCAGCCTCGAAAAGGACCGGCTGTTGGTCCCTTGAACCCCCCCCCCCCGCCGCCTCTGTTCGGGCGCCCCCCCCCCGCCCAGGAAAGAGTTGCACATTTGAAAAGCGCACTGCTTTCCCGTAAAGCCGGCTTTCCTGGCTGGCACAGGGCTTTCCCGGGCAGCTGGCTTGAGCCTTGTGCCGGTTAGCAAAGCCGTCTGCCCGCCGGAGACGTGGAGAGAAAGAAGGGAAAAAGAGGGAGGGAAAGAGGAGAGGAAAGAAGGAGGGAAGGGAGAGAAAAGTGAACGAGAGGGAGAGAGAAAGGGAGGAAGAGGGGAAGGAAGGAAGAGATAAAGGAGAAGAGGAAGAGGAAAAATGAGAGGAGGAGGAAGAGGAGGAAAAGGAGAGGAAGAGGAGCAAAAGGAGAGGAGGAAGAGAAGGAGGAGGAGAAAGAAAAGGAGAAGGAAGAGGAAAAATGAAAGGAGGAAGAGGAGGAAAAGGAGAGAAGGAGGAGAAAAAAAGCAGGAGAGGAAGAGTAGGAGAAAAAGAAGAGGAGGAGAAAAAGGAGAGGAGGAGGAAGAGAAGGAGGAAGAGAAGGAGGAGGAGAAAGAAAAGGAGAAGAGGAAGAGGAAAAATGAGAGGAGGAGGAAGAGGAGGAAAAGGAGAGGAGGAGGAAGAGAAGGAGGAGGAGAAAGAAAAGCAGGAGAGGAAGAGTAGGAGAAGAGTAGGAGAGAGGGAGAGGGAGGGGAAGAGGGGAAGGAAGGAAGAGAGAAAGAGAAAAAAGTGGAAGGAAGTGAGAAGGAAAGAAAGGAAGAGAGAGAGGGAGAGAGAGCGAGCAAGAAAGAAAGAAAGAGTGAGAGATGAGAGAGGAAGGAAGAGAGTGAGAGAGAGTGAGAGTGTTTTTTTCTCAAGGTGACACACCACCTGAGTTATGCTCGGTTTTTTGGCGAATTTTGACACACCAAGCTCAAAAGGTTGCCCATCACTGTCCTACTCGAACCCCTTCACTCCCCCCCACCGCACACAGACGCTCCGATCTTGGCCGCTCACCCGCCTTCGGAGAGAAGCGGAAGCCCCTCCCCTCTAAAATCTAAAATCTAAAATCTCCCCTCTAAAATCACAAGGCATGTTCATGGCCACAAAACGCAAAGTGAAAAACACTAGAATGTTGCCTAAAATCTAAAATATCAAAATATAATATTTATTATCTTTAAAAGTAAAATGTTGTTTATAACGTTTGTAATGTTTTTTTTGTTAAATTAAAAACCAAGTTTGCTTAAAAAAAATTCTGGCTCCTAAATTTTTTGGCTGGCTCCTAGATTCTGAACAACTTTGTCGACCCCTGAATTATGGTATAAGGTTTTTATAGAATAATGGTAAATGATGATATAATTATGAATAGTGAATAGTGATAATGTAAGCTATATTATTAAAAAATGCAATGGCTATTTCAGTATTTCAATGCTTCATTGTTTCCACAGTCAATAAAATATTTATGTAATTAAATATTTAACGGCATAAAGTATACTTAGTTTTCCTGATTTTGCACCAATATGTAGTAAAAACCAGGACACAGCACAAAATCCATTAGAGTACTTAAAAGGTAGTGTAGTCAAGGCTGTTTAAGCTAGGATCAGAGACCCAAGGTTGAAAAACTGAGTGGGCATGTTGGCCCATTCAAAGTATATGTCTCCAAGACATACAAGCCAAAAATTGCAATTAACAAAAAGTTGCATGCTAATATCTTAACCTGCAGTTCTGTACAATTCTTGAATTACATCTCAGATTTACCACTTTGGTAAAGTCATTAAATATTGATCTATTCTGATACATAATAAAGAAGCAAAGCATTTAAACTTTCATATTTCTTTACAAGAAGCCTAATGTATTTTATTTCCTTTTTCTTATCTCTATAAAAAGTTTCCAATAGCACTCATTCAAAGTAATATCTTGTGGTAAGCAACAAACAATGCAAGGTTTAAGTACAATCCTTTGTTCTATATAGAATTATACACACATATTCTGTTTACTAGGTAAACAGAAATGTCATTACACAGGTAGATATTTCATTGCTGTAGTGATAACAGATGTGTATGAGTATGTACATACATACATATGTACTCCCAATGCTATAACTCGGGCTTATCTGATAGCTAAAAATATAAGAAGCTGGTATTGCTGAGCTGCACTTCATTACACCCAAAAACATGCAAATAATTTTTCCAAGATTAAATTTGGTGAACACTAAGAAATTCAAGAGATTAACCTAGCTGGAACAAAATTGAATTTGTTGGTGGGTGGTAGTCCCAGGAAACAGAACTAGGATAAGGATGTAGCATGAGTTAAAATACATGTACTGAAAATCAAGATTTAAATACATTAGATAGGAGATTTTGAAAAAAGAGGGATGATTATGATGGGTAAGAGCTAGAGAAACATTTTAATCTGTTATGTAATGGTAACAGAAGTAGCCACTTAGGGAAGGATTTAGAAGGTGGATGGGAACTGGGAAGGAAGGAGATAAAGGGGAAAGAGTAGAGAAAGAGTAGGAGAAAGGAGGAGGAAGGAGAAGGGTATGTTTGTAGAAAGAAGGAGAAGGAGTATGAAAGTAGGTAGCAGAGGCAGAATAGATAGAAAAAGGGAAGCGGAGAGAAGAAAGATGGATACAGGTGAAATAATACAAAGCACACCTGGAACGTGATCTAGTTTATTGTATTTGAAAAATGATATGTGTATATTAAGATGTATTTGAAGGCATATGAAGTTGTATGTTGAACACAGAGAAACATTAAAAAAAACTTTGGGGAGAAATTCAGGAGATGCTGTGATGTGCAGTGCTCCTGAACCACCAAAGATGGGCTAAATCCGATGATGTCACTGCATCTGCTTCCTCCTATAAACGCTTACCAAATTCACGGTCAGCAAAGTATAATCTTCAAAACGGGAATGCAAGGGAGTTGCTTACTAACAGTGGGGGGGGGGGACACAAATGAAAGCCAAGATGCCGGGAGAGCCCTAAAATAGTGGGGTAAAACTTAACTGCTGCGGTTTTTGAAACAGACTTTTTCCCCCTCTTGTCCTTTTAAGAAACTATGCCTGCATATATGTTTGGCTGTAAGCCGCCCTGAGTCCTTTGGCAGTGGGACGGCATATATAACTCCAAATAATATATAAGTAAATAAATATGCTTTATTTTTTACCTCCCCCCTTCCCCATTTTCAAAGTTAAACTAAATAGCTGGTTCTCCCTTTTGTAATCTCTTCGGGGTCGGCTCGCTCCTCTCCCCTTTCCAGACGCCGAGAGACCATTTATCGAGCGAGATATATACTAGGGCTTGAATATTTTATATTACAAGCCATTAAAGGGTGGGGAGGAGTAGGGAAGATGAAGTACAGAGAGAGCGCGGGGAGAGCAACCGAGAGAGCGCAGCCAAGCGATGGGAGCCTCAGCCCCGGGAAGGGGATTCCCGTCCCACCGACCCACCCCGGTCCGGCTGAGGAGTTCTGCAGGTGCTCGAGCCTGGAGGTTTCCATCCGTCCCGGGTTCAACGGCGTGGCCGCAGCCCGTTCCCGCCCTTTCCCTCCATCAAGCTTTGCGCTTTTTAAGCCCGACCGCCTACTTTTCAAAGCAGCGACGCGGGGACTTACCCAGCGTCCCAGCAGGAGCAGTCATGGTGGAGCTCGGGGCGAACCGGGTTGCTTTCTGGCTGCCGGGCGAGGAGGTTTCGCGCGAGCCGGCCGGCCTGCTGTGGAAAGGAGGCAGAAGGGGGAGGAGCCGCCGCGGTCAGAAGCTGCCGCATACATCTCGCCCGGGTGCCGCAGCTGCCGCGGCCGGCTTTAAAAAAAGCGTTACCAGTTGGCCTGAGGAAGAACGACCACCTCCCGCTGCAACCCCTCCCCCGACCCTTTTTTTTCTTCCAAGGGCTTCTTGGCAACAAACCAAGATACTGTAGGTCTCCTATGCAAATTTTTGAGAGTCTTTCTGGATGCGGGAGGGGCGCGTCCCAAGCACCGCCGTATGGACACAGCGAAGATGCGCGCGCGCTCCGCTGAAGGACGTGCGTGCGACCCCCTTATACGATACTCCCCACCTCACCCGACCCCAAACGCTGCGAGGGTTTAAGCCCGTGCCTCAGCTTTCCTCCTTGTCCGCGCTACCTTGTTTCCCTCCCTCGGTCGCCCTTCGTGGCTCTGCCCGGCTGGACCGCCTCTGCCGGCATTGAAAGTCCACCAAGCCCTGCTTTCTCCCTCCCTCCCTCCCTCCCTCTCTCTCCCTTCCTCTCTCTATCTTTTCCTCCAGGGTCACCAAGCGCGGCGTGACAAACGTACCGCAGCCTCTAACCTGAGCCGACAGTGCCTTCAGCGGTTTTTCTCTCTCAGGCAATGTCTCTCGTGGATATGGAAGAGGAGGAGGAGGAGATGGCGGGGTCGACTTTCCCTGCGACCGCCAGCCGGAGCTCTTCTCCGTTGTTTGGAAGAGGAAACTTCGAAAGCGGAGGGGTCGCCTCAGGGGAAGCCGGCTCGTTCCCCACTGGTGGAAAAAGGCGAAAGGGAGCGCTGGGGCGCGGCAGCAGTGACACTTCCTGCAAGGAAAAGGAACCTTGGCCAAGGCGTAGGGCGCCTCCTGGCTGGAGTTATAAAGCGCCAGCCCGGCTGCAGCTGATCGCCGGGAGGCCAGGCTTGGTTGCGGGCCTCGCGGCGGCCCTTGAATGACAACGCCGGCCGGCCGGCCATAGGAAAGCTTCCCTTTCACGCGAGATGCAGGGAAGGGAAAAGGTGTGGCGGGTGGGTGTGTTGTGTCTGAACTAAAAGGGGCTCTCGGTAAGGGAAGTCTTCAGGAATCTGAGGCATCTTCTTGCCACAATAAAGTGGTGACTGCAGTACAACAAGCCCATTCACAAGTTGCTTAAAGAAACATTAGGGGGAAAAGAAGAAACAGTGATGGATATCCCAAAAGGTGTTTCTTTTTTCAAGAGGCAACATGACTTTTGTGGTTTTTCTTTGAAGACGTTTCACTTCTTATCCAAGGAGCTTCTTCAGCTCTGACTGGATGATCAGAACAGAAGAAGCCTCTTGAATCAGAAGGAAACTAATTTAAAGAAAAACCAAAAAAGTCTGGTTGCCTCTTGAAAAAAAGCACCTTTGGGACAACCATGACCTGGATGACTGAGAATCTCCATAGGCATTGAGGAAGGGAAGCTATGCAGCCATTTGCATCTCTCCAGATGAAATCAGGTGGCATTTAACATTGTGCCACTATGCTGGGATGGTCCATTATGCTCCATCGCTGTAAATGTCTGTGAAGATGCTCAGTTTCTTCAATTCAGAGCTGAAGCAGCTTCTTGAATGAGAAGCAAAATGTCTTCAAAGAAAAACCAGAAAGTCCAGTTGCCTCTTGAAAATCTACTTTTGGGTCTTCCCTCCCTCGAAAACAGTGGAATTTACACCTGGCTCTTTCGGGTGCCTGATATAGATGTTGTGCCCCAGGGCTGTTGCCTTGAGGAAGGAGGTCGAGATCAACAAGATTAATATGAATGCAGGAAGTCCTCAACTTACAACCCCAATTGAGCCCAACGTTTCTGTTGTTAGGTGAGATATTTGTTAAGTGAGTTTTGTCCCATTTTATGACCTTTCTTAACACAGTTGTTAAGTGAATCACTGCAGTTGATAAGTTAGTAATACAGTTGTTAAGTAAATCTGGCTTCCCCATTGACTAGGTGGCAAAAGGCGATCACATGACTTATACAGCAATGGTCATCAATATGGACCAGTTGCCAAGCCCAATTGGACTTGCTGCATTTAAGAATTGTTTTCAAGGTTGTCCCATATTTTTCTACAGGGGCTTCTGTCTTTTTTATTTTATTGAAAACATTTAAGAAGATAAAGGTGGATTAACTACATAGCACCTTTGCATTGGTAAAAATGCAGGCTGCTTCACTTTAAGCAGACTTAGTCCAAATATTTCCTACTTAGAAATAAAGTACAATTTCCAACCGGTGGTGGGATTCAAAAATTTTATTACTGATTCTGAGGGCATGGTGGGTGTGGCATGGCTTGGTGGGGGTGGCAAGGGAAGGTTACTGCAAAATCTCCATTTTCTCCAAATTAGCTGGGACTCTGGAGGCAGAGGATAGATAGGGGCGGGGCCAGTCAGAGGCAATACATTTAGTGGTTCTCTGAACTACTCAAAATTTCAGCTACCAGTTCTCCAGAACTGATCAGAACCTGCTAAAACCCACATCTGCTTCCAACTCCATGGAAGAAAGCCACAGACAAGATATTGTGATCTAAGATAAAAAAGAAAGAAAGAATGTATTCATTGTATTCTTATGTAAATTGCATCCCAATGGACCAAAAGTTCTTTAAAAGGCTGTGAGATCCTGAATAATTACATTATTAAAATAAAACTTAATGTGAAAATATCTGGGCAAAATGGATATATCTGATTCAGTAAGATTAATGTATTCGTTGTAAGTTATTGTTTTTGCTCAGGCTGTATTTCATCCTAGCTAATTTATCTCTCTCCTCAATCAGTTCCAAAGAAATATATTCATTTCTTTATTGCTTTATTTCAGTACCTCTTTATGCCAAAGGGACTTCTCCATGCTAAGTTGAAAAAATAAATTAATTAATCAATGTAATTGCTCACTGAATATGTAAAATAAATCTTGTAGGAACAGTGACGGGATTGCCACACATTAGAACAGAAACAGCAAACGTGAGACTTACTGGAGTCACAGATCACTTTAACAGATAGTGTGATTTGTTTTGTTTTGATTTAATGTGATATATTAATACAATCGTTATTTACCGTATTTTTTGGAGTACAGTAGTACCTCTAGATACGAGTTGCTCCACATGCGAGTATTCCAAGTTACGAGCCAGGACGCGAGCAAAATTTCTGTTCGACACCCGAGCTCAAATTTCGGGATACGAGCCGAACTTCCACTAGATGGTGCAAGAATCTCCTTGCTTCCGGTTATCTTGGCGCGAAAAACAAAGTCTAAAGGCATTCTTTGAGATGCGAGTTGATCGACTTACGAGCTCGGGTCTGGAACGAATTAAACTCGTATGTCGAGGTACCACTGTATAAGATCAACGTTTTTCCCTGAGGCTGAAAATTTTGGTCCATTTTGTGCGGTGCAGGAAGCAAAATTTCATGACTGTGTGTGTGTGTGAGAGACGTTTTTGTAATTTCTTGCTTCCGCACACGCAAAATTGCCAAAATCCTTTGTGCTGCACATCCACATCATGCAGTGCAGGAAACAAAATCTCGTGAGGGGATGCGCATGTGTGAGAATTTTTGCATGTGTGGAAACAAAAAATCGCCAAAATCTCATGCAGCACACATTCTCCCATGAAATTTTGCTTCATGCGTAGAAGCAAAATCTTGCCGGGACACCCGCGCCCACCCGATGGTCATCTGGAGCTGTGAGGGCATGGCCGGTTTTATTACCGGTGCGTAATGTGGCCCATATCAGCTAGCAACCCAATACTGCTTTTGATTGTCCTTGTGTAGATTCTGGCTCCTCCCTGTCTCCCGAGGTTATTTTCACAACCCATTACACCTTTTCTCTACATTAAAAAACCTCAAATGTCTCAATCTTTCCTCAAGGGAAGCTGCTCCATCCCCAGGTCTCTTATTATTTTACTATAGCTGACTTCCTCTGAACCATATCTTCTCTAGCTGATCTATATCCTCTGGCTGGGGAATTCTGGGAGTTGAAGTCCAGATATCTTCAAGTTGTTAAGGTTGGGAAACATTGCTCTAGCTGATCTATATCCTCCTATCTGGATAACTCATGCATCTAACAAATATTACTCAATAGGCACCATGCTCTCTACTTCTGATAGGTCATAAACTTTATATAAACAGGTCATAATTTACATAAGAATTGTAGACCAATTGTAGTCCCAAGCAGTGTAAACTAGGCTACATTTCTCATGTCACATTTCTTCAAAACATGTATGGCTCTGTGTGCATTTTAATCAAAACATTTATTTTTTTTGTCATTGTCCTCAGAGAGGGATGGCATATAAATCCAATAAATAAATAAAATTTGTCATGACCTTAATAATAATAGGTAAACAGAACCTATGTAAGGGATGAAATCTGTTCAACCACATAGATTTTAGATTATTGGATTTAAATCTCAGAGATTTCCTTTTATTTACTATTATTTATTTCCAGAATTTGAAGAAAGGAAGAAAGAAAAATAAAACAAGCTCCATTTTTACACCAAATAGCCCTTGTATGAAAAGCTTCTCCACTGCCCTTTCCAGAAGTGGGTCCCTCCTTGTTTGGACTGGTTCACCTGAACCAGTAGCAAACTGCTGGTGATGTCACAATGACGTCATGGAACGGGATCAGTCAATGCTGCTCCGCGGGTGCCACCATCTTTATTTTCGGATTCTTTTTTATTTTGTTAGGGGGAATTTTTTCCATTTTTTTTTCTTCTGCACATGTGCAGATGCCGAGTTTCCAGCACTGTGCAAGCGTTGCCATCTCTTTTTTTGGTAATTTTTTGGGGGGGGTTTCTTTACAGTTTCCATATACTGTATACATAAATACATATAACCTCAAAGCATATCAATAATATACATAGTTATATATTTTTATCCAATTGATCATGAATCAATTGTTATCTTGTTTTTGGCTTTGAGGGGAGGAATTTTCTGATTTTTTTTGTACTGTGCAAAAGCATGTGCGCACCCACAGTGGGTGGGAGGAAGCGAACCTGCAATGAGGTAAGTTAGAACCCACCTCTGTTCAGTAAAAAAAAACCTACAAATGCAAGATTTTCTTAGTTTTGCAAAAGGTGTTGTCAGCTTTTCTTTTTCTTACAATTGCAAATGGGCAAACCACCAAAATCAGCACGTCAAATAAGGTAAGTTCTTAATCACAGTGCTTTGGATCGCTACTTGTCTGCTAAAGTAATTTGCAACCGAGGAAGTGTAAACATGCTTTCCTCTACTTACTCAGTTCTATCCGCAAACTGCTTTCTCAAGTCCTAATGCCAGAAGAAGTAAAAACAGTTAAGTCAGCTTCCCACTCTGGAGGGAGGCTTGCATTATTTCCTATGAGAATATTTGCTGTGCCAATTCAACATCCACCTGAAACCTCTCTAATCCCATGAGACTGTGTGTTCAAGACCTTCTCTGCCTCAGCTGCAATGTCTTTGAAGCTGCAGGAAACTTATAAATAACAAAACATGCTGCAGTATGGATGTGGCTTGATTCATTCTCCTAATTGCAGGAACACTCATTGTATTGATCTTATTGTTTCCTGGTCTTCAGATCTTTCCAGAGGCAAGATGGCTTGAAGCTGTTTCAGTTTCCCACTCCCTTTTAAGAATGACTGGGATTTTTTAAGCTTGTTTTTGTTATGTCCCTAGCAACAGTAGGGGGAGCTATTTGGAGGGAACAGTGTTGCGTTCCCATTGGTTGGTTGCTGAGTATAAATAACCTGTCAAGTTGTGGTAATTCTTGTTCTGCATTAATGTTAAATAAAGTTGAGTTGTACCTGCTTCAGCTGTCTGCTCGGTCACTACACTGGCGACGAGGTAATCCACACCCACACGCTCAACCAGCACCACATTCCTGTGAACAAACGCTGGGTAATTAACGATGTCTACGCAAATAGTTTTTCCCCCTTTCAACCCTCAAGGGGAGTCCTGGGAGGCATATCTTGTTCGTTTTGAGTGCTTTCTCATTTCTAATGACTATAAAAACCTTTCTGGTGATCGTAAACGTGCGTATTTTTTAAGTTTTTGCGGGACTGAAATGCTGGAAACCTCCCTCTCCCTTTTTGCCCCTCGTTCTATTCATGATGTTCCCTGGGAGGAATTCCTCACCACGCTTCAAAATCATTATGCCCCCCCCCCCGCCTTCTCGAAGTGCTAGGCGCTATCTGTTCTATCATAGGAACCAGGCAGAGGGAGAGACAATCAGTTTGTGGCTGCCCTCCGTCGCGCGGCTATGTCTTGTGAATTTCAGGATTTGGATGATTATTTGTTGGATCGCTTAATTTATGGAGTCAGAGACACCCGCCTGCGCCGCCGCCTATTGACTATGACAGATTTAACATTTTCGGCTGCATTAAAGGAGGCCCGGGCTGTGGAAATGTCCACTCAATCTTTGGCTGACATGGAAATACCGCCTGTCACAGCTGCCACGCATAGCACAGTCGTATCACCTTCATTACCAGCAGACATTGAGTCTAGTTTGAAGCAGGAGGAGGAAGAAGTGAACAGGCTGTCCAGTTTAACAAAAAATAGGCAAGTACCGCAGGGAGAGTCCCGCGCCGCCGCAGGTTCGCGTAGTACTTGCGGGGGGGGTGGCGGTGACCACCCCCGAGCCACTTGCGGTTTCCGGGATGCTTATTGCCGCCGCTGCGGCAGGCAAGGGCATATTGCTCGAGTGTGCCGTTCCTGGAGGAATTCCTCCAACTTCCAGTCATTTCCTGGTCGGGAATCGTGGCCTCCGCAGCAGAGAGGGTGGCAAAGGGAGTCGTCTGGTCGCCGAGAGTTCTACAACACCATCAGGGATTCGTCACGTGAGTTCTGCAACACCATCAGGGATTCGTCAACCGTCCCGCCAATCACTGATTTGCATACCCGGTCGGAGTCAGAGCTGCAGAGGGAGTTGTTGCCTGCTACAAAGATCACAGTGTTCATGCGAGTGGGGGGGTCTTTGTGCCCAATGGAGATCGACACGGGATCGTCGGTTTCTCTGATGTCCTGGAGCACCATAAAACGACTTTTTCCCCGTTTGTCAAAGGGGCGTTTGGGGCCGTGTCCACTGTTTCTGAAGGACTACCAAGGTCGCTTGATTCCTACTGTAGGAAAGGGTTATTTTCCGGTCCATTACAAGTCTTTTTGTGGGCGGTTGCCCCTCATAATAGTAGATGGCCCTTTGACAAGTCTGTTAGGCCTGGACTGGTTCTCAGCGTTGGGGTTTACCATTATGGGTGTAAATGTTGTCACTGATGGTTCCATGTCCCAGCAATTAGCCCAGGAGCTCCCCTCAGTTTTTGATGGCACCTTGGGGAAGTATACAGGTACCCCAGTGTCACTGGCTGTTGACCCTTTGGTTCCACCAGTGCGTCTGAAGCCTCGCCGTGTGCCGCTGGCTATTAAGGGTAAAGTAGACACTGAACTTGATCGACTAATCAGCTTAGGAATACTGGAACCGGTGGACCAAGCCAAGTGGGAAACACCTTTGGTCATGGCTATAAAATCTGATGGGTCAGTACGTTTATGTGGGGATTATAAGTGTACTGTTAATAGGGCACTCGCACACCACTCGTATCCAGTGCCTGTGGTGGCACACTTGCTACATTCATTGGAGGGGGGCAAGGTTTTTGCAAAAATTGGCCTGTCCAGGGCATATCAGCAGTTGGCCGTGGACCCTGAGACAGCAAATCTACTATCATCACTCATCGGGGGGCATTTCGTTGCACACGGTTACAATTCGGAATCAGCTCCGCTCCCGGAATATTCCAAGGGCTCATGGAGCGGTTATTGTACGGAATTCCAGGGACCTTACCTTATTTCGATGATGTCATCATCGCTGCGTCATCCTGCCCTGAGTTATTACAGCGGGTACGGGCTGTGTTAAGTAAATTCCAAGAGGTGGGGTTAAGGGTGAAAACCGAAAAGTGTACCTTTGCCTCACAGAGTGTGGAGTTCCTGGGGTTCCTTATTGATGGTCGGGGTATCCACCCTACCCCAGCTAAGGTACAGGCAATTACCGAAGCCCCCGAGCCTAGGTCAAAAGCGGAATTGCAGTCATTCCTGGGTCTTTTAAATTTCTATGCAATGTTCCTCCCCCACAAGGCTTCTATCGTGGAGCCTCTTCATAGATTGTTAACTAAAGGGGTTCCTTGGCGGTGGGGGAAGCTTGAGGCAGGCGCTTTTACAGCCATCAAAGAGTTGTTGGTGTCCCATGATGTTCTCATTCAGTACAGTACAGAATTGCCACTCATTTTAGCCTGTGATGCCTCCCCCTACGGCATCGGTGCTGTACTTAGCCATTTGTTGCCTTCGGGGAAAGAAGCCCCTATTGCATTCTATTCGAGGACCCTAGGCCAGCCAGAAAGGAATTACGGACAGCTGGATAAGGAAGCCTTAGCGTTGGTGGCAGCAGTTAAACGTTTCCACCATTACCTGTACGGCCGTACTTTCCAATTAGTCACAGACCATCAACCTCTACTGGGAATTCTGGCCAGGAACCGTCAAACCCCCGAGATTTTGTCCCATCGCATGAATCGTTGGGTTATGTTTTTAGCAAATTATTCATATGAATTAATTTATCGGCCGGGGAGGAGTATTCCTCATGCTGATGCACTCAGCCGTTGCCCGTTGCCCATTATTTTAATGGATCCGGCCCCCATTTCCACAGTTCTAGCCATCGACGCATCCCCACTCAAGGTGTCAGCTGCCACAATTATGCTGGAATCAGCCAAGGACCCAATTCTGTCTGTTGTAACATCCTGGATAATGCGGGGATGGCCTCCTTCTTGTTTGAGTCCAAATTTGTTGCCTTATTGGGTCCGCAGAAAAGAACTGTCTGTACTACGTGGCTGCATATTATGGGGAGCCAGAGTCGTGATTCCCGCGTCATTACAGTCTAAGGTTTTGGAGTTGGTACACATTGGCCACCCCGGGGTCGTGCGAATGAAAGCGTTGGCTAGGGGTTACATTTGGTGGCCGGGGCTAGACAAAGCGATCGAACGGAAGGTTGCAAGTTGCCTTCCGTGTCAACAGACCCGAGCAGCCCCTCCAGCCGCTTCACCTCTAGAATGGGAGAACCCCAACATGCCATGGTCCCGGTTGCACATCAATCTCGCTGGGCCAGTAGCAGGGAGGATGTTGTTCATTGTTGTGGACGTGTACTCTAAGTGGTTAGAGGTGAAAATAATGCAGTCCACTATGACCTTTGAGATTATCAGAGCTTTATCAGCCATGTTTGTGACCCATGGATACCCGGACGTTATAGTTTCGGATAACGGTCCACAATTTTCTTCTGGGGGGTTTGAGGCATACCTGGCTGGGTTGGGGGTCTGCCACGCGAAGACAGTCCCCTGGCACCCCGCCAGCAATGGGTTGGCGGAACAAATGGTTCGCAGCACCAAGGATATGTTGGCCAAAATTACTCAAGGCACTTTGCAAGAGAGGGTGAATGAGCTATTGTTAGCACAGCACACTACACCGTGCGCCACCACCTCTAAGGCTCCATCGGAGCTATTAATGGGGCGAAGGTTGCGAATTGTATTAGATCGGATGCATCCCTTATATGCCAACTCCGGGCGACAGTTGACCGACGCTCGTACTTTCCAGATTGGAGATCCAGTATTCGCTCAAAATTTCATGGGGCCCCCGCGTTGGGTTGCGGGTACTATCACCCATTTACGGGGGCCCCGTGCTTACACCATACTATTGCAGGATGGCAGGGAGTGGCATCGCCATGTGGATCAACTAAGGAGCCGGGAAGGGGAATTAGACCCAGAGGCAGAGGCGAACAATAATGCGCTACTGAATAGGCCTCTGAGCGCTAAACTGGATGGCCCAAAAAGAAGCGAATTGGACCCAGCTACACCCCAAGAAGCATTATTGGTTCCATTAGGTAGAATCCCACCAGAACCGGTACAAGCAAAAGAATCATATCACTCTTCTCCAACTGTTGACAAGGAGGTCTTACCTATCGCTGATAGTGAAGCCCCAGAGGGGGAGTTCCAGAACAACACTCAATCACCTGTCCTTACTGCGTCGTACAGGTCGACACCCCGTCGCTCAGAGCGTGTTCGACGTAGACCGGCATATCTGGAAGATTACGCCTGCGCCCCCTAGGGGAAAGGGGTGTTATGTCCCTAGCAACAGTAGGGGGATCTATTTGGAGGGAACAGTGTTGCGTTCCCATTGGTTGGTTGCTGAGTATAAATAACCTGTCAAGTTGTGGTAATTCTTGTTCTGCATTAATGTTAAATAAAGTTGAGTTGTACCTGCTTCAGCTGTCTTCTCGGTCACTACAGTTTTGACTTCAGGTAAGTGCACTGAACATTAACTACAGTACATATGCGGGCTGGAATGTCTGTGGAGCCAGTTGTTAAATTTACTTTTTATAGGGAGTAAGGGTGACCAGGGCAGAGGTGCGGTTTTTGTTTCTTTTGTTCATTTTTCAGATTAGCAGAAGTTTATAGACAAAACTGCAGATCAATGCTTTTGATGGATTGAGGAATTGAAGTGCCAGTAATTACACAGATGTTCTTAGGTCTCAGTGGATTTGGCATGTTCATCTCCTGCAATGTCTTAAGATTTTGCACAAGCTACCGTTACTACTCTTAAAGGAAGCACCCTTAGCAGTTTGCTAAACTAAAAGTGGGAAATAGCTGACTCAGTTCCTTCAGCTGCCAGGTTGGCCTTTAGATTAGTGTACATTGACAATCAGACAAACTCAGGATTTCTCTATTAATATTAATAGGATGTTAAATATAGGATGGATAATTACTAAGGAAATGGCAGTATTAGTCAAAAGCAATGTGATGGGAGAATTTAGAGAAATAAAACAAGCAGCGATAGAAAGCGCTCAGGCGGTAATAGTCTTGGGTTGGAAGGATGCGACAAAATGGACAATGCATATTCTTGATCTGATGATTAAACCTAAAATTGTTAAATGCATATTTAATGAGAAATTTGATTACAATCAACAAATATTCAAAGAGGAGAGAGAATTAAAATATAATATTTGAGGAACTGTGGTTTAAGTGCTGACCTACAAACCAGAAGACTCTAGGCCTGCCTTAGGCATGAAAATTAATTGGGTGACTTTGGGCCAGTCACTCTTTTTCAGCCCGACCCACACAGAGAGTTGTTGTTATGGGATAAATAAGGTGGCAGGAACATTAGGTAGTTTTATTGCTTTGAGTTACATATTAAAAAGTTGGGATTAAGTGAATACACAATGGTTAGCGACTGCAAGAAGATTGCACAGACTGACTATAAAGAACAAACATGACAAAGCAGCAACAATGGTGCCTTGAAATATTCACAAGAAATACAATTTAACGAGGAGCAAAAACTGGTGGAACTATAAAATAATAAGCAATAGAGAAAAAAAGAAGATAAAGCACTCTTTGAATTTAACCAGACAAGCACCTGCTGCATAACAAATCCATGGACCAAAAAAAAAAAAAGTCTGGATAGTTAATGTGGCAATACTTGGAGACAGCAGAATAAAAGAAAAGGAACTGGAGAAAATAACAAAATATGAAGATCTGAAAATAAAAATAGAATTAATGGTGGGGGGAATGAAGATAATACTCTGTAGCCATAATTTCATGTTGTTGTAATGTATATGTAATAATAATAATAACTGCAGTCCCAGCATATCTGGAAGTTAAGCAAGCTCAGGTGGTATAAATTTTGCAAGCTCATATCCTGAATGATAATACACAGGGTACAGCTTTGCAGCACTTCTAGACGAGTACTTAGTGTCTGATTTACAGAACTAAGTTAACTTATGTCTGGCTCTGTGCTAGGTTATTTGCAATAGGAGCAAAACTCTTCGCCCCTTCCCCCACCCAGCAGTTTTGCCAAGGGTGGTCTGTTCTTTCATTGGCAGAAACCTGTTTCATCATGCGCCAGAGGTGGGTTCGGACTGGTTCAAAACAGTTTTCCTGAGTCACAGTGATGTCACGGAACTGGTTTGGTCAGTGCCAGTCCGTGGACGCCGTCATCTTCTTAAAAAGAAAATCCAATTGTTTTGGGGGGGAGAGTTAATTTTTTATTTTATTTGGGGGGGATTTTTTCAGGTTTTTTTTTCTTCTGCACATGTGCAGAGGCCAAGTTTCCAGCATTGTGCATGTGGTCACCATCTTGCTTTTCCCTTTAAAAAAATAATTGTCACTGTGCATGTGTACACATGTAAAGCATGCACTTACCCAAAAAGGGCACACACGCAGCATAGGAGGAACCAAACCGGCAGTGAGGTAGGTTAGGACCCACCCCTGTCCTACGCCCCTAACTTTTTCTTCCCTACGGAGCTTTAGCATCTCTTTCATGGAATCTCTTGGAATTCTCTGGATTGGATCATCATTCTCAGTCTTTCAAGAAGACAACTGCTGGCCAACTTCCTGCCAATATGATGAGATGGTTAGAAACTTTGGGGACAAGTTTCAGTACAAAGATCGCTTCCTCTCTATACAAGTGCACACACACATACACGCATCTCACTTCATCACATGAACATCAGTCAGAAAGCAAAATTGTATCTTGCACATGCATTTCATAAAATTTCAGTAATCACTTTTACTTTAACTCAAGGGAGATGTGAGAACAGTGTGTGTGTGTGTTATGGGTAAAGTGACTGTTGTGGTTGGCTTTAGGCCAGCTCCTGTAGCTGGGGATTTTGATGTGGAACAGTGGGAGTCATCTGTTTATAGAAGACCAGTGTGGTTGCAGCCAGATGCATCAGACAGTAAAGCCAAAACACAGGCAGAGGAAGGCAGTGAGGAGGAAGAGACAGGCAGGGGAATGAGTGGAGCCAGCTAGGCCACCAGCTAGAGGATCATTGGACTCAGAAGGGGAAGACGTCATCAATAATCCTATTTTGAACCCCTGCGTGCGGAGGATCTTGAGAAGGCAGGAACAGCTGCGCAAGCGTAGAAACAAATAATAGAGTGCAGCTGTTAAGAGTTAATGACGCTGCTGAAACCCTGATAAAAAAGGGAGGGTTGAAGTGCTGGGCATGGGTGTTTATCCTTAGCGTTTGGAGGAAAGAAGATTGTTGCAGCGTGGTTGCATTCTGATTTGGATTTCTGTGAACTCTGTGACACTCAAGCAGGAAAAGGCTGTGTGGATTTGAGTGTGGAATTCTGACTTTATGGATTCATAAGTCACCCCTTTGCTCTGGCACAATTTTAAACATGTCAGGTGAACTTTTGAGTGAGTAACTTTGATCTTTTGGACTCATAAAACAATAATTGGTTTTTCATTCAAGTTGGCATTTAGCCTTTGTACATAAAAGAGACTTCCTTGATTTATTGCTCTTCTGTCTTGTATGGTTGACTTATCTCTGGGCATGTCCAGGCAGAACAGTGACCAGATTATAACCCCATTGTCAGGATGGTGGTGGTGGACGACCCCTCCTTCCCCGATGCCCTCACTTTCCCTCTCCCTGGCTTTAAGCCCGCTCTCCTTACACGCACTTTCTTTCACCCAAAAAGAAAACCTGCCCCAAAACAACCCCACACACCCAGACAACCCTCTGCCCTTCCCAGACAATGGCCATGCCCCTTCCAGCTCCCCAAGACAAAACTCGGCCCTTTGCCAGTGTGAGAGACAGAAAGGGGGTGCTCCAGGGGGGGGATACTTCAGCTGACTCTCCACTGGCTGTTCAACAGGCAGCTGCCAGGGAGAAGGAGCCCCACTCTGGGACCAAGTCTGGGGAAGGGATTAATGGGGGGGGGGGGGGGTGCAAAGAAAGTCTGTGCCCTTTCAGATGGGAGGGGGGAAGAATTGAGAGCCCTTAAAGCTGCAGTTGGTGAAAAACTCCAGGTGGTGCCGGTCCTCTTGTAAGCTTACCTGGACGCAGGTAAAGA
This sequence comes from Erythrolamprus reginae, assembly GCF_031021105.1. Classification (NCBI taxonomy): domain Eukaryota; kingdom Metazoa; phylum Chordata; class Lepidosauria; order Squamata; family Dipsadidae; genus Erythrolamprus; species Erythrolamprus reginae. The sequence goes on from NC_091950.1 coordinate 121,406,718, forward strand.
AGAAGGGATGTTGACACCTTTATAACACCCCCCCTAAGAGAGCTTCCAACTTTGCGCTGTTGCTGCCGCTGCTCTTCGCCCCTCCTTCCTCCAGCCGTTTCTGCCCCGTACAATGGCTGCAACCCCAAAGAGAGAGAAATCCACCTCCGGAGCCCCGCGGTGGCCGATCCACCCCTCCCAAGAATGGATTTCCTGTGCCCACCGGCCACGCCTACCTTGCTGAGTTCTGCAGGAAGGGGCTGAAGGCAGATGCCTCCCCCCCACAAGACCCCTAGAGTAAGGTGACCAGACATCCCATTTTTAAAAAATTGGGACTTTTTAAAAACACCGTGGGACGCGAGACAAATTGCTCAAAAGCAGGACATCTGGTCACCTTAGTTATGAAGGATGATATTGTACTTCTAAACCTACCTCTTCTGACAAGTTTTATCCTGGCCTTGGTTTGATCTTTTTTGATGTTCAGTCTTATTACAGAGAGTTGGGAGCAGAAAGAGGATATTAGTTATTCTGTTTGTGTAAATGGCAAGAAAGAATAAAAAATGTAAAATATTAGTATATAGTTCCAAAGAATGTCTCTGTGCTTGAAGTGTTAGAGATATTACTCTGTTGATTTGGGTTATGGATCAATGATGGAAAGTTATTTTATTAAGAGAGACTTCCTTTTTAATTTCTCCATTAACTTTCCAACACGTCACACAATTTTCACTCATTTTTCACCAGCCGTTGGGTTTCCTCGTATTCTTAATTTTGTGTTTTTATATTTCAAACTTTCTATAATACTGTATAATGTTTTCATTTGTAAATTACTATTGGAGGATCGTTCTTAGCTCAAAAATAGCTTCAAGAGATAAACCAGTATATTCCTAGTTCTTTTCTACCCCCTCGTTACAAGAGCCTCCTTCACAGTTACTCTTCCTGCACAAGAGGCCCCAGTCAACAGCAGTCAAAAGGGTTGTCACCAGACTGTTAGCTGAGAGCTAAAACATTTCACTGCTTGTAGTGAAGAGCGAGAGAGCTCCTTTCTCAACATTATGTGCAAAAGGAACTGAAATGCAGGCAGTGCAAGAGATTTTCCTGTTATTCCTGGAAGTAGCCAGCTAGTTTTAGGTACATAAAACAGGCTGCCCCTAAGGGTATAAATCATTATCTGTCAATAATTGTGTCCTGGAAGACCCTCTAGGTCTAGGGGTCATATCTTTTTCTACTTAAGGACAGAACAAATCAGTCCTGAATATTTATACTGAATGTTTACATTCTATAACAGTGATGGTGAACCTATGGCATGGGTGCCACAGATGGCACATAGAGCCATATCGGAGGGCCCTATGAGCTGCTCTATGTCAGCTCAAGCAAGCATGCATGTGCTGTCCAGATGATTTTCAGCCTTGGGGAAGGCATTTCACCCTCCAGAGGCTTCATGGAATTTTCTGAAGACCCGGGGTGCGAAAAACGGCCCAACAGGCAAACCAGAAGTCTGTTTTGCCAAACTTCCGATTTGCTCATGGGGCTATTTTTTCACTGTTCCAGGGTTCAGTGAGGCTTATGCGCAGGGGTGGGGAGTTGTGCGCATGCACAGGGGTAGCATGGTGTGCACGTGGATGTGCATACATGCACATGCACTAGTGGATGCACGCACACCCTTTTGGCACGTGGACCAAAAAAGGTTTGTCATCACTCCTCTGTAAGAATGGTATGCCTTCTTTAACCCTGCTGTGCTGTTCAATAAAACTCCCTAATGTACTGTTCCCGGGTCTATTTGACCCGGACCGCAAATTGTTCATTTTAGATACTTATATTTGGTCTTTTTGAAAGTTTTTTTCACTTGGAAACAAGTTTGAACATTTCTGCACATATTGAAATGAAAAATGAAATGATAAAATTAATGCTTATAGGTTTATTTTGCTGATTAAATGTTAATATAAAACAAGTAAGCAAAACCAGGTATTGTCAGTTCAATTCCGAAAAAGAATTAAAGAGGGAAGATAAAACAGAAGGAGTCTGGTAGCATTTTTTTTTCAGGCTAACATTAAAAAAAGGTATAAACTTTGGTAAGGTACCATTCATGACATCAGATACAAGAGAAGGTAAGGTACCATTCATGTCATCAGATACAAGAGAAGGTAAGGTACCATTCATGACATCAGATACAAGAGAAGGTAAGGTACCATTCATGTCATCAGATACAAGAGAAGGTAAGGTACCATTCATGTCATCAGATACAAGAGAAGGTAAGGTACCATTCATGACATCAGATACAAGAGAAGGTAAGGTACCATTCATGTCATCAGATACAAGAGAAGGTAAGGTACCATTCATGTCATCAGATACAAGAGAAGGTAAGGTACCATTCATGTCATCAGATACAAGAGAAGGTAAGGTACCATTCATGTCATCAGATACAAGAGAAGGTAAGGTACCATTCATGTCATCAGATACAAGAGAAGGTAAGGTACCATTCATGACATCAGATACAAGAGAAGGTAAGGTACCATTCATGTCATCAGATACAAGAGAAGGTAAGGTACCATTCATGGCATCAGATACAAGAGAAGGTAAGGTACCATTCATGTCATCAGATACAAGAGAAGGTAAGGTACCATTCATGACATCAGATACAAGAGAAGGTAAGGTACCATTCATGACATCAGATACAAGAGAAGAGGGAAAGCACATTTTTTTTCTTCCTAGTGGTTATTCCTGAGCTATCTCTCAGGAACATTGCAAGAGGAAAAGCATATAACCATTTATATATTCTAAGTTAGTAGGATGGGTCCTTTGAATATAAGCTGCAATAAAAAATGGAAAGATATTGCATTCAATGCAGGGATGGGATTCTACCAGTTTGGACCAGTTTGGACAAATCAGATGCTCTGCTGATCAGCTGGAAGTGAACCAGTTTGCTGCGATGATCAGGTGGGTCCGCCTGTCCACCCCTGCACTTTATGGACCTATATCTTCTCAGCTGATTCACACGGCAGAGCAGATTGCCATGTCTCAGCTGTGTTTCTCTGCAGCAGTAACAGGGAAGGTAAGTTTTTGCAAACCTGTGCATGCGATCACCGAACAGTTCTTAAACTGGCAGGATCCCACCACTGTTTAAATGCTGCTTCGAAATTGATTTAATGATTCATGAAATGGCTCACACAAAATATAGCATTTACCTGTGGCATTTACCCTGTATTCTGTATTATTATTATCTGGCCGGCATTATCTAACGGAGGCAGATCGTATAAGCCAGTGATGGCAAACCTAGGGCACGAGTGCCACAGGTGGCATGCAGAGCCATGTCTGATGGCACACGGGCCATTGCCCTAGGTCAGCTCCAGCTCGCATGTGGGCACTGGCCAGCTTATTTTCATTTCACATGGAGGCTCTGGGAGGACATTTTCGGGGGTTGGGGGATGGCGTTTTTGCCCTCCCCAGGCTCCAGGGAAAGCTATGGAGTTTAGGGAGGGTGAAAAAGTGGCCTACTGGGGTTCTGCCGGGCTCTCTGGTAGGAGCCTCCCGAAAAATTCAAGGGTACAAATTTCAGACACACACACGTTTGAAAATTCAAAACAATGTTCTTTATCACAAAATTCAAAATAAACTAAGCACTCTTTTTGTATTGCAAAGAGCACTCGTCCCAAAACAACCGGGCAGTCTGTACAATTAAACTAAGCAGTGATTAAGTACTTAGCTAGCAGCTGTGAAGAAACTTCACACCCCTTCTTCTTCCAATGAAGTGAGACACACACACACACACATTGCTCTGCTTTGTTTTCAAAGGCGTGAAAAATCAATAAACAAAGTCCAGAAACCAGCAACACAGGATTCCTGACGAACTGCAATCAGATACTCTTCCACAACGGCCGAACCTACATGCTGCTATTTATAGCAGCAGCCCTAATTACTGGAGCCCCACCTAAACACAGGTGGCCGCTCTTATCTCCTGTAATATGTCCTTGCGTGGATCCAAAATGTCTTCATCCGAATCAATGGAAGATAAGGGAGATTGACAGCCTGGGCTGTGTGCCAAGCCCCCCTCTGTCGAGTCATTCCCACCTTCTTCTTCGTCCGAGGAAACTAAACTCTGAACTGACTCTGTCGGCAATAACACAGGCCTGTGACATGTTGACATTTCCCCAGCATTCCCTGGGGCAGGAGCTGGGCCAGAGCCAACCACAACAACTGGGCCCATCGGAGGTTGGGAAATGGGCTGTTTCTGGCCTACAGAAGGCCTCTGGTGGGGGCAGAGGAGGCAATTTTCACCCTCTCCAGGCACTGAATTATGGGTGTGGGTACTCATTCAGGCATTATAGTGTGCGCGCACGCGCTTTCAGCACCTGGGGGGGAGGGGGAAGGTTCGCCATCACTGGTATAAGCTAAACAGATCTGCTGTTAAAAGATCACAACTGAACACAAAGTTGCTATTCTTAAGGTTAGCTTAACTCAGAGTTAAAAAATAGTCCAAATATTTGTTATATTTATTTATTTTTATCCCCCATTTATTATTTTTATAATAAATCAAAGCAGTGAACATATTGAATCCCTTCCCCCCCCCTATTTTCCTCATGACTGTGTGAGATGATTGGACTGAGAGAGACAGGGTGTTTGTACCTACAGGACTAGAAATCCCTGTTGCCTGGCTTCTAGGCCAGCACCCTAACCACTACAGGTAATCCATGAAAGCGGTCAAACAGGCCAACTGGAAGTTTTTTTTCTGAACTTCCGGTTGGCCTATTTGGCCATTTTTCGCTGTCCCCATGCTTCAGAAGGCTTCCCTGAAGCCTGTGGACAGCAAAAACAGCCAAAAAGAAGGCCGAAAATCAGCTGGCCAGCACGTACATGCGCGCTGGAGCAGACATGGGGCAATGCCTCACGTGCCCTCCAATATGTCTCCATGTGCCACCTGTGGCAAGCCTGCCATAGGTTCTCCACCACGGCTCTAGTCCTTTTCCCACTAAAGATCCTTCACTGATGTTTATGTGCTGGGAAAAATAAATCAGCATTGTTCAGATATCTAATGTCACTAAGGAGAAAAAATACAATGAATAAACTGTTGTATTATTTGATTCCATGAGCAGACAGAAAACAGCAGGAGAATTCATTGGATTTTAGGAGAAATTTTAGGTGTGAGGGGGAACAAAGACTGTTATGGAAATGCCAAGTTTCAAAAAATACAAGTGAATGCAATGAATATTTACCAAACTGAGGATTTTAGCTATTGTTTGTTTAAGTAGTAGGTACAATAGAGAAAAACAAAGCCTTCTCTGTGGCGGCCCCGACTCTCTGGAACCAGCTGCCCCCGGAGATTAGAACTGCCCCCACCCTCCTTGCCTTCCGTAAACTCCTTAAAACTCACCTCTGCCATCAGGCATGGGGAAATTGAGGCATTCCCCCCTCCCCCGGGCCTATACAATTTATGTATGGTATGTCTGTGTCTATGTCTGGTTTAATAATGGTTTTTTTTTAATTTTTTTTAATTTATTAGATTTGTTGTGAATTGTTTTATTTATTTATTTATTTATTTATTTATTTATTTATTTATTTATTTATTTATTTATTTAGATTTGTATGCCGCCCCTCTCCGCAGACTCGGGGCGGCTCACAACAAAGTGGGGGGGAAAAACAGTTTACAACAAATCTAAATTTCTACTAAAAACATTTAAAAGAAACCCCATTTTCTAAACACACATACATACACACATACCATTCATAAATTGTATATGCCCGGGGGAGATGTCTCAGTTCCCCCATGCCTGACGACACAGGTGGGTCTTAAGGAGCTTACGAAAGGCAAGGAGAGTAGGGGCAGTTCTAATCTCTGGGGGGGAGTTGGTTCCAGAGGGTTGTGGCCGCCACAGAGAAGGCTCTTCCCCTGGGGCCCGCCAACCGACATTGTTTAGTTGACAGGACCCGGAGAAGGTCCACTCTGTGGGACCTAATCGGTCGCTGGGATTCGTGCGGCAGTAGGCGGTCTCGGAGATATTCTGGTCCAGTGCCATGAAGGGCTTTAAAGGTCATAACCAACACTTTGAATTGTGACCGGAAGTTGATCGGCAACCAATGCAGACTGCGGAGTGTTGGTGAAACATGGGCATACCTAGGTAGGCCCATGACTGCTCTCGCAGCTGCATTCTGCACGATCTGAAGTTTCCGAACACTTTTCAAAGGTAGCCCCATGTAGAGAGCATTACAGTAGTCGAACCTCGAGGTGATGAGGGCATGAGTGACTGTGAGCAGTGAGTCCCAGTCCAGATAGGGTCGCAACTGGTGCACCAGGCGAACCTGGGCAAACGCCCCCCTCGCCACAGCTGAAAGATGGTTCTCTAATGTGAGCTGTGGATCGAGGAGGACACCCAAGTTGCAGACCCTCTCCAAGGGGGTCAATAATTCCCCCCCCAGGGTAATGGAAGGACAGATGGAATTGTCCTTGGGAGGCAAAACCCACAGCCACTCCGTCTTATCTGGGTTGAGTTTGAGTCTGGTGACACCCATCCAGGCCCCAACAGCCTCCAGACACCGGCACATCACTTCCACTGCTTCGTTGACTGGACATGGGGTGGAGATGTAAAGCTGGGTATCATCAGCGTACTGATGATACCTCACCCCATGCCCTTGGATGATCTCACCCAGCGGTTTCATGTAGATATTGAATAGCAGGGGGGAGAGGACCGACCCCTGAGGCACCCCACAAGGATCCCCTCCCCAAGGAAACGTTGATAATCTCCTGGACCCAGCTCCGTGTCATCTCTCTGCTGGCCAAAACCAGCCATGAGGGACACGGATCCAGTAAACAGGTGGCGGAACTCACAGCTCCAATGGCCTTGTCCACTTCATCAGGTGTCACCAGATCAAACTCTTCCCAGACAGGTGGACAAGTACGTGCCCCAGTCACCTCAACTGACTCGCGCCACGGAGAGGTCGCAAAGGCGCAATCCGATCAAGAGCCTCCGCTGCAGCCTTGTTCCAGGCTTCCGCAAGAGACTCCGTCGAACTGTGGACGAGTGCATCTGGAATAACCCCAAGCGCCGTCTGAAAGCCCTCTGGGTCCATCAGGCATCTGGTGCGGAACATCTTAATTGGTTCCGCCTCCCTGCTGGGAACGATTGGAGCCAGGAAGTCAAGCCGTAGTAGAAAATGGTCTGACCATGACATAGGCAACACTTCTAAGCCCCTTAGTCTCAGACCATTGCTCAATTGCTCAGAGAGGAATACCATGTCGGGTGCGTGTCCTCCCTCGTGAGTCGGACCCTGTATTACTTGAGTCAGGTCCATGGCTGTCATGGTGGCCATGAACTCCTGTGCCAGTCCAGAGGCTTCGCCGAGTGACGGCAGATTGAAGTCCTCCAAGACAATAAGTGTGGGGAACTCCACCGCCAACCCGGCTACCTCCTCGAGCAGCACAGGCAGGGCTTTTGACACGCAGCAGGGAGGCAGGTATGTGAGAAACAAGCCCACCTGAACCCCTAAGTCCAACTTCATCAAGAGAGACTCACAACCCGCAATCTCTGGAGCAATGAGTCCACGTAGGCAAAGGCACTCCCTGGCTATAATAGCCACTCCTCCCCCCCTTCCCTGGGGTCGAGGTTGATGCCATATCTGAAACCCAGCTGGGCAAATTTCAGAGAGAGGAACTCCTCCCTCTGGGCCCAGCCAGGTTTCAGTAATACATGCCAGGTCGGCCTCCTCATCCAGGATTAAATCCCGGATGAGGAGAGCTTTATTTATCTCCGACCTGGCATTAAGCAGCAGCAACCTGAGCCCAGGGCCAGAATTACACTCATCACCAGTACCCAAGATTGAGCTCACAGAGCCAGAACAAGGGACCGTTATTAAGCAACGGTCCCTCGTTCCCCTGGAACGGCTAACTCTGTGGCCCCCGCCATATCTGCCTCTCCCCAGCAACACCGGAATATTCTGACCCTCTGTCACCCCAGAGATTAGTGCCCCTTCCCCTCCCGCCTCTCCGGCATCAGGTGGGCCAAGTCTATCATTCATACTGTTTCCATTTATCACATTCATACCATAATCCCACCCGCCCCAACCATTGCATTCATACCAATCATTCGTCCCATATCTACCCCAATCATCCATTAATTACGAAACCCCCTAGCAATATTAAAATGAATTAAATTAATAATAATTAAAATACTAATAATATATATCACAATATAAAATAGAGAATAAAAAGTTCATAGATTAATAGTTAATAATATAAAATCAGAGCTTAGCTATTAATTAAAGTTGGTAAAGTGCAAAGTTCTAAAGTGCTAAAAAATATAGGAAATGATTAAAAATCAACTATCCATCAAGTCAGCAATACTGACACCAGTTCTTAAAGGTGAGTTCTGGGGGTGGGGGAAAGAATTGATCAGGGGAAAGATGTTGTTGAGGGAGAAGTCTTGGCATATTGTTGTTAAGTTTTTGGTGCCAGCCACTGCCACTGGGTGGCACTCTCAGGTCTTTCTCTGGGTTCTCAGTCACTTCCACTCCTCTGCTCTTACAATGCTTCCAGGTCTCCAGACCCTCTGCAGTCTTATAAGGTCTTAATAGAAACTCCATGTGGGCTCAGTAGGGCGAGCTTCAGGCACTGTCTCAGTCTCAGTTCCTCTTTCCTCCTTCCTCTTTCTTTCCTCTCCTTCCTCCCACTAGTTCATTCCTCCATAGTCCCTCCGGCGCCGGGTGCTCCCACCATACAGCTCCTTGGCGTCTCGGGTCTATGCAGTGGGGGGAGGGCAATTTCAGACTTCGCCCCTCTTTCTCCCCTCTCTCCTTCCTCTCGGTGCACGCTCTCTCCTCCCGTCAGCTGTCCTTCCTTGTACACTCGAGACCCCTCCAGGGGACCATCAGCTTCAGGAGACCTCCTCCAAAAAAGGCTTCCCCCGGAGTCTGGGTCGTCCAAGCCAGTTGTTTCTTGGTTGGCTCCCTCTCCCTCTCCCTGGCCGTCACTGTCCTCCACTCTTCCCTTCTCCGACTCACCCGACTCACTCCCGACTCACTCCCGGCAGCGCGGCTCAGTTGTAGATGGTAGCCGCCATTCCTCCGTGTCTCCGCCAACCCGACTCCAGGCGTGTTCGTGGCCAAACAGCTCGCCACCGCCACGAACACCGCCGAATCTAGGATTTCAGGAAACGGGGACACTTCGCCTCCCCAGAACTTCAAAGCAGGTTTGCTGACTCAACGGGGGGTTCCTATATTTTTCCTTTGATGTTTAGCCGTAGTCCAGTGGAGCTATATTCCACCCTTCTCCTCCCTTTATTATATGTTATGAGCTGCCGCGAGTCTACGGAGAGGGGCGGCATACAAATCTAATAAATAAATAAATGAAAGGGTATCATGTGATATATGCAGCACAAACCACAAAATTTCAGAAAATGGTACTCAAAAAATTGGAAGAGAGAAACATTGACTCAACATCCAGAAGGTCAACAAGTATCGACCTTGTTGACCTTGTTGATCTCACTCAGCAACAGAGTTGTAACTTGTGCTCCAAATAAATCTGGGCTACAAAAGGTCTGCCCATGATTACATGAGTTCAAAGACCTCTGTTACATAGTTATATTTAAACATAAACTACATCCTTTGCAGTAGTGGGTTCTAAATCCTGTCACTACTGGTTTGCATAGCGCCTGCACATGTGTATGACACTTCTGCACAGAAGCATCACCGGTGGGCGGAACCACCCATTATTGCTGCTATTAGTTTGCAGAATCAGGCCAAACCAGGAGCCACCCACTGCTGATCCTTTGGTAATATTCCGAGTTATGAGAGTAATTAATACTCTTAAAATAGATCTATGTTATATGAGGAGCCAATGCACATGGTTTCATTTGTTTATTTAATTAATTAATTTTGTATGTGTATTTCTGGACTTCCTTTTGGGTTTTTTTTAATAGTAGTTAACAGTATGTAGGCACCACATTCAGTTGGAAAAAGGACCAGCGTATTTTAAATTCCCTGTGTCACTATCAGACGTTGCAAGCAATATGCTGACGAAGGAACCTAAGTAAAAGTTAAGAGACAGAGAAGCAAGTTGCAATTCCCATGAAAATAGCAGAAAAAAAGCTATTTCCAACTTTCTGCAGGAAGCTCTTTTTGTGATCTTTTAAGATCAAATAAGGAAAGCTGTTGTGTGTTGGGCATCATTTTGTCTGAATTGTAATCCTTCTTTCTCCAGAATATTGAGATTAGCTGTTGATTTACATCTAATCTTTTACTTATTTCAAGGTCACATAAATACAATTTATTTTTTAGGTTTGTATTGTTTTATTGTTTTATTTTTTAGGTTTGTATTGTTTTATTGTTTTATTTTTTAGGTTTGTATTGTTTTATTGTTTTATTTTTTAGGTTTGTATTGTTTTATTGTTTTTTTGTAATGTTTTATTTAGATAGTTTGGTCTCCTGCCTTAGACATGAAAGCCAGCTAAGTAACCTTCGGCAGATTTTAAAGCAACAGGATTTAGATTATGCAGAAACTTTGCAATTTGTTAACGATTGATACCTTCAATTGTTACCGATTGATACTTATGTGTAATGGATGTTTGCAGATTTGTGATTACTTCACTTACAGGGAGTGGGAGGGAGGAGGACTTTAGTGCAATAAATAACATGACTATAGAGCCATCTAGTGGTCAAATTAAAAATTACTTAACATGACCATTTTGTGCATAGAAAATAAATCCAGGAAGGATTTAATGGTATGGTTCTTGCATAGTTCTGTCGGTGAAACCAGATAGTATTGGCTTACATTGTCCATCTTTAATCTACCTTCCTCAGTTTCTTCCTTCATGTACCCTGATGGCTGAACATTTTAAAATAAAGATCTATTTATGTTATTAATCCAAATCAAACATTTTTCCCTATAAGATCAGCTATGTTAAATGTAACAAAAAAGGAATGATATTGAAACAGAAGCTAAGAAATGGTACTGCTAAAAATGACCATCCTTATATTTTGGAGAGAATGGTTTTCGAGGAACACATACAGCTTGATCAGAGTAATATTAAATCAAGATTTTTGCGTGCATTTGGTAGAATAGATTAACAGAATAGATAGAAAACAAATCTTGATTTCCAGCAATCAATATACATTGACCAATGATCAGCCCTTAGCATTTTTCTATTACTGTTTAATCTATTGCTAAGACATTTATAACATGATTTTTCAGTTCAAATGAAGCACTCAGGTCAGCCAACATTAATAGAAGTCTTTAGCAGGAAAGATAATCAATCTGGGAAACCAGAGGATAGCAGTTAATTGCATTGCAGTATAGAAACAAAAAAAGCTGCTAGAAAGAGTTTAGCAAGTTTTAGGCCTCAATAATGAGTTCCTCCATGAGGTAACTGGTTGGCTGTTTACAATGTAAATTTTACAGTACGATTGTAAGTTATTTGCATTTTGCAAATAACTATTAATATTAACAACTATTAATTATTTGCAAGGCATTTTGTTCACTCCAAAATCCATTCCTCAGCTACAGCTGATTTTCAAAAAAGTAAAATTAAAACTGGACAATATGTAAGAGGAAGAATGGGACGCCATTACCGTTAAAGTAAATAGAAAGGGATTTTTAAAGTTTCTTTCTTTTTGCTCTTCACATCCCCATTCTACACATACCTCACCCCACATTTAAATCCACATACAGTATCAGTAACAGGAGACGTTCCTGAGGATTGGAGAATGGCCAGTGTTGTGCCTATCTACAAGAAGGGCAGTAGAGAAGAAGCTGGTAACTACAGGCTAGTTAGCTTGACATCAGTTATAGTTAAAATGATGGAGACTCTACTCAAAAAGAGGATAAATCAGCACCTAAAAACAATAACTTATTGGACCCAAATCAGCATGGCTTTACTGAAGGCAAATCATGTCAGACTAATCTCATTGATTTCTTTGACTATGTCACAAAGGTGTTGGATCAAGGTGGTGCTGTGGATATTGCCTATCTGGACTTCAGCAAAGCCTTTGATACAGTTCCACATAAAGAGCTGATAGATAAATTAGTGAAGATTGGACTTAATCCCTGGATAGTTCAATGGATTTGCAGCTGGCTGAAGCGTAGACATCAGAGAGTTATTGTTTAATGGTGAGTATTCTGAGCAGAGACAGGTTACAAGCGGTGTGCCACAAGGGTCTGTTCTGGGTCCTATTCTTTTTAATATGTTTGTGAGTGACATAGGGGAAGGTTTGGTAGGGAAGGTTTGCCTATTTGCCGATGACTCTAAAGTGTGCAATAGGGTTGATATTCCTGGAGGCGTTTGTAATATGGTAAATGATTTAGCTTTACTAGATAAATGGTCAAAGCAATGGAAACGGCAGTTTAATGTTTCCAAATGTAAAATAATGCACTTGGGGAAAAGGAATCCTCACTCTGAGTATTGTATTGGCAGTTCTGTGTTAGCAAAAACTTCAGAAGAGAAGGATTTAGGGGTAGTGATTTCTGACAGTCTCCAAATGGGTGAGCAGTGTGGTCGGGAAAGCAAGTAGGATGCTTGGCTGCATAGCTAGAGCTATAACAAGCAGGAAGAGGGAGATTGTGATCCCGCTATATAGAGCACTGTTGAGACCACATTTGGAATACTGTATTCAGTTCTGGAGACCTCACCTACAAAAAGATATTGACAAAATTGAACGAGACAACAATTGGGATTAGAATTTCTGTGCTAAGCAAGATGATTGTTAAATGAGTTGCACCCAATTTTACAGCTATTTTTCCATAGTTGTTAAGTGAATCACTGAAGTTAAGTGAATCGCATAGTCATTAAGTAAATCCAGCTACCCCCCCTTGACTATTTGTTGGCATCTGACTGGGAAGTCAGAAGAGGTGACCACATGACTCCAGGATGCTGCAACCATTATAAATGCATATTGGTTTCCATGTGTCCAAATTTTGATCACATGACCATGGGGATGCTATGACAGTCTTAAATGTACTGTAGGGCATAAGCAGGAATGGGTCCTAAGTTATGTCGCCGCTGGTTCACTTCCTCCTGGGCCACTGGCTGAGCCTCGTGGAAGGCACATGTGCATGTGCAGTGCCAAAAATTCCCCAAAAAAAATTCCCCAAAAGAAGAAGCTGAAAACAAGATGGTGGTGCATGCACAGTGCCAGAAACTCGGCTTCTGCGCATGTGCAGAAGGGAAAAAAACAGCAGAAAAATCTCCCCCTCCGAAAAAAAAACATCTAAAAAAAGATGGCGGTGTCCATGAACCAGCACTAACAGAACCAATTCTATGATGTCACCGTGATGTCACTAGCTGTTTGCTACTGGTTCTATAGAACCGGAAGGAAACCCCCCCCCCCTCTGCTCATAAGTCACTTTTTCACTGCCCTTGTAACTTGAAATAATTGAAAGTCAAGGACTACCTGTATTGTACTAGATGGGCTAGTGATATTAATCAACACAAATTCAATTCAATTCAATTTATTAGATTTGTATGCCGCCCCTCTCCGAAGACTCAGGGCGGCTCACAACAATAATAAAAACAATATTCCAGCGAAAACAAATCTAATATTAAAAACCACATAAATCCCTATCATATTTAAAAAAGCAAACAACATATACATACTCAAACATAAATATAAAAAAGCCTGGGGGAAAGGTGTCTCAACTCCCCCATGCCTGGCGGTATAGATGGGTCTTGAGTAATTTACGAAAGACAAGGAGGGTGGGGGCAGTTCTAATCTCCGGGGGGAGTTGATTCCAGAGGGCTGGGGCCGCCACAGAGAAGGCTTTTCCCCTGGGGCCCGCCAAACAGCATTGTTTGGTCAACGGGACCCGGAGAAGGCCAACTCTGTGGGACCTTATCGGTCGCTGGGATTCGTGCGGTAGCAGGCGGTTCTGGAGGTACTGTGGTCCAATGCCATGCAGGGCTTTAAAGGTCATAACCAACACTTTGAATTGTGACCGGAAAGCATGTATATAAGTCACAGGAAAATAAGCATAGGGGTGGGGAGGGGAGAGAGAAGAGAAGAGGTACTACACTAGGATTCCACGCAAAATCAAGATAAAAAAAATAATACCTGGAGGAATATTCCATATTTCATAATGTCAAGGATTCATTCATGGAGGGTAACTGATGTAGAAAGAGGAAATGATGGATCATGATCACATTATGCCCTAGTAACTGTCCTGGGATCTCTATTATTTTCCAGACAGTGTTATTCCAGATGTTGATCTTCAGCTCAAAAAGTATATAATAACATTTCCTCAATTTCTGTTTGTCCCTGCTGACGAGAAATAGAGTCACAATATGGTCCTCAGAGAGAGGGTTTCTAACCCTTGGAATACTCTCTGCTGGTGCTCTGCCACGTTTCCAGCCCTTTACAAATAGTAGTAAACCCGGAAAGTTGGCTGTCAGGCCAAATTTGAGTTTGATTCAGTTACAAAAGTGGCCTTTATGTTTGCTTTGAGAGTGCATCCAACGGCCAAGAGAGTTATTGCAAAAAGAACCGGGGGCATGGCCCTTGTGATGACATTCTCTTCTTTTCTTACCAAGGTCATCAGTTAAGCTCCAGATACATTAGAGGATTCACGTAGGGATTGGCTTGTTGAAAATATATCAGGAAGAAAAAGGAAAGACAAACCTTACTTAAGGTGCTTGAAGCTTCACTAAAATCTCCACAAAATATTCAGACTCGGGGCCATAAAGATAAGCAATTGTTGCATGAGTGAAAACTACTTTCAGTTATTATTATTATTATTATTATTATTATTATTATTATTATTATTATTATTTATTGGATTTGTATGCCGCCCCTCTCCGCAGACTCGGGGCGGCTAACAACAGCAGTAAAACAGTATAACAAAATTAAAAACCCATTATATAAAAACCAATCATACATACAAACATACCATGCATAAAATTGTAAAGGCCTAGGCTAGGGGGAAAGTGTATCTCAGTTCCCCCATGCCAGGCGGCAGAGGTGGGTTTTAAGCAGCTTACGAAAGGCAAGGAGGGTGGGAGCAATTCTAATCTCTGGGGGGAGTTGGTTCCAGAGGGTTGGGGCCACCACAGAGAAGGCTCTTCCTCTGGGTCCCGCCAAGTGACATTGTTTGGTTGACGGGACCCGGAGAAGACCTACTCTGTGGGACCTAACTGGTCGCTGGGATTCGTGCAGCAGAAGGCGGTCCCTGAGGTAATCTGGTCCGGTGCCATGAAGGGCTTTATAGGTCATAACCAAAACTTTGAATTGTGACCGGAAACTGATCGGCAACCAATGCAGACTGCAGAGTGTTGGAGTAACATGGGCATATTTGGGAAAGCCCATGATTGCTCTCGCAGCTGCATTCTGCACGATCTGAAGTTTCCGAACACTTTTCAAAGGTAGCCCCATGTAGAGAGTTAGGTTGGAGGGCTACATATTGACTGCTAACTAAAAATATTATTGTTGCCTATAATTCCCTAAACAACTATGGTCAGCTTTTCATCAGGTATTCTAACTACTATGAAGTAATAGTAGTGGAAGAAGGAGGTTTGGGGAACATGGCATTGGAAAAATCAAATATATCTTATGGGCTCCGTATTTGATTTTTCATTGTACTTCTAAATTCTAAAGTTAATGTACAATCTCCAAGCTAAACACGGAGAGGGGCGGCATACAAATCCAATAAATAAATAAATAAAAGCTGCAAAGATCAGGTACTAGAAGATAGCTACCTAGCAATTCACAGGCTGTTGAAAGCAGAATGTGAAATCACAGAAACTGGGATGAAGTTAACATTTAATAGATGAAATCAAATTAATTATTTTAAAGTTAATGGTTAAGTATTATTTCAATTTCAACTGATAAAAATTGGGAGATTGTAAGCTCTTAGGACCATTCTTAAACGTCAACTTCCCACCATTATCTTCCTTTTCATATTTGTGGCTCTATTCCTATGTTTGTTCTCATAGTTAGATCCATTTCTTAGGTAGTCCTCAACTTTCAACCTCAAATGGGACCAAAATTTCTGGTTTCCAAGCATTGAAGTTTTGACAATATGATGATGTGGATGCTGTGACAATTGTAAGAATTAGTTATAAGTTACGTCGCTACAGAGCACTGCACACCAAGACAACTAGACACAAGAACAGTTTTTTCCCGAACGCCATCACTCTACTAAACAAATAATTCCCTCAACACTGTCAGACTTTCTACTAAATCTGCACTTCTATTCTACTAGTTTTCCTCATCATTCCTATCACCCATTTCCTCCCATGTTGACTGTATGACTGTAACTTGTTGCGTATATCCTAAGATTTTTATTAATATTGCTTCTTCATTGCTTATTTGACCCCTATGACAATCATTAAGTGTTGTACCACATGATTCTTGACAAATGTATATTTTATTTTATGTACGTTGAGAGCATATGCACCAAGACAAATTCCTTGTGTGTCCAATTACACTTGGCCAATAAAATTCTATTCTATTCTATTCTATTATTGACTGACATTGTAACTTCAGACAGTGGCTAAACAAATGGTTGTAAGTTACATCACTAAGCTTAAACCCATTGCCACTTGCAATCTGTAGAACCCAAGTGTCAAACTTGTGATGTTATGTTGCCGTCACGCAATGTATCACAATATTTTTTCCCTTCGGGGAGCTGGGGTAACCATGGCCTACG
This sequence comes from Erythrolamprus reginae, assembly GCF_031021105.1. Classification (NCBI taxonomy): domain Eukaryota; kingdom Metazoa; phylum Chordata; class Lepidosauria; order Squamata; family Dipsadidae; genus Erythrolamprus; species Erythrolamprus reginae. The sequence goes on from NC_091950.1 coordinate 121,423,312, forward strand.
CATGATGCAGCTGGCTGCCGTTTGACACCCCTGCCAGTACTAGGCCAAAGATTCCAACTGATTTTTAAGCAGTAGCTTTAACCTCCGCTCAGCTTATACAAAGGAAGAGTTATATGTTTTTTTTCTGTTGAGAGGTTAAAGGTATTGGTTAAAGGTCTAGAGATTAAAGCTACTGCTTAGAGCAGTGTTTCCCAACCTTTTTTGAGCCGCGGCACATTATTCACATTTTCAAAATCCTGGGGAACATTGAGCGGGGGGAGGGGGCTAAAAAAAAGTTTGGACAAAAAAAATATCTCTCTTCTTCTCTTTCACTCTATTTCTCTGTCCCTCCCTCTTTCTCTCTCTTCCTTCCTCTTTCTTTCTTTCTCTCTCTCCTTCCCTATTTCTTTCTCTCTTCCTTCCTTCATCTCTTTTTTGCTCTTTCTCTCTTCCTCCTTCCCTCCCTCTATGTCTCTCTCCCTCCTTCCCCCTCTCTTGCTCTCTCTCTTGCTTTCTTTCTCTCTCTCTCTTGCTTTCTCTCTCTTTCTCTGTCTCTCTGTCTCTCTTTATCTCTCTCTTGCTATCTCTCTCTTTCTTTCTCTCTGTCTCTCTTGCTATCTCTCTCTTTTAAAGGAGACTTGTCGCTGCCCCCACCAGGGTGGGTGGGGCGCTGCCGGTGCCTCCGACCTGGAGCTCCCGCTCGCAGCCGCCGCCCCGGCTACCATCTGATGCCGCTGCTGCCGGCGCTCTCCTGCTGGGCCCCAAAGCTCATCTGCCGCAAAGAAGGAAGGCGCGAAGAATGAAGCTCAGCTTCCGGTCTCGGAAGCTGAGCTTCGCGGCACACCTGAGTCTGACCATGTCTCGCGGCACACTAGTGTGCCGCAGCACACTGGTTGAAAAACACTGGCTTAGAGGTTAAAGTTCCAGAGGTTAAAGCTTACAGGCAGACTCCCTGGGTTCAAATCCCGGTAAGGATATGGCTAGCTGATGAGAGCAAAATAGCTTGAAATAGATCTATACTAATCTCCCTTCCTTTCCATTATAAGCAAAAATATGTTATACATATAGAATATAGTTTGTCAGATATAAAAATTTAGCTGCCTTGGATATGGCCTCTGGAGGGACCATATCCCTCTGGAGGGACCGAGAGGCAAAAAGAAGCAGTATGCTCCCTTCAGTATTTTGGTATACTAGGGTGACTCAACAGAAAAAAACCATATAACTCTTCCCAGGTACAAGCTGAGAGGAGGAGAACCTATGGTCTAGAGCAGCGTTTCCCAACCGGTGTGCCGTGGCACAGTAGTGTGCCGCGAGACACGGTCAGGTGTGCCGCAGGAAGCTCCAGGTGGGCGGGGCACTGCCAGTGCCGGACCGCCAGTGCCTCCAACCTGGAGCTCCCACTCGCAACTGTCCCCCGGCTACTGCCCGATGCAGCTGTTTCCGGCTGGGCCGCGGCTCCCTTTACTTCAAGCCTTCTTTCCCAGCTTTTTTGGCCGGAATAACCCCCTTTCTCCAAGGCAGCGACTTAGCCGGGCTGTGTTGAATGCTTACAGAATTAAAGTGAGTTTAATCGGGGCTTCAGTCAGCGGCCCTTCCTTGACGCTACCTGTGAAGGGGCATTGAAGCTCCCCCTAACTCGAAGTCCTCCGTTCTGGTCTCCGGGGCATGAGGGGGGGGGACTCGGGTATTTACTGAGGGAAGATATTCGCGCCAGACGCGGGCAAGCAAAAAAGGAGGGAAGGTCGCCAAGCGGAGGCGAGGCTCCTCCACAGACGGCGGAGTTTTAACTCTTGCGCGCCCTTTGGGGGGGCGGGGGGCGGGAGGGAGAAAAACGGGGCTCGGAGAGAGAGAGCCTGAGGAGACCCGGCGTCAGCCAATTGACTCCGGAACGGCAGAGCCTCTCCTCTTTTTTTTCCCTGCGGGAGTCAGCCGGAAACGGTGCCTCTGGCCAAACGCGCCCCTGGCTTCTCTGCCCTGCCCCATTGCCCGTCCGATCCGCCCACTGTCCTCCTCCTCCTCCTCCGCCGCCTCCTGTATTGGGGCGTGATCCGCCCCCTCTCCTTCGCTGCCGGAGAGAGAATGGAGGGCGCCGTTGTCTTCGCCTCCGCCCGCCGGCTCCCCTCGCCCTCCCAGACGTCCCCAGCGCCCGGCCGCGCGCCGCCTCCCGTTAGCCCGGCCGACCTTTCCCTGCTGCCGTTTTCATGGCGCTCGCTCGCTTCTCCGGTCAGCAAAGCCATCTGCCCAGGAAAGCGCCGCGCCGCGCTTGCTGGCCGGAAAAGCGAGCGATCCGGGAGTCCGGGACTGTGTGGCTTTGCGCCATGAAGAGAAAACGGCAGCAGGGAAAGGTCAGCCGGGCTAACGGGAGGCGGCGCGTGGCCGGGCGCTGGGAACGTCTGGGAGGGCAAGGAGGCTGATGGCTGCTGTTGCCTCTTAGCTGCAGAGCCGGCGGGCGGAGGCGAAGACAACGGCGCCCTCCATTCTCTCTCCAGCTCTCTCTCTCTCTTTCTTTTTCTCTCTGTTGCCGGCATGGTGAACGACAGAGAAAGAGAGAGAGAGAAAAAGGAGGGGAGAGAGAATGAGAGAAAGAGAGAAAGAGAAAGAGAGGGAAAGAAAGCAAGAGAGAGAAAGAGAGGGGGGAAGGAGGGAGAGGGAAAGACATGGAGGGAGGGAAGGAGGGAGAGAGAAAGAGCAAAAAAGAGGAAGAAAGAAAGAGGGATGGAGAGAGAAAGAAGGGAAGGAAGAGAGAGAAAGAGGGAGGGAGAAATAGAGTGAAATGGAGGAAGAGATTTTTTTTTGTCCAAACTTTTCTTTAGCCCCGCCCCCCGCCCCCCCTTCAGTGTTCCCCAGAATTTTGAAAATATGAATAATGTGCCGCGGCTCAAAAAAGGTTGGGAAACACTGGTCTAGAGGTTAAAGCTACTGCCTTACAGGCAGACTCCCTGGTTCAAATCCCAATAAAGGTATGGCTAGCTGATGAGAGCAAAATAGCTTGAACTAGATCTATACTAGTTTCCCTTCCTTTTCATTATCAGCAAAAATATATTACACACACACAAGCACACACACACACACACACACAATCTAAATAATTTAAGAACAGATATAAAAATCTGTTTGTATACAGGCAATTGATTCCTCTGAGGAGAACAAATAACAACAATTAGAATATTCATGACTGGGAGAGCCATGTTAACAAGATTAGCCAATGAATAGGCATAGCAACTGAATCAGCCAATAGGAGCTAACCACTTCCGAATCTGTGCAGAGATTCGAAACTGAATACTTCAGCTTAAGGCTGGGTGTGGCTCCAGTCTTCATTCTGTACGCTTTCATTCTGAACTCTGCTGAAATGAAACTAACTATTCTCTGCTACCTGTAACTGTTTGAAGTAGAATCCATATTGGCATTGTAAAATGTACTTCATCTATACAAATCAGTCATCTGTGTGTGCTTCTGATTTTGATTTTGCAACAAACTTTAATAAACAATAATACATAAATAATACTTTTTGTGTTACCACAATACAATACTTTAGATTAGCTGTCTATTGCTGTCTAACAATAGGATGGGTATTCCTAGAAATAAAGGAGTGCTGAAAGATTTCTGTATTATCACATGTTTCAGAAGTGAGATTCTCATGATGCGTGCAGAGTTGAGAGAATTACTTTTCAGATGGTCTCATCCATATTGTTTAATTCTTGACATAAACTTGTTTCAGTAAAATAATTCTGTAGCACAATGCATTTCTCATCATAAAAAATTGATTCAGATCAAATAAGTTCATGGACTATGTCTAAACTAAAAGAGAACATTTATCTTCATATCAGGATAAAGTCGCCAAAGGTTTATTCACATAATTTATATGTATCGTCTGTATTTTTTAAGGGCCAAGGATACTGGCAAACTTGTTGGACAGATGAGAGTTGTGGAAATGTTGTGAAGGACTGTATTTATTCTGGCTCTGTTTTTATCCTTTTACAGATTGTAGATTGGCCGGGAATTGAAAATATGTACTCATCCAAATGAAATGTTTCTTCAAACTTTCTTCAGGAATCGTTGCCAATGCCTGCACTTGTTTCTAGAAATCTGGCAAATTAGCTGCTCTTTATTTCTCTCAAGTGTGTGAATGCATCCTTCACAGCTCTGTTTCTGATATCTCACCCTTATTTTTTACACGGATCACAACTGTCTTGCTTTGGATATAGCAAATTTATGGACTAATGGTCACTTTTAAAACACTAAAAGAGATTCCAATTACTTTAAAAAAAAACTTGCACAAATGGCTTTGCAATTTTTCTTTGACAAGGGCATTTTCCATGAGGTCAATGAAATCCAAGAAGGCCACTGTGTAGCCAATTATGTGGAGGCTTCTCAAGCACATGCCAAAGGAGAGGTTTTGATGTAGTAAAGAAGTACCTTCCCAATCTGTTCTGAAGTTACTGAGGAGGATCATATCCCAAAAAGGAAGCTGCACGTAGAGAAATGGCACAAGGATTGTGTCTACAGACTTCCTTTTCATCATTGATCATCTTATAGATGACATGCAAGCCCTATTAGCCATAAGTTAAAGCTAGCATCCACACTGGTAGGTTTTCTATGTCCATAGTTAAAGAGTGGGATGGCTGATCATTTTCAGTTTGGAAAAAATTGCAATTGGCCGAAGATTCCAACGGATATTTAAGCAGAAGCCATGAATTCCAAAGCAACCACATGTGATAACTGTGTTCTTTCACTGAGAACTAGTATACAAGCCAAAACTAAAACTGACATTATTTGAGAAATGGTAACTTAAACTTCCTATGATTCACTCTTAAGTTATTTTCCCCCATCCAATTCTTTACTGCCTCCAACATTCACAACCTGCACATAAAATATTTCAACTCCTGCCCTCAAAATGAAGCTATAGAGCACTGCACACCAGAACAACTAGGCACAAGAACAGTTTTCCCCGAATGCCAACACTCTACTAAACAATTAATTCACTCAACACTGTTAAACTATTCACTGTCTGCATTACTTTTAATTTTCTCATCGTCCCTATCACCCATCTCCTCTCACTTATGACTGCATGACTGTATAATTAATAATAATAATAATTTATTAGATTTGTATGCCGCCCCTCTCCGAAGACTCAGGGCGGCTCACAACAACGATAAAAACAATATTATAATGGCACAAATCTAATATTAAAAAACTAAAAACCCTATCATAATTAAAAACCAAACAGCACTGTAACTTGTTGCTTGCATCCTAACATTTATATTGATTGTTTCCCAGTATGATTTGATTGCTTATTTGTACCTTACAACTATTATTATCTTATAACTATTATTATTATAACTATTATTATTATCTTATAACTATTATTATTATTTGTACCTTATTAACTATTATTATCTACAAGACCGCCTTCTGCCGCACGAATCCCAGCGACCGGTTAGGTCCCACAGAGTTGGTCTCCTCCGGGTCCCGTCAATTAAACAATGTCATCTGGCAGGACCCAGGGGAAGAGCCTTCTCTGTTGCGGCTCCAACCCTCTGGAATCAGCTCCCTCCAGAGACCAGAACTGCCCCCACCTTCCTTGCCTTTCGTAAACTCCTTAAAACCCACCTCTGTCATCAGGTGTGGGGGAACTGAAACATCTCCCCCTGCCTATGTCGTTTTTTGTGTATGATATGATTGTATGTATGTTTTCATATATTGGGGTTTCTTTTCTTTTTTTTTTAGAATTTTTAAATGTACAGTGGTACCTCAGTACTTGAACGCTTTGGTTCTCGTACATTTCGGATAACGAACAAAATTTTTGGCAAAAATTTGCTTCGGTATCTGAACAAAAATTCGGATACCGAACAGCCACAGAAAATTTTGTTCATTATTCGAAATGTTACCGCCGGGGGCTGCTGCAATCCCAGCAGCTTCAGGGGGCTGAGGAGCTCTATAAGAGCTCCAAGCTGCAGGAAGGGTGGGGGCAGCTGCAATCTCGGCAGCTTCGGGGGGCTCCTTTCCTCATTGCTTCCTCTTATTACCTGTAAGCAGCTGCAAAAACTTTCTTCTTCCCGGCGGCGGCAACAGCGGCGATGTCCCTTCGAGGAGCAACAGCGCCGGGAACATCACGTGATGAAGGGAAGCCGCTGGAGCCATCTCAGCAGTTGCCGCCGCTCCAGCAGCTTCCCTTCATTACGTGACGTTTCTGGCGCTGTTGCTCATCGAAGGGAAGCCGCCGCCAGGAAGGAGAAAGTTTTTGCGGCTGCTTAAAGGTAATAATATGAAGCATTGAGGAAAATAGCCCCCCAAAGCTGCCGGGATTGCAGCTGCCCCCACCCTTCCTGCAGCTTGGAGTACCGAATTTATTTAGCCCATAGGAAATAAAGAAAATAAATTTAATTGGTTCCCAGCGAGTTAACAGGGGCTGGGAACCAAATAAATCCATTTCCATTATTTCCTATGGGATAAATAAATTCGGTACTCGACCAAATCGGTTCTCGACCACACTTCTGGAACGAATTGTGGTCGAGAACCGAGGTATCACTGTATTGTTATTTTAGATTCTAATTATTAGATTTGTCATTATATATTGTTTTTATCATTGCTGTGAGCCGCCCCGAGTCTACGGAGAGGGTCGGCATACAAATCTAATAAATAATAATAATAAGTGTTGTACCTTATGATTCTTGATGAATGTATCTTGTCTTTTTATGTACAATGAGAGCATATACACCAAATACAAATTCCACACTTGGCCAATAAAGAATTCTATTCACTGAACCCCAGATTAATGATATATAACTGTGTATCTTTAAGATGTACAGTAGTTGATACTTTTACAACGTTTCATGTAGATACTAACTAAGCCCTGAGGCACTCCATGCTAGAGTAGTTACATGCTCAATGGTTTACGTCCCATTACTACCAACTAGAACCACCTACATGGATGAGATTAGAAACATGGTAAACAGTGCCCCCACTCCCTGTCTTCATAGTGGTCCAGGAGGACACTATGGTTGATGTTCTTGAATGCATAATATGAACAGTCCCCACAGAAGAATCTGACTTTATTGATGTAAGATGTAATAACATAATCTTGAAAGCCTGCTGTGGCTTTCCTTCTTCTTACAGAAAGTAAAATTAAGATAGGGTTTTTTGACCTTCTTTTTTGTACTCCCTCTTTCCCTGAAAAGAGGATTGAATTACTATTTATTTTTTCTTACCATTCTCCTAACAAATCTTGCATTTATTTATTAAGATTCCCTCTGCACTTCTATATAGGTTGCAACATTTGTGGCTTTGCAAAGGTTGTCTTTCAACTAACCTAACTCCAGTTAGCATAGTTAATAATGAGAGCTGTATGGAAATGCTACCCAACAGTTGAAGTCCCAAATATTTCCTATTCCTGTTGTATATGATAACTTGAAGAATAAATAATCAACGCTCACTTTTTCCTTTTCCTTGCCTTGCCTTCCATTTTTACCCAACTTAAGTTATTTTGGATCAGCATCTTCTTAAGTAGAAAAACTCACAAATCCAACTTTTTATATTTCTTTCCCAGTTTCCTCAATTACATTCCAGCTACCAATGACTTTCATTCCTATCAACCTGACATTAGCTTTTCAAGATCTCTCATGAACTTTTATTGATTGTGTGATTTGCCAAACCATTGTACTTTTGATGCGGATGCCTCAAAGATTATTTCACAAGACATTCCTATTCCAAAATCCTCTTAACCCATTTGTTTGTTTATTCATCACATTTATATAGCCTCCCATCTCACAAAATGTGACTCTGAGCAGTGCAGAATAAAAACTGATAAAACAATATTTTTTAAATGATCAACAATTAAATAATAATAATAATATAATTTTTAAAAGGCATGTGTTCCTGATACGTTTCCTTTTTAAAGTATTGTATTAATGTAGATCTAATTTTAAAAATTATGGGTTTCAGATAATGACAAGATAATGCAGTTAATAAAGTATTTTGTCTATGCTATTGATTAGCATTGTATGAGAGGAAAAAAGATGAAATTAAAAAGGATACTTCTTTATTACACTGATGTGTTAGGTTTCTCTAGTTTTAATGTTTTTGTTCTGGTACATTACATAACTGTTATTTCTATTTATTGTACAATTATAATATGGTCAAATCTGAGTCATGCTAGGTAATTGGCATCTTTGTCCATCTTTAAACAATTCCATAAGTGTCCCACCACATGATGCCTACCTTTGGCATTGTAATTGAGTTGAGTTTTTTTAGAAAGAAAAATAATGGAAACCCCCACTTCTATGGAAAGCTGGAATGCCTTCAAAAGTAGTCAGCACATGAGCCAAAGTATCTGAATTTGAGAAAGATTAAAATAATACGTTATTTTTCATTATATGTTGGATAATCTCTTAAAAAGGAACATTCCACATTCCATATTACAGTCTTCTGGAATGGGGGTGGCAATGAATGTCCTGCTGTCTGACTGATTTCTCCTCCACAGGAATGTTGTTTGCCTCTATTGGGGTCTTTTAAAGTGAGATGAATCAAAATATGTTTACGGGGACATAGAGACAAGGCACTTAAGTCCCGTCCCCCCCTCTGTGTGTCCCAAAGGTGCTTTATCAAGAGGCAACTGGACTCTCTGTTTTTTCTTTGAAGACGTTTTCACTTCTCAACCAAGAAGTTCCTTCAGTTCCGACTGGGTGGTGGGGAATGGAAGGATTTATACTCCTTGCAGACAGCTGAATATTTGTATTATTTTAGTGGGTTGTTAAGGTCACCTGGAGGTTTATCTCTGTCATCAGGGTCACCTGAATGGTTGAAATTGATGTGGAGCATTCTTGGAACTGTTGAAAGGACTGTGTTGTAGATTGGAGAAAGATGATGTTATATCCCTCCCTTTCTGCTGTTCAGTTTTGACATAGGTGGCTTCCTTAACCCCTCTTTCAAACCAGTAATCCTCTATCCAAAATATGGACCTTGTTGTCTTGAAATGCAGATGGACTGTTGAATCTAGTCCTGATGTGTTTGTTCTTCTATGTTGTGCCATGCGTTTATGAAGTGGTGGTTTCATTTCCCCAATTTGTAGATGGCACACTGTACTGTAGTGTGGTATATGCAGTGTACTGCATATACCACATTGCTCAGCTTGTGTCTGGGTGTTTTATCCTTGGGATAAAACTTTTGCATTAGTGTATGCTTGAGTTTGGCACTGAAGATCCTCCTGAGCATTTCTGATTCCCCACCATCCCCATCATCCAGTCCAGTTGCCTCTTGAAAAATCACCTTTGGGACAACCATGGCCTGGATGACTGAGAATCTCTGTAGATGTGTTTGTGTGTGTTGCAAATTGAGCCATGTTCATCTCTTAAAACATTCCACAGAACTCCAGTTCCCAAATGTGATCCCATTCTCTCCGATGAGATCAGTAGCCCCACTATACGAAGGTTACAAAATTAATAGTAGTCACCGAACCAAAAGTATTCTCTACCACATAGTATAAAAAGGAGGGAGTGGAAAACTTCTTCAAGGTAATCTAGGTTAGTAAATACTAAAAGAGCTGCATTGTTTGTGGCTTAGAACTTTAGAGGTGAAAACCAGCTCAAAACCATGTGAACAGTAAGTGTAGATTATAAAGCAGATCACAATAAGATTATATAACAGAGTCTTAGGTCAATTTCATATGCAGATGTTGTCCTCTTTGAATGCCAAGCATATTTTCTTAAGCATCTGCTGTGGCATAGAATGAATAGCAAAATTTCTATTTTGTGATATGTAGTGTTGGGCTCACCTGAACTTTGCCGTGAAGTTCAGGTGAGTTCGCCGAACCCGAACCCGAACTTTTGCTTGCAGCAAGCCGCTGCGGCATCCTTTTCTGTAAAAATAAACAAGGACGTGGGGAATTCCCCACCTCCTTTTCCTTCCTTTTATTTTTACAAAAAAGGATGCCACAGTGGTGCTGCAAGCAAAAGGAGGTGGGAAATCCCACGAAGGGATTCCGGGGGCAGGGCTTTGATATCATGGAGACTCCTTCCTCCCTGTTTCAGCTGGCCAGGAAGTAGTCTCCGTGACGTCAAAGCCCTGCCCCTGGAATCCCTTCATGGGATTTCCCACCTCCTTTTCCTTGCAGTGCCACAAGCAAGAGGAGGTGGGAAATCCCACAATGAGATTCCCCACTCTCCTCCCAGGCGGCGGCATTTTGCAGTGTTCGGCCGAACCCGAACTTTACCCGAACTTTTAAGAAAGTTCGGGTTCGGGTTCAGCATGCCGAACACTGCAAAGTTCAGCACGAGCCCGAACTTTGCAGGTTCGGTTTGCCCAACACTACTGATATGCTATGCTATTCTATTACTCTGGATTTGGGGGTATCCTGTTTTTCCATTTATGGGAATCCCATGTCATCTTACCTATCAGCAGCTGAATCCAAAGCTCCTTAAAATATTTTATACATAGCTTCATCAGTAGGCTTCATTTTAATACTTTAGATCAATTTCACAATCCCTGTAATCACACAGAGAGAGAAACAACAGGTTTTATTGTCCTTCTTATCTAAGCAATGTGCATTAAATTACTACCACATTCTATCTTCACTCTCCCCCCAAAAATCATTAATGCTTCATAAAAATACATACACATATCCACACAACACTTACAACCATGATTGTAGATGCTAGAGAAAGTAGCAAAACTGAATGCAAAACTTCAGTATTATCCCTTTGTCATGGTTTTTGATAGGAATTATATTGAAAAAGAATAAAATTTTATCAGCCAACCAGATTTCCCCTTATATCAGAGATGTCAAACTCACAGTCTGCGGCCCAGATGCATCATTTGTTTGTTTGATTGATTGATTGATTTATATGCCACCCCTCTCCAAGGACTCAGGGCAGTTTACAACATATAAAAACAATGCAACATCATAATCCAATTAATTTAAAACAGTTAATCTAAAACCCCAATAGTATTAAAAAATCTGGCTCTGGCCACACC